>NC_057863.1:635301770-635601770 GCF_019393635.1 Dromiciops gliroides
GGTTGAAAATGATACAATTTGTAAAGTGCTTGGTACAGTGCTTAGCATATAGTAACCGCTATATAAATGCTACCATCATCATGAAATGAGATAATGTATGTAAATCATTTGGCAAATGTTGAAAGCGCTATATAAATGCTAGCTATAAAGAGCAAAGATGACAACAACAACAACAATACTAATACCTAGTATTGATATAGCACCTACTATGCGCTAGGTAATGCGCCTTACAGATATGATCCTATTTAATCATCCCACCAACCCTGTGAAGCTATTACTACAATCCCTAGGGATTTTTAGAGGGGAGGAAATGGGAGTCCAGGGTTAAATAACTTTCCCATGGTCACCCAGCCCATGTTGGAGGCAGAATTCAAACCCAAGCCTCTCCCAACTGCAAGTCCAAGACTCTTTCCACTAGTGGCACCTTGACTCATTGACAGAGAAGAGCCAAAAACCATTCCCTCCGGACCCAATCAGATTGACAAACCTTTGTGCATAGATGCATGCCAGCACACACAGCCCTTTCTTTATTCTGCCCGAGAGTGTCCCCATGCCATCTCGCTCTCACTAGTCCAAGATCTACAGCCACCAGCTTCCTATACTGGGCTTCCATAAATAGGAACTCCACCAT
Organism: Dromiciops gliroides; assembly: GCF_019393635.1. Lineage (NCBI taxonomy): Eukaryota > Metazoa > Chordata > Mammalia > Microbiotheria > Microbiotheriidae > Dromiciops > Dromiciops gliroides. Next base: position 635,302,402 of record NC_057863.1, read on the forward strand.
GTCCAGCTTTCAGAGGCTGCTCAGGGTCCCGGCCCTTCCCCCTCTCCTCATCCCCCCCCAACCCTTCAGTTGAGGTCCTGCTCTTCTCTCTGGTGACCCAGCAGCATGCTGGGACTTCCGCACAGCCCCATTCCTGTAGCTGTCACCACAGACCCTTATCACCAGTTTGCAGGACACAGAAACGACTTCTAGGAATTGTTTTTTGCCTGCTTGATTTGGTTTTGAAAATCGCAGCAGAATGCTAGCTTGGATGGATTGTGTGTGTGTGTGTGTGTGTGTGTGTGTGTGTGTGTGTGTAAGTGTGGGGTGCTTGGGTATGCAAGCTTGGGTGTGCAAGCACATGTGGATGCTGTCATCTGTCTGTCAGTTAGTATGTTCCAGGTGTGGAAACGCCTGATGTGGGGCATGTGGAGATAGGTATGTGGCTAAGCATGTCTGTTCTACTGGACGTGGGAATGCGTAAGTGCAGTATATGTATGTTAACATGCACGTTCTGTACATGTGAGTCTATGATCTTCTGAAGCAAAGCCCTGATTCATAAGGGGAAGAGTTCCAGGCCCCCTGAAGACAGTGGGAAGCACAGGGATAGTCTTGTCCCCGAGGCTGCTTCAGTGTCCTATGTGCCCCCTCCCCCAACTTGCACTGCCTCTGCTTTTTAGGATAATGGTAATGATATCTCCTACCATGCCCTTGCCCCCAAGGAGAGTGGGAATGAGGGGGAAGTCACTTTGAGAGTCATTCCATGCACCCTCACTCCAAAAGACTTCCCAAAGCCAGAAATTGCCCCCCATCCTTCTCTGGGGAAGGACCCCAAGGGTCTTTCCTCTGCCATTACCCCATTAGCTTAGCCCCAAGCACATCTTTTTGGGGAAAAACCAATTTCCCAAGATTCTTTCCTTGTTACCATTTCCTAAAAGATAACTTTTTCCTCTCTTCCTTGTGTTCTTTCTTCCTCCTCTTCTCTTATTCTCTTCTTTTCTTTTCCTCTATTCTTTCCTTCTATTCTTTACACTTCTTCCCTTTTCTCCTCTCCTGTCTTCCTTCTCTGTTCTCTTCCCTTCTCTTTCATCTTTCTTCCTCTTCCTTCCTTCCTTCCTTTCTCTCTCTCCCTTCCTTCCTTCCTTTCCTTCCTTTTTGTCTTTTTTTCCTCTTTTTTTCCATTTCTCTTTCCCTTCCTTCCTCCTCCTTTCTTTATTCTTCTTATGTTTCCTTGATTTCTTTGCTTTTTAAATTTTTCCTGGTCCTCTCCTCTCCTTTTCCCTTTCCTCTCCTCTCCTCCCTTTCCCTCTCCTCCTTTTCCCACTCCTCTTCTACTCTCCTGCTCTCTTCCTTTCCCTCTCCTCCCCTCCCCTCCCCTCCCCTCCCCTCCCCTCCCCTCTCCTCTCCTCTCCTCTCCTCTCCTCTCCTCTCCTCTCCTCTCCTCTCCTCTCCTCTCCTCTCCTCTCCTCTCCTCTCCTCTCCTCTCCTCTCCTCTCCTCTCCTCTCCTCTCCTCTCCTCTCCTCTCCTCTCCTCTCCTCTCCTCTCCTCTCCTCTCTTCTCCTCTCCTTCAGTTCTCCCCTGTAATCAGCTTGGTCTCTGCTTAATAGACAGCTGACAGATCCCATCCTTTTCCAGGTAGGTACTCTGCATTCTCTCTCTCTTCTCTTTTCCCTCCAAACCTAGAAGACAAAGAAGGAAACCCAGCAATACTTGAGGTCAGAATAACAAGCCAGCAAACGGACTTTCTTCTTTGGGTCCCAGGCAGTCAGAGGAGGCTTGAGCACAGTAGATGGGTCTGTTGTATGCAAGCAGAGAGTGCCTCAGTGTCTCTTCTTGCATGGCATCAGGCTCCCCTCCATAACTCTCTCATACAGAGACTCATTGCCCCCTTAGTAAGAGGGGCATGTCAGGGCCTCCCCTCATCTCTGCAGAGCTTCAGGGTGGGCTGCCCACTATCTATCAAGGCTTCTGATGCTGCTGCTAGGAGGCTGGGGCCTCCCATAATGTGAATGCCAGGCTCTTTTTTCTTCAAGCTTTCATCTGACCACATTTACCCCAAAAAACCCAGCTGGGACTCAAGGCTGACCTCAGCGTGCGTCACCACAGAGCAGGGTGGGTTGGTTTTTCTAAGCAATAAGTGTCTAGGAGATACAGGAATCCCAGGTGCAGCTCAGGGAGGTGAGCCAGGCCTGGCAAACACTTCAGCCTTTGGTGACGATCCACTTGAGCTCAGATTAGGGCAGGAAGGAGGTACCCCTGATAATGAGGTTCCCAATAGATCTTTAGCAAAGGAAAAGCATTTCCGAAGCTCAGAGGCAGACTGTTTAGGTTTCATAAAATGAAACTTTTCATAAAGTGAAAAGAATCCTGGATTTGGAGGCAAAGGTCCTGGGTTCAAATCTCACCTCTTCGACTCTAACTTTTCTGTCTCACAATCTCTTCATTTCTAAAATGAGGGGGTTGAATGTAATTTCCCAGGTGTTACTACACTTGCCTTTTGAAGTGAGTCAGTATGGAGTAAAGTAAGCAGAACCAGGAAGAGAATATACCCTGTAACTGCAGTGATGTAAATGGAAAGAACAGCAATAAAATGAAATGGAAATCTGTATAACTGCAATAAACCAGACCTTGGAGAAGAGCTGAGAAAATCCACTTCCTGCCCTCCATTGCAGAGGTGGTAGTGGGAGCCTATGGATGTGACACAGTACATACACTGTCAGGCACAGTGAATGTCTTGATTAGTTTTGCAGAACTATTTTTTTTCCTTTTTTTGCTAAAAGGGATGACTCACTGGGTAGGAGAGGAAGGGAAGACTAGATTAGAAAAAATACCAAAACACATTAATAAAAGTAAGATCTTTTTAAGTAAAAAAAAATAATCATTCTATATTAGGATCATATATTTTAGAGATCACCTAGTCCAATTTCCTTATTTTACATATGAGAGAATTAAGGTCTAATTAGGGTAAATAATCTCCCAAAATACAGTATCAGAGACAGGATTTGAATTCGAGTCCTCTGACTCTGGCAGCTAGGTGGTTCAGTAGATTGAGAACTGGGCCTAGAATCAAGAAGATCTGTGTTCAAATCCAGCCTCAGACTCTTGCTAGCTGTGTGGCCCTGGGGAAGTCACATAACCCTGTTTTCCTCATCTGAGCTGGAGAAGGAAATGGCAAAGCACTCTGGTATCTTTGTCAAGAAAACCCCAAATGGGGCATTGAAGAGTCAGACATGACTGAACAATTCCTGACTCTAATGGTAGTACTCTTTCCCCAGCCATGACATTTATATAACATACATGATCCCACCTGGCCATCTCAACAGCCTTGAGAGATAAAAATTGAAATTGCTGTCATTCCCATTTTTTTTGCAGGGCAATAACGGTTAAGTGACTTGCCCAGGGTCACACAGCTAATAAGTGTCAAGTGTCTGAGGCTGGATTTGAACTCTGGTCCCTCTGAATCCAGGGCTGGTGCTTTATCCATTGGACCACCTAGCTGCCCCCTGTCATTCCCATTTTACAGGTGAGGTTCAGAGAAGAGACCTGCCCAGGGGCCACACAACTAGGAAGTGCCAGAGAAGAGATCTGAACTCAGGACTTCCTGACCTGCCAAGGCCAACACTTTCTCCACACTGTCCTGGGGCCCTATCCGTGTGTTTATGGAACATAATCAACATGGGAGGAATTCACTGGCCGTGAGAGCCGTGTTTACTGCCGAGCGGTGGTTGTTTTGGGGATGTGTTTCATGTTGGTGTGATGGAGAGAGACTTTAAATGCCAACAGTGCTAGGCTTGCTAATAAAAGCTGTGAGTGATGAAAACACTCGGATGGAGGGAAAAAGGCAGAAAAAAATCTGCTGCTGCTCCCTTCCTCCCAACAATGCAGATTTGATTGATTGGCCCTCGCCTGTAAATGCCATTTATTTTACACCTTGCCCATCACCCAAATAGCAGAAGGTCTCAAGAGGTCAGGCTGTGTAGGCTGGGAATCATTTTGTAGTGGACCCGAGAGAGGAAAATCTCTTTATCCCAACTCTGGGGGAGATGGCCCATGGAGAAGAACATGGTCAGGAGGAGAAGGGAAAACACAGGTGGGGCCTGGCAGGGCTTTCTCTGCCCTTAGTCAAAAGCCCCTTGTTTTCCTACCAGGAGCCCTGAGAACTCAGAGACATGTGGCATTAGGGCTTAGGGGATAGTCAAAAAGGAGTGATGCTTGAGGGAGAGGTGGATAACAGGCAGTGGGATTTTGGACTTGAGCCTTGCAAAATGATCTTAAAAAAACCACAAAACAAAACGAAAACAAAGACAGCCTTTGGCATTCGATTCCTTCTTTGAATTCCCTTTTCTGATCCTAGATGGCTTCATTTCATATCCTGCAGATCCCTAGCCTGAATGGCCCAGTCCTCAAGCTTATTTCCTTTAGATGGTCAAGAATCCTTCAATTAGAGACAATTTTTAGTAATACTTCCTCTTGTGAAGAAGATCCTTGAAGGCCATGGAGATGTGCAACAAGTTCTATCAGGTCCCACAAAGATGGACGGGCTGGGGACACAGGTTTGGCAAAGGGGTGTGTGTGTGTGTCTTATGCAGGAACTAGCCTAGAGGCTCACTACCAAGTTAGGCAAAGAGTGATGAATTTTTAGGCTTCAGTAACTATTGATAATCTCATCCAATTTAACCTAATTCTACCCAGCAAGAATTAATGAAGGCCCTGGGCCAGCTAGGTGGTGCAGTAGATAGAGAGCTGGGCTTGGAGTCAGGAGGACCTGAGTTCAAATCCAGCTCAGACACCCATTAACTGTGTGACCCTGGGCAGGTCATTTGACCTCGGTTTGCCTCAGTTTCCTCACCTGCAAAATGTTGATAATAATAACACCCCTTCTCAGAGCTATTGTAAGGATCCAATGAGAGTTTAAATTTTTACTAGCAGTGACCAGTAGAGGTTAAGTGACTTGTCCAGGGTCACACAGCTGGCAGGTACGTCAGAAGTTAGATTTGAACTCAGGTCTTCCTGATTTCAGGCCCAACACTCTATCCACTGCACTAACCTAGTTTCTTGCTAGGTATTATTTTCAGTATCATTTTCTTAATGTGAGGATCCCTTTTTAACATCAAAACAGATTTTGGACCCATTTCACAGTGTCTGGCATATAATAGCAGGCCCTTAATAAATGTTTGGTGATTGATTAATTGATTCGCAGGCATACAGATAGTATTCTGAGTGGCATCATAGGAAGAGCCAGTTCTGGTGTCAAAGGACCTGAGGTCGAGTCCTAAATCTGGCAGAGATCAGGCCTGTGATCCTGGACAAGTCTCTTTATCTCGCTTAACCTCTCTGAGACTCAGTTTCCTCATCTGTAAAATGAAAGATTTGGACTAAGTAGCCCACTTAGGTGGCTCTAACCTTTAAATCTACAATCTTATTAGTATTCCTTTGAGAAAATGCACAATGACAAGATGACGTTATTTGGTGCTTCCCAGTGCAGTGGAATGATCACTGGGCTCTGGAGTCAGGAGACCTGGATTCAGATCCCACTTCTGACACCAATTATCTACATGTGCAGGAAAGAGTCATGTCTTAGGCCTCAGTTTCTTTATCTGTAAATTGGGGGGGGGTGGATCAGATAGTGTCTGGGGTCTCTTCCAGCTCCAGATCACCTATGTATTCATAAACACCTTGGTATATTGTTGTGGTTTCCCCAAGAATCCGAGGCCCATGGGCAGGGGACAATTGGACAAGACCATGCCGTGGACTCACCACCGGCTGTTGGAAGGTGATAAGAAAACTGGCTGCTATCCCGGCCAGGTCTACAGGGAGGAATTGCCTTTCCTGATACTATATCACAGGATCACAGAGTCTGGAGGGATCTTAGGGGCCTTTGTGGCCAGTCCAGCATCTTCTGGGGCCTTGGATTTGGTATCAAATGACTCAGGTTCCCAGGTCTGCCACCTACTACCTCCAGCAAATTCCTTCACCTCTCTGGGCTGCAATGAGGCCATTCAAGCAGATGATCTTGACGACCCTTCCCGCTTTAAATCCATGCTCCTGGGGTCTAGTACTTGAGAAATAATCCCTTTCACAACCCACCCGATAAGTGGTCATCCAACCTTTGCTTGGAGGTCTCTATTTGGGGGCGGGAGCACATCCCATTTTTGGATAGCGCTCATTGTTGAGACGTTTCCCCAAAATTCATCAAGACTATAAGGGCCTCTTTTCAGCCTCCATCCACCATCCTTAGCTGCTCTTTCAGGGACCAAGCAGAATCCTAATAATCCCATACTAATTCCAAAGAGGCTTGGATCGCCCCATCCGCCGCCAGGGTCACTCTCCGCCAGCACCAGGTTAGGCAATGGCTAGCACGCCCGCTGGCCTAACAGCCCTCCCTCCCTGGCCACTGGGGAGCGGGCTTGACAAATGGCCGGTTTAGAATCCTGTCATGCCCACGGGGTCTCCGGGGAAATGCGGGAGTCTCTCCAAACGGCTTATTACCCACCTGTGGCTGAGGCGATGATCAATCAGACTGATCAGATATGGCAAACGCAGTAACTGATCCCAGGCCGGTGTCTGACCGCCAGGACTTGAGGTTAACATGACAAATGGGAGGATGGGGAGGGAGAGCGGGGCAGGGGGAAAGAGATAGCATATTAAGTGGTGAACTTGAACGCAGCTTGGGGATCTCCCGTTAACATCGATACCCTTTAATGCAGAGAGCGCTCTCTTTCCATTCATCAAACAGGCCCCAGGTGCATTGCCGAGACCGAGGGGGGATGGGGAAGGCAGAGAGGTAGAAGCAATGAAAAACCCTGAGGATCAGCAGGATGAAGGCGGAGGAGGGGGCGGCTCAGTCCACCCGGGAGTAACAAGAAACCTTGGAGCCCCAGTCCCTATTTGGGGGCTCTGATCTGAAGTCTAAAAAGAAGGGCTATTCTTTGAACTTACGCCATTCTCACATTACATGAGTAGGGAGCAAAGGTTGGGTGCTTGGGCACAAGCCATGGGGACAGAGAGGCTGTGCCGCCGACTCTATACCCCAGCCCAATTAGCATCTCAACTCTTGGTCCACGGTCCCTGAAGGCACCCTTGGAGGCTCTGTGCCCTGCTATACAGCGTGGGGCTCCAGCGTATCCCAAACATTATATAATGGCTCCCTTTCTTCATTCAAAGGTGAGCCAGGATTGATCCAGCAGACTTGGCTCTGTCCCACAATTAATGAACTGCCTGCTCCTACCGAATGGCCTCCTTATTGACAGGTTTGCACCAGCCGTCCACATTATTGGAAGCTCTCCTTCATAGGATAAAGGAAGAGTCCCTTTATCCTACACCCCATTCAGACCACACCCGAAGGGTCCGGTTCAGGTCTGGGCACCATGTTTTAGGAAGGATTTGGGATAAAAGGAGAACGCAGCAGAGAACAACGTGGATCGGGACAAGCCTTGAGTCTAAGCCTTATCACCGCCCATGAGGAGGACAGGAGAGAAGAATCAGGAAGGGATTGGATCTCTCCTTTAAGTATCTGAAAAGCTACCACGTGGAAAAGAGATCAGACCTGTTCGGCTTGGCCCTGGAGGGAAGAACTCGGGGTCTGGGAGGGATGAGCGGAACTTCCAGAGAGGCAGATCTTAGTCTGATCTCAGGATAAAACTTCCCAGCAATTACAGTCATCCACAAATGGAAAGGCAATTTCTATCACCAATAGATCTCGCTCACTGAACTCCTCCAAGCAAAAGTCAGATGGATGGACACTTGGAGGATGGGTTTTCATGGGAATTCTTTCCCATATCTGGATCGAACTTCATCGTCCACGGAGGTTTCTTTGAACGTTGAAATCCTGTGACTCCGTGATTGCTCGCTTTCCACAGCGTCCCCATGCCAGGGAGGCCCCAATGCCAGTTACTAGGGACCTTTGCTGCCCTGTCAGCTCCTGGATAGAAGGCTCTTGATTTCCTCCTGTTGGTGTTGATGAATCAGGATGAATCAGACCTTTCTTGGGGAAGTGGCTTCCACAAAAGGACGTTTGAGTCAGACATAATTGGAAGGGAAAATATACTGGATTTAACAGAAAACAGCTTTCTGACTTGTCGGCTTTTTTGCCCTCCTCAAAGCCTTTTTTACACTTAAGGGCTTGGCAAGGCCTGGCTGGGGGAAATTATTAGCACGAGGAGGTGTCCGGAGATGGTGACCAGTGTGGGGGAAGTGTCACCCACTGTTTTAAAGGGACCCCATGGCCTCATTTGGGGGTGGGCTCATCTTTCACCCCAGTCTGCCCAACACACGACCACAGGCAAAAGGAAACTTGATTTTGGCCCTGGTGCAAGTAGAATATGGGGATTACCTCTGAGGCCATAATCCACCCCCCCCAAATGAACCACTGGGCCTTTCATGGAAGTTCCCAAAACATGCATATGCACATGCATTTGAGAGGAACACTTTCCAAACATGAATATCCCTCATGTGAAACACATGGTGTTTTCCCCATCTGTCCCCTTCTCTTCACTCTCACAGCCCCTGTCCTAGTATGTAACCTCATCACCTCTCTCCTGGACCATTATAACTGCCCCATAATTGTACTCCCAGCTACCTGCCTCTCCCCTCTCCAATCTTTCCTCCACACGGCTTTCAAAGGGAGTTTCCCTAAAGCTTGAGCCTGACCATGTCACTTATCTCCTCAAGAGCCTCCTGTGGCTCCCTATTGCTAGAATAAAGCACAAATCCTTCAGCTTGGCATTTAGAGCTTTTCAGAATCTGTCTCTAGTCCCCTTTCCTAGATTTAGCACACCTGACACTCCCATAGATGTTCTATGTTCCAGCCAAACTGGATGACTCCCTAAATTCCACATTCTGTCTTTGTTACTGATGCCCAGAACGCTCTTGATCCTCTCCTCTGTACCTTAGAATAATTCCTGGATCTCTCTCAAGCCTCAGCTCATAGGCCATGTCCTAAAAGAAGCCCTTCCCTGGTCCTTTAGTGATTAAGGTCCTCATCCTCCAACTTGAGCTTCCATGTATATACTTGTATCTTGTCATCCCTCCTGTCCCCAAGCCCAGCAAAACGCATGCTCCTTTGGATCAGGGACTGTCTAAAAAAAAAAAAAAGATTTATCTATTATCTCTAAACCCAAGAACCGAATTTTACGTACAATAAATGATGAATAAATGGATTGGACTGGACAATTAATGACATGAACCTTCTCCTGATCTACTTAATAATTTTTTAACTTTATAATTTTATTTCTTCCTCATAAGAATCACATTTCCACATCCTAAGAATCCCAGCTCCATAGTTAGAAAATTCAGGGGCCAACTAGTCTAATCCCTGACACCCAGGAGGGTTAAGTCACTTGCATAACGGTTACACAGAGATAGGATTTGAATTCAGGTCTTCTGAATCCACAACCAGAGCTTTCCCCAATGTGCCACAATGCACCCTGTTCTCATAATATATGTGATGCTTTTCAAGTAGAGGGGTCTTAGGAAAACAGAGGGTTCTCCTCCAGGCTCCTTCCTTTCCTTCCTGAGAGGAGAGTCCTATGATCATTTCCATGACTGGCATAAAATTCTCTCCCCAGGATCTGAGGAAGAGGAGGAAAGGACAGTAGCATTCCATTTCACTTCTGCTACTTACTACCTATTATTAACAACCAGTTGAGGCGGGGGCAGGAAATATACATGACACGCTTTTAAGTTTCGTTTATATTATTACCATTTTCTCCATCGCTTTCTTAAATCTAGACAATCAGCGAAAGAGTCCATCAAGCCTGGATTTGTAGTTTTTGCTGATTTCTAAAGTACAAATGTTCACAGTAAAAATTTAACAATCATCTCTCATGAGCCTGTCTAGGATGGCTCTAGCCCCGCCATACCCCTGGCTCTCCATCTAGAATGCATCCTTTCTAACTGTAGTTCTATAGCCTTCTGCTCTTATAATGCCCTGTATGTTGACTTCTGGGATCCTCTCTAGGTCTGGCTTCTTGTGGATTACAAAGTCCTTTCTAATTCCAGTTCTTTGATACTAATAACCCAGATCAGGTGGGAAGAGCGCTCTGCCTAGGGGAGAGAGTCTCATGGGCTAGCTAGGACTGAAGGTATCTCCAGAGAACCTACTGGATGGCTTGGTGTTAACGAATTCTACATTGTACAGATCTCAGGAATGCAGAAAACATTTAATCTCTTTCACATACATGGTTCTCTCTGCCCCCTAGTCCCTTTTGCTGATAGGGACAGGTAGCAAGAGCTAAAGGCTAAGGGATGAGCTTAATTTGCTGTGTTTTCAGAATTCACATTCTAGCTTCATTATCTATTTTTTTTTTTTTTGGTATGCCTGAAGGACAGAGCATCTGATCACTTTACCATTACAGGCATCTCTGTTGTTAATTCCCAGGAACTCGTTACAGGGTCTGTCAAGCCCACAGTCGACAAACCCATGTTACTCACTTGAATGGATTCTTGGAAACTCAGGCTTATTTGCAAGGCAAAATTAATGAGAAAAGAAAGACTTAAACGAGATAGTAATTTATGACTTCCACTGTGGCCAGCCTCCTCGTTCCCCTTGGTGGAGTGATGCGTTTTTCTTTTTTTTTTCCCCCTTTTTGGAAAATAATTCTATGCTTAAAGAACATGAAATTGACTTGGCCCTGCATTGCCTGTGGAAGCCAGTTTGGTCCTGGCCCAGGGCCAAGGAACTTCTGGCCCCGGGGGCTTTGCAATTTGCTCTCCAGTGTCTATAAGTGGTGTGTTCTTAAATGTCTGGAGCATTTGAGATGCTTATTTTCAAATATCACTTAGAAATCGACAAATTTACCAAGCGTCTATGGATCCCCAAATTCCCGGTGGAAGGATAGCTGGGTGGGTCTGATTTTCTACTCTGAAAATGAAATCCCTGAAGTACCAGAACCCTTGACCCACCCCACCCCCTCACCTGCCGCCATCGTGCCCAAGGACCCTTTCCTCGGCCATTTCCACCATCACCGCCCCAGAGAGCAAAGAACGGGATGGAGAAGTTAGGGAAGTGTCAGGAGAAAATGAAATTAACCATTCCTAATGGCCACCAAACTTGCCGAATGTCAGTTCTTGTTCCTTGCGTGCCATGGAGAGACTATAATAATCACACAGCTAAGATACAAGGCCTCTCTCTGGCAAGACCCCACATGACAGGACTTGGAAGGCAGGTGTTACTGTAATTAGCTATTGTTTGACTATCAAAAGTCAGAGCTGATTAAAGCCACTAAGTACAAATGCACTATTTTATTCCAAAGAATATTATGAATTGCACGCTGGGGCCCTTTCAGTATGGACCTTCCTTCCGGAGTCTGCTAAGAGCCCATGCCAGCAGTAATCAAACGTAAAATCTGCATAAACCTTCAGGGTTTTTTAATTCAAGCAGAGACCTTTCATTAGAAATATGTTACTTTATGAAATCTGGTCGCCAGCAAGGGGAGAAAAATGTGACTTCTTAAGGAAGTGAATGGCATCTCTCCAGTGATTAACCCAAGATTAATGGAGAGCTCCCACTGCTAAGCCTAAGTCCATTTTATTGCTAATTCATTTAGGTACCATTTCAGATATCCTTGATGAAAGTCACCTGCTAAGTCGTCAGGTTTTGGCAAGCGAGGCTAGCCATTATGGTCCAATCCTAAATACAAGTTTTATTAAAGAAGCTTTGAAAAGTGTCTGGTATTAGGCTCATTCTTTAAAGGATATTCTATTTAATGTACTCAATTAGTTAAAAATTTGGATCCACATTCATTAATCAAAAATGAATGTGACTGTTACACTTTGTACCCCCCCCTTTTTTCTATTCTTCACCCCCCCCTCTTTCCCTTCTTCTATTCCCCTCCTTTCCCCCCTCAGCCCCTGTATAGATCTTTCTTATTTGTAAAGAAGGGCTGTTTGTCTCACATACAGAGGCACACGCTCTCACATACACACACACACATACACAATTAAACTCCATTCAAAAGCTTTTATGCACCTACTAGGTGCCAGGCAATGTATGAGACACTAAGGATACAGAAATTGATTAAAATGGAAGAGGGTCCTGACCTCAGGCAGTCTACATTCTGCCGGGGGAAAATAACCATAAACAGGGAAATAAATTTTTAAAAACCACGTTTAAAATAAAGGGCAAGTGATTTCAGGGGGTGGGGTTGGGGGAGCCCTAACAACTGGTGGGGATGGCTGGAGAAGGAACATAAATATGCACACACGTTCTAAAGGAGTATGTTTAGGATGCCAGGGCTTATAAAAGGACAAGGGATGAGGGAAGGGGAGGGGAATAAATATAACTCAAGCCCAGGATGAGCATCCTTTGTTCTTCAAGGCTTATGCGCTATCTAGGGAGCCAAACTCTCTCTCTCTCTCTCTCTCTCTCTCTCTCTCTCTCTCTCTCTCTCTCTCTCTCTCTCTCTCTCTCTCTCTCTCTCTCTCCCTGGTATGGGTGGCCCCCAGTGAAAGCAAGTCTAGCTAGTGCACCCAATCACTTTCCCCTGAGTCCTTAGCTTTTGCTAAGGTTAAAAACAACAGTAGAAATACCAAAGAGATGTAATCAGTTTAAGACTGCTTAAATAGCCTCGTATAGGGTCATCAATTGAAGGAAATGGGCACGTTTTAGTGTGGGGAAGAGAAACCTCAGGGGGACATGAGAGATCTCTGGGTGTCTGAAAGGCTGTTGAGTGGAAGGAAGGTTAGACTTGTTCTGTTTAGCCCCAAAGGATAGAACTTGGAGTGACGAGTGGGAGTCGCAAAGAAGCATATTTGGGTCTGATGCCAGAAAAATCTTCCCAGTGATTGGAGATGTCCTAATGTCGCAGAGGAACAGGCTGGGGAGGTGGCTGGTCACCCTTTGCTGGAGATTTTCAAATGGAGGCTGGATGGTCACTTCTTGGGATGAGTGACAGAGGCTGCTTGTTCAGGATATAGGTTGGGCTACAAGGCCTCTGAGGTCCCTCCCTCCCACCCTTGACATTCTGAGATTCTCCCAAGGTGAAGACAGAGATTGCTTTTTCTCCCTCTTCTCCCTCTTTCCTCTCTCATATAATCTCTCACAAAATCTAAATCTCCTTTCTCAGTTGCCTGGCTCACTCTCTTAAATGGGAAATTTAAATTGAGTTCAAATCCATAAGGATTTGGCTCAGGAGAAGGTAGGCACCATGGAGGCTGGGTATCCTTAAGGAGTAGCATGGACATCCAGAGATTCTGGCTGCAGCCCTGTCTTTGAGATGTCTGCTTTGGACCCCTGTCCATTTTCCTTCTGCATCATTAAAGTTCTGGGTACATTTTTTTAATGTGTGTTTGTTTTCTCTCCATCCCATGGAAGAGAAAAGCGATAAATGATTCAGAAAAAAATGATACCCAGGACTGGCACATGCCAGGGTGCCAACTAGCTGGTATTTCATGAGCAAGGTTAGAATACCATCACAGAAGCCCCTTTTATGACGCATCTTTGGGGGGTGGTTTTGTTCTAACAGATTTTGCTAATTCTGGCAGAGACCAAGCATAGAGTTATGCACATTTTATGTACTGAATGGATATTCATCCTGGATGTGTGTGTGTGTGTGTGTGTGTGTGTGTGTGTGTGTGTGAGAGAGAGAGAGAGAGAGAGAGAGAGAGAGAGAGAGAGAGAGAGAGAGAGAGAGAGAGAGAGAGAGAGGAGGGGGGGGGAAGAGGACGTCGTTCTGCCGTCTTTGGCCCAATCCCTATGAAGAAGCAAAAAGCAAGCTTGCTAACTGCACTGTAGTCTATACCCCTCTGCACTCTGTGTTCTCTTCGAAATGGTTCTAGACCTTTCTTTCTCTGTGCCCCCCCCCACCACTGCTTATTCTAAGCTTGGTGGGCTGAGGCAAACTGGGCAGGAAGCGGCACCAATCCAGTAAGGCCCTGTGTATGCTAGCTGTCATCAACCCTTTGTAAATACACATCTTCCTACAGTGGATATAGATTGCTGGATTTTAACTTGGGAAGACTGGTGTTCAAACCCTGCTTCTGACACTTATTAGCTGTGTGAGCTGGGGTGAGTCTCTTCACCTCTATTTGCCTCAGTTTCCTCAATGGGGATATATGTAAATGTAAAAATTTCCTTAATGTAAAATGATTTTACATTGACTCCTCAATTTAAAATGTGGATAATAAATAGCACCTCACACTCCCAGGGCTGTTTTAAGGCACTCATATGGATCAGATTAATTTCTGCTCTCAATCAACCACATTCCATCTCTAGCCTCCATGCCTTTGTATAGGTTAGCCCCCACTTCTAAAAATACTTTCCTTCCTTGTCTCTGACATTCAGGACTCCTTTCGAAGCTCAGCTCAAGAAACACCTCCAAAAAGAGCACATTCCTGAAGTTATTATTATCCTTCACTACCCTGACATTACTTTTTTCATGGTTTTTTTTTTAAATTTTTTGGCGAGGCAGTTGAAGTTAAGTGACTTGCCCAGGATCACACAGTAAGTGTTAAGTGTCTGAGGCCAGATTTGAACTCAGGTCCTCCTGACTCCAGGGCCAGTGCTCTATCCACTGCACCACTTAGCTGCCCCTCTGACATTACTTTTTAATCTTTATATATTTGTTATTTATTCCATATGTAACTTGTGTACAATGTGAGTTTCTTTAGAAAAAGAACTTTTTCCCCTTTGAATCCCTAGCACAGAGCCTGGTATACAGTAGACACTTAGTAAATGCTTGATCAAGCCAATAAATGTATATTAACTGCCCACTGTGTACTCGGACCTTAACTAAGACTTTAGTAGATACTGAAAACCAATGTAACCAATTAACATGTAATTAATAATTGAGAATATGCTATTTATAAAGCTCAGATATAGGAGAAACAAGCATGAGATTTAGAGACAAAAGACCCAGGTGCAAATCTTGGCCCTGACACTTGCTAGTTGCAAGACTCTGGGCAAATCACATTGCCCCTCTGAGTCTCAAGTGCTTCTGTAAGGAAGAGAGGGGGTCTTTCTCTGTTGCACTAATTGATCTCTGAGTTCCCTTGTAGCTCTGACATGCTGTGTCTCTGTGGGCCCAGAAAAGATCCCAGGGATGTCTGATACCCAAGATTCAAGGCTGCAGACCTGGTTCCCTATCCATCCTCAGAACTCAGTCTCCAGGAGGGGAAGGAAGGTTAGGGGCAGGGTACATTTCCACAAATACCCTCGAATCTTCTTGACTGTGAGTAGAGGGAGAAAAAGAAACAGTCATTGAGCATTAATGTGGTCTTGGGGGAAGAGCACTGGGACCAGGGTCCAAAGACACCAATTCTCATGTTAATCCTAACAGTGATGCATTGTAGGACATTGGATGAGCCTATTAAATTCTCTGGGTCTCAGTTTCCCAATCTGTAAAATGAGTTCAATAATCCCTGCACAGCAGACCTCACAGAACTGTTGTTTTGTATTCTTGTTGGACAAGGAAAAGGGTACTGGATTTCAAGTCCTTGGAACTGGGTTCAAATCCTGCCTCTGACCATGTGACCTTGGGCAAGTCACTTAAAGCTCCTAGGCTTCCATCTGTTAAGTAAGGAGCTCTGAAAAGTTAACTTCCAAGGTTCCTTCCAACTCCTTATCTATATGAATAGATGTGCTTCAACAACTAAAAAGTAAAACACCTATGTTGTTAAGCAACAACAACCCATTTTCATTTTGTGTTCGTTGTGTCAATGTATATTCTCTAGCCTGAAAAACCTCTTTAGTTTGAACCCTAAAGAGCAAAGTGTTATTTAAGTTTTAAAACTTTGGAGGACTGTGTAAATTTCAGATATTATTATAACTATAGTTGTTTTTAAAAAATTTTTATTTGTTATTATTATCCTATTATAATTATGGTTATTATCAAACAAGATGATTGTAAAGTGCTTAGCACAGTCCCTGGCACATAGTAAGCTCTATATAAATGTTAGCTGTTCTCAGCTCTTATTATTATTATTATTATTTTTCATTCAAGCTAGAATCAGAGAGGCCTGGGTTTGAATCCTCCTAACACACTAGGAAGGAAGGAAAGTGTGACCAAGAGTCTAGGAAATTCAGCAAACATTTTTTTTTGGTGAGGC
This sequence comes from Dromiciops gliroides, assembly GCF_019393635.1. NCBI lineage: Eukaryota > Metazoa > Chordata > Mammalia > Microbiotheria > Microbiotheriidae > Dromiciops > Dromiciops gliroides. Next base: position 635,318,426 of record NC_057863.1, read on the forward strand.
AATTGGGATTAAGTGACTTGCCCAGGGTCACACATCTAGTAAGTGTCAAGTGTCTGAGGCCAGATTTGGATTCAGGTCCTCCTGAATCCAGGGCCAGTGCTTTATCCACTGTGCCACCTAGCTGCCCCTCAACAAACATTTCTAAAGCTCCTATTAGGGAAACACTTTGAATACAAAGACCCTTGAAGAGAAGCAGTCCTTGCCCTTGAGAAGCCTCTAGTTCATTGCAAAAGACAACCTGTAGCTATATGCAAAGGAATTTCATTGTATTGTGAACTCCTGGATGAGGAAAGTCCTTCCACCAATACAGAAGAGCACCCACCTCTGCAATTTACCATTGTAGAAAATTAACTAGAGCAATTTACCCTGGAGAAAGTGACTTACCCAGGGTCACACAGCCATCATGTGTCAGAGGCAGAACTTCAACCCAGATGTCCCTGGCTCCAAGGCCAGATCTCTATCCATTAGGCCAAAGGTCCCAAAAACAAAACAAAAAAAATCCCACCCAAGATGATTTGGGTGCTATAGGCACTAGCAGCTGGGGGGCATCAAGAAAGGCCTAATATAGATGATAGAATTTGACCTGCACTTGGAGGGAAAAGAAGCATTCCCTCACATTTCCATCTCACTCCAAGACCTTTGAAGGACTGTCTTAACCACAATTTTGTGCCGGTAGGAGATAGGCAAGTCATGCAAGCCTTATTATCATGCCCATTTTAAAGAGAAGGAAACTGAGTCTTGGAGTGGTCCAGCGATCCCCTCAGAGTCACACATATCTTGTTTTGGCCTTCATAAAGCCGGGCACACAGTAGGTACTTGATACATATTTGTGGAACTCAGAAGGAAATGACTTGTTCTGGGTTAGGGAGTATCAAAAGCAGTCTCCCTCATTCCAAATCTAGCAATCCATCCCCTCTAGGATTTCATCCCCTCTCACTGTATGTAGCATAAACTTGTCCTGGGTGGGGGGCGTCTTGTAGACTCTGACAGGCCAGTGTTTTTTAGTCTTACTTGACCCCATACTTCAGGCCAATTCTACACTTGGCCAGTATCATATTTTGGGGAATCACTGCAAATCCTGGGCAGAGAGTTTTATCTTATTTCGTTTTATTTTGACTTTACCTCATTTTATCTTATCTTAATTAATTTTAACAATCTTTAATTTTAGAAAGCTGTGACTTGCTCAAGGTCATACAATTTATAAGCGATTAAGTCAGGACTTGAATCCATGCTCCCTATCTATGATTTCAAATCTAATATTCTTTCTAATACATGAAAAGAAGATTATCTCTGGGCTCAGAGGACCTAGGCTCTAACCCCTGCTTCTGAAGTTTTCTACTTGTGTGACCTTGAGTAAATCACAAATCTTCCTAGGCCTCAATTTCCTCATTTGTAAAATGAGAGCATTGGACTCTGAGGACCCTTCCAATTCTAAATCTCTGACCCCATGAGCCTTCATCTCTCTGCTTTAGGTATTTCTTTCATAAATTTGACCATTGGTTGGCTGTATGATCTTAGTCAAGTCACCGCCTTTCTTGGAGACCTCAGTTTCCCTCTTTGTAAAATGATAGACTCCTACTGGAATAATCTCTAAAGTGCCTTCCAATTCTGTAGTTCTAATATTATTTTCATTCCCTTTTTTTTTTTTAGGGAAAAGGTTTGGTTTGGGACTGATTGATGACTTAGGAAAAAGTGAATTTTTTAACCCACTGTTTCCCCTTGTCTCTCCCCTCTATTTTATACCACCTCTGGGGCCCAGCTGGACACTAATGTTCACTTCATTAAGTAATCCAATCACAACCCAAGGGTGTTCTGGAGGCCCTTTGCGGAGCTGGGCAGCGTCTCTCCAAGGCTAGGATCGCTGGTGAGTGAGGTCCTGGGACACATCGCTGTGACTGGAGAGATGTGGAGAGTAGGAAAAAGGTGTGTTTTCTTCTGTTTTTCAAGGCAGGCTTAAGTATTTTAGTTAGACTTTCAATAGAACTTCAAAATTCAATGGCAGAGGAATTTTTTTTAATTCGGAATATGGGGATGGGGGAGAGGGAACAAAGTCATTTGAATATAATTATTTTCTAGAGTATGTTTTTTAAAGAGCTGGGGATCCAACTTCAGTGCTGGATTGTTTTTCTCCTGCTTTGCTTACATAAGGACTTAGAACTGGGACACTGATTCTCTAAGACCTTAGTGATCATCTGCTTCCCTACTTAAGAGGAGGAAATGGGGGACCAGAGAAGGAAGGCAATTTGTTAAAGTAGAAGGAGTGTTTCATTTAAAGGCAGAGGACCCAGATTCGAATCCCAAGTCTGCTTGTGCTCATTCAGGCACTTTTTTTCTCTCTGGGCTCTGATTTTCTCATCTGTAGGATAAGGGGGTTGGAACAGAGGAATCTAAGACTCCTTCCAAACCCAGTTCTAAAATCCTGCGATTTGAGAGATGATGTGGAATAGTGGGTAGAGAGATGATCATAAATCCAGGGAGAAATAGAGAGAAGTGATGTCTCTGACACACACTGGCCGTGCATCCCTGAGCAAGTTCCTTAACCTAGAGGCAACTAGGGAGCACAGTGGATAGAGAAGTCAGGAAAACCTGAGTTCAAACCCTGCTTCAGCCACTTAGTATCTGTATGACCCTATGTAGGTCACTTCTCCTCTCAGGGCCTCAGTTTCCCCATTTGTAAAATGAGGCAGTTGGATTCAATAGACTCTAAGATCTCTTCCTGCTGTAGAACTCTCAGTGCCCTAAGCAGATGGTGTCAAATGTCCACAGATTAGGATCTGAATTCTGGAGGGAGAACCCAGCTCAGCCCTGGAAAGAATATCAGTGGATCGGGGATGGGGAGGGGGACCAGAATCTGCCTGTAGCTTTACTATGGGAACCCTGGGCAGGGAGGGTTGGATAAGATGGTGTGTTAGGTCCTTTCTAGCTCCAGCATTCACTATTTCTCAAAGTCTAAAACCCAGTTGCCATTTTAGATCAGGAACTTCAAGCGCTTTACTTGGTTTATGTCTTCTCTTCCTCTATCTCTTAGACTTATTTTGAACAAATATTTTTGAAAGGTCTTATGGGGCAATGTTTAGAAGACCTGACTCAGACAGAGTTAGGGGGACCTGGGTTTGAATTCTACTTCTAATTCTTTCAAACATAAGTCCATGAACAGACTATTTCTCTGAACCTCACCTTTTGTATGTCTAAAATGGAAACCTCACTTTTTTCATAAAATATCTGCAGTATTTATTCCATAGGAGTATTGGGAGACTCACATGAAATAAAGTATATGAAAGATTTTTCACAATCAAAGCATCATGCAAATGTTAGTTGTTGATTAAAAAAAAAATAAAAGTATTTCCTGTAAATCTTGTTTTTGAAGTGAGGATTCTTGATGACAGTGGATGCCCCCTTAAACATCTCTTTGTCCCCACAGTGCCTAGCCTTTTACTAAACTGCTGAAATGTACTCTGGGCAATCTCATTGAATAAAACAAGGGTCTAACGATTCTATTCTGAGAAAAGCCAGTCCTTGAAAATCAGGGGCTGGACCCAATTGTAGATCTTCCTGGCCCTCGGTTGTCTCATGTGTTAAATGAGAGAGTTGGCTTAGATAATAATTTTTATTAACAATATTAATGGGGGGCAGCTAGGTGGCACAGTGGATAAAGCACCAGCCCTGGATTCAAGAGGACCTGAGTTCAAATCTGGCCTCAGACACTTGACACTTACTAGCTGTGTGACTCTGGGCAAGTCACTTAACCCTCATTGCCCCACTAAAAAAAAAAAATAAATAAATAACTATATTAATGAAGACATTTATGTAATGCTTTTAAGGCAGTCATGGTACTTGCTTGCAGCTCTGATATTCCAGCATTACATCATAGTAAAAGTAGGTTCTTAGACTCCAATGAGGGCAGAGGATAGTGAGGAATTGGGGCAGGTTGTAGGGGAGAAGGGGAAGGGGAAGTACAGATAATGGAGAAACTTCTCACATTCCCAAACCATCCCAACCTCTTTTAAAGAAGACAACTATGGGCAGCTAGGTGGCTCAGTGTATAGAGCACCAGCCCTGGGTTCAGGAGGACCTGAGTTCAAATCCGGCCTCAGACACTTGACACTTACCAGCTGTGTGACCCTGGGCAAGTCACTTAACCCCAAGTGCCTCACCAAAAACAAAACAAAACAAAACAATAGAGAAGACAACTATGCTTTCTTGATAATGTTTAATGTAATTAAAAAGGGTGGCATGTGTTTGGGGCAGACAGTTGTCTCTGCTGAAGGTAGTGGGGAGAAATAAAAAACCATTGGGAATGAAATGAAGGATCTCAATAGGCTACCCAGACTTGATAACAAAATTAACCTAATCTATATTTCTCCCTCCTTACCCCCCACTACATCGAAGTGCCGTCCCTAATTTAGCTGTGTGTTCTCCTCCATAGCCCTTCCCCGATTCAACTCCCTCTGTCTTACTATCCTATAATACCCCTGTCTAAGCGGTCTCTTTTAAATGCATGTGTTAATTATCTTGCCACTGCTGTAATTTCTCCCTGTAGTCCATTAATTAAGGGGTCACAATCTGAGAGCATGTTTACCCAATAAGCTTTCTTTTTTAATTATCCTAATTGCTTGGATCCTGACAAAGACCCTACCCTTCTCCTTTCCCTCAGTGGATTAGCAAATGACGAACACACTTTCACACACGCATGTGCGTACCCACAGACACTAGGTTTGTTCCATGGGGACATCCATGTACCTTGACTCAAGCACACATACATACTGGCATTTGCTCCTTTCTTCTTGTCCTAGACACCTGCATAGACGTATATGCGCAATGATCTCCGTATTCGCATTTGACTCTAAAGGGTTTGTAGTATCCATGCGGTTTCTACTGGAGTCCACAGTAAGCCTCCAAGATAACAGCTTTCTAGAATGCAGGATTTTATTGAAAGATTCAATGGGGAATATTTCTACTATCTGTATTATCTAACCCACAGGAACTTTGCTTTCAGAAAGTTTGGGGGAAATTGGTAGGAAATGTAACAGAAAAGATTCAAGGTGTGGGAGGTGGATTCAGAGTCAACATAAAGAGTTGATATTAAGTCACTTCATTCCTAGTCCCTAGCATAATGTTTAGAACCCAGAAGGTGCTTAATAAATGCTTGTTTGGCTGATGGATAGGGTTTGAGATTAAGAGCTCAAAGAAGATGTTATAAGGGATAAAAGCAAAGACAAGTCTTTCTATTGCATTTCTTAAATTAGGGAATCAGGAGAAAAGACCACTTGGAGCCAGAGAGGGAAAGGGGGAGAGAGACAGACAGACAGACAGACAGACAGACAGACAGACAGAGACACAGAGAGACACAGAGACAGAGACAGAGACAGACAGAGGCAGAAAGAGACACAAAGAGAGACACACACAGATAGAGACAGAGACAGAGACACAGAGAGAGAAGCGGGTGACATTTGTTCGCGGTCTGGATCTTTTGGGGGAATAAGAGGTCCCTATTTGGGGGATAATCAGCTTTTATTCCATTGACACATCTGCTTATGAGTTGTCTGAATAACTTTTTTTTAAATCAAAAAAAGAGCAAAGAATCAACCCTCGGTTTTCAGAAAATCTCGACGTCAGGCTCCAGCTTCAGAAGGCATAGATTTTATGGAAGAGTAAATTTTCAGTTGACTAATAACGTGATCAATCCAAAGAGCTAAACAGTATTTCGAGTCTGTAAAGAAATCGGAATTGAAAAACCTGAAGGCACATGTTCTGTTTAGTGGGGCCAGAAGAAGAAACATGTATGACAATTTCCCTGATCTTCATGTTGGATAAGGTAGTCAACTAGGTGCCCAAGAGAAGCTCATTTTTTTCTTTCTTTTTTAAGGGCAAATAATTTTTTCCCCTGTTGTTGTCACTGTGGAAAATTGGCCTCTTTGGGACGACGGAACGGAGAGCTTAATTAATTAGAATTTGCTTAGGTAAGCATGATGGATGCATGGTAAACAGCTGTTTCCGGCAGCCATTCTTTCTGGCTGATGGATTAGGAGGGATTGTTTAAGCTGCCTTTGGTTGGACTGCTTTTTACCAGAGTTTCTGACGTCTGGCTGTGCTAGGCGGCACCCACAGCTCCTAGGCAGTTTAAGTCTCTTTAATAAAGATTAAGATGTCAGAGGGCCGGCGTTGCACAAAATCCCAATTTTATTAACTTCTCATCATCCGCTAAAGAACGCTGCACGTTTCTGAACTTCTGAAGAAGGGGTGTGTTTTATTGGAAAAGAAAATAGTTATTAAATATGCATTTATGATGACTGAAGGTCATGGTGTTCTCCTGCTGCCTAACAAATGGGCCATATGCCACATGATGATGACAATAGAGTTTTAATGAAAATGGTGACCAAAGAGACTTTGCTATATTTTAGGAGGGGGTAAAGGGAGAGATTGGGGGTGGAGGGGAAGGAAACAGGAGCAAAATTCCACCTATGCCCCCCTACCAAGAGGTGGACACACTCACCATTCATGGCTGAGCTCTGCCTGGGTGGATTCTCTCTGGAGTGAAAAATTGCACGGGACGGGGGCTCCCTACCTTGCAATCATGAAAACTGATCGCCAAAAGAATCCAAAGTCCACAACGAGGCCAGAAACAGAGATAATTCAGCTTCCACCCTGAGCCTCCTCAGTTCCTCCTAGGCAGCAGCTGACAAAGATGAACATTTCAAACTAACAGGCAGCTTTAGTACCCATGGGCCGACAGCATGGCAGAAAATAGTTTGTTAGCTTGGAAATGAAAGGTGTAGAGAGCCCTTTGTTAGGCATATGGCCCAGGATGGTCAACAACAATAAAAGAGAAGGTTCCATTGATACTAAAATATGAGTAAGAATGCTTTTTTTTTTGGTAGCATTAAACACACACACACACACACACACTCCTCTAGAGAACTGGAAACAAAGCTAAAGTCCATTGGTTTGGGTCATGCCAGGACAAACTGTGGTATGTGAAGGTCATATTTTATCATTGTGCCATAGGAAAGATGGGAAGACCTGTGGAAACTGATGCTGAGAAAAAATAAGCAAGTGAAAAATACACCCCATGACTACATGGCTAATAGTGTAGTCCAATGCATGATAGTACAGAGAGAGTAGTTCAAGTCAAGTTAACAAGCATTTTAAGTGCCTACTATGTGCCAGGCACTGTGCTAAGAGGTGAGGATACAAAGAAAAGCAAAAGAAAAAAACCTACTCTGTGCTATCAAGGAGCTCCCAGACTAAGAGGGGAGACACCATACAAACAAATCTGCCCATACAAGCTATACATGAGGAAAAATTGGGAATAATCTCAGAGAAAAGGCACTAGCATGGAGAGGGATCAGGAAAGGCTCCTTGTAAAAGGTAGGCTTTTAGTTGAGACTTGAAGGAAGAAATGAGGAGGGGAGTATTCTGGAGTCGGGGAACAGTCAGTAAAAATGCCCAGAGTCAAGAGAGAGGAATAGAAAGGAGGTGAGTGTCCCTGGTTGTCACTGGTTTGTAGATTATCTGGGTGAGAGTTAAGTGGAAGGTAGGAGGAGGTCAGGTTATAAAGAGATTTTAATGGCAAACAGAGGATTTGATCCTAGAGATAATAGGGAGTCATTGGGATTGATTGAATGGGATGTTGTGTGTGTGTGTGTGTGTGTGTGTGTGTGTGTGCATGTGTGTGTGTGCAGGCATGTGCTCGAATGCATGTGTGTGACAAGGACAGAGACACAGAGACAGATATAGAGACAGAAAGACAGACAGACAGAGAGAAAGAGAGAGACAGAGAGAGAGAGACTTGGTCGGAACTACACTTTAGGCAGATCAATTTGATAGCTGGAAGCAAGGATGGACTGGAATAAGGAGAGACTTAGGGCAGGGAGACCAGCTAGAAAGATATTGCAATAGTCTAGGCATACAACTGCTAGTCGATTGATAAAAATGAAGTCAAAGGCTAAATAATCACAATGCCCTGTCTTGGTCCCAGAGAGGAGATGAAGAAAAGCACCCCCTCCCTTCTGTAGAGAGGTAGGTGAATATGGATGTGAGGTATCAAATGCAGATGTGGTTGTTGTGGGTGTGATTCTGCTTAATTGTGTTAAACTGTTTTTCTTTGTTAAAAGGGAGGGCTCATTGGTAGGAGGGATAGGATGTTTTTTAAAAGGCATCCAAAATATAGTTTTGAAGTAAAATAAAACAATGTATAGAGAGAGAAGGAGAAGGGGGAGCCACAGAGGGAAGAGAAATTCAGAGAGTAAATCAAAGATAGAGACAGAGAGATAGAGATAAGTAGAGGGCAAAGACAATGCCAGTCTACACAATGGCAAAGAGACTTTGTTTTTTTTTTTTTCCAGCGTGGCCACTTCTGTAAAGAATTTCTGAGAGTTTCTCCAGTCTGAATTTAAAATATTTAAGAGTGAAAAATTCTTCAAGAACAGAGCTCTTTCCGACAGCCTGTTTGGAGAGGGAAGCAGTTGGCACCAGGCACTAAGCAAAATGGCTGCGGCTGATGGTAAAGGAAAGGAAGGAAGAATGTTAACAGTAATTGGCGTGCACAGTGAGACACCAGCCTTAACAAGACAGAGGAGGGAGAGAGCTGACAATAGGGTGGAGGACAGATTTCTCTGCCCCTGTGCTCAGGATCAGATTGGCCATGGTGTTCCCTGAGACACAGAGGTTGGATTCATTTTCACACCAAAGTGGAAGAATTTCCTTGTCCCCTGTTGGCCTGACCACTATCCCCGACCTGACATGGATGGAACATCAAGGCGAGACCCCTTCCATTTGGGACGTGAACATCATCAAGCCCGGGTATTCAGACCCAGCCAGGAAGGGCCTCCTGAGATCTAGGCTGGGTTCCAAGAGATCAGTGCATCTCTAGACCCATCTTCAAAGCATCCCACATGGCCGGGAGGTCCGTCCTGACATGGATACCCCAAATACCACAGAAATAGCATTTCCCACAACAGATGGTCCCGTCTGGTGTCAGTCAATGATGGGAACCAGAAGGGAAGGAAGACTCAGCTACATATTTCAGAATTGTCTGAAAGCCTTAGGTCTCAGTCTAATTTTCCCAAGCCATGAAAAAGAACCGAGGATGGGAAAGAAGTAGGAGGTGGGGAGAGTTTGCAGGACAATACCTCCAAATTGTCATCCGTCTTTTTCCTCTAGAAATGACTTTCTATCACTCTCTACACATTTTTTTTTATATGTCCTTTACCCCTAGTAGAATATGAGCTATATGAGGACAGGGACAGGTTTGCTTTTGTCTCTGTACCCCCAGGGCTCAATAAATGTTTATTTGTTGATCAATTCATTGATATTGTATCTCCTGAGTGGAATATAAGCTCTTTGAGGGTAAGAGTGCTGTTCTCCAGCCCCATCCAACTCTTCCTGATGCTATGAACACACCCATGGGGTTCTCTTGACAGAAATACTGGAGTGGTTTGCCAGTCTTTGTCCAGCCTGCTTTACAGATGAGGAAACTGAGGCAAACAGAGGTTAAATAACTTGCCCAGGGTTGCACAAGTTAGTGAGTATCTGAGGCCAGGTTTGAATTTAGCTCTTCCTGACTCCAGGTCCGGTGTTCTATCTACTGCACCACTTAGCTGCCTCAGGAGCCCTGTATTTGAATATAGAATTTGGGAATAGAAAGAACTGAAGTCGAGACCTGCTTCTGCGACTCACTCTGTGACCACAGTAGGTTGCTTAATGTCTCTGAGACTTGCAATCCTATTCTAAATGCATGATGCTATGACTCTGACACATAGTAGGTACACAATGCTTTCTGAATGGAATTGACTTGACTTCAAAGGCCATATCGTCCAACCTATGCCTGAGCAAAAGTCCCAGTTACTCCATCCCAAGCAGATGACCCTCCAACCCAAATGCCTCCAAGGAGGGGGAGCCCACCACCTCCCAAGGCAGCCCAGTCAATGGTGGGATGCCTCTTATTGTTGAGAAGTTCTTTCCTTACATCCAGCCTCAACATGTCACTTAGCAATTCCTGCCCATTTATTGAGCAGCCATTATGAGAGATGACAGACAAGTCTATCCCCCAAAGCCACCCACTGCACGTGCTGTTTCTATCCAGGCACCCAGATCTTCTCGTTGCTTTCCAGGGTCTCTGTAAAGGGAGCTAGGGACAAACAACACTTAGGTTCAGTTTTCTGTTTGGACAAAAAAGAAACTAATAAATTGCCTTATTCCTTATTATCATTGAATATCTCTGAACTATTTTCCCCTTTAAAGCACACATATGTATATATGTATATGTATGTATGTATATGTATATATACATCTATATGATTGTGTTTATATATAAAATGTGTGTTCTTCAAAGACATATAAGATGAGCTTAATCCTCCTGGTCCCTCGGAAGAGAGATCAACTTTATTTCCCATTTTGCAGAGCTGCAAACTGGTGCAGAGAAAGTAGAATCAGATACTCATAGGTGGTCAAGGAGGAGGTTAACCTGTCAGCCCGGAGACTTTACATTCTCCTTACCTCACAGCTCATAACAACTTTGGGAAAAAACTGTTCTGAGCACTCTGAAGCAGTATGGATTCTGTTTTCTTCTCCGATGCTTGGAATCGAGGCCCGGAATGTTGGCAAAAAGCTTGTCCAAATTCATACAGGTGTTAAGCATAAGAATCAATATTTGAACCCAGGTTTTCTGAATCCAGAGCCAGGGCTACACTATACTACAAATTCAGTTGATGCTTTCCATAGTCATAGAGAGAAGGACTAGACCTGTAATTTCCTTATTATAGGGAACTACTGGATGAGAGAATTGCCTCTACCTATGCGGGAAGAATGTTAACTCTTTGTGAATAGGGATTGTGTCATATATTTTTTGTGAATTAATAGTGATTATAGCTAGTATTTATGTAGTGCCCAACAGTTTGCAAAGCATTTTACAAATATCTCATTTTATCCTTACAACAATTTTGGGAAGTAGGTGCTATCATTATCCCCAAATTACAGATGAAGAAACCGAGGTAGGCAGTGGTTGAGTAACTTGTTCAGGGTTTCACAGCTACTAAGTGTCTGTGGCTGGATTTGAACTCTGGTCTTTGTAACTCACCCCGGGTATCATAGCTACTAAATGTCTGTGGCTAGATTTGAACTTGAGTCTTCTTGACTCCAAGTTCAGTGCTCTATCCGCTGAGCAACCTAGTTGCTACTGACAAGGTGTATTTAGAATGTATGGGGATAATGTAAAATGTGTGGGACTGGGTTAGACTTCTTACAGAAGGTGGGATTTGAGTTGAATATTGAAGGAAATAACAAAAGTGAGGCAGAGATTATGGGGCAGAATATCCCAGGCATAGGGGCAGCTGGGGCAAAGGTTCCGAGTATAAAGACAGTGTGTCATATGAAATGCACAGAAAATAGATAAGTGAAGCTGGTTAATAGAAGAGAGTAAAATATCAGAAGACTAGAAAGATAGGAATGGACCAGGTTAAGAAGGGCTTTAAAAGCCAAACAGAGGGTTTTATATTTGATCCTGGAAGTACAAGGGAGCCACTGACATTTATTGATCAGTAGGAGGACAAGGGCATGCCTACACACACACACACACACACACACACACACACACACACACACACACACACACACACAGAATCACTTTGACAGCTGAGTGGAAGAAAGATTAGAGTGGGAAGAGACTGAAGGCAGGTAGACTATTCATAAGGCTATTGCAATAGTAAGTAATTAATAAATGTTAATTAATTCATTTAGATTCAAGTTGGACTTGACAGTTCCTGAGGATCTGTCGTGCTCTGAGATTCTAAGGTTTTCTGATCCTGTGAAAGGTAGAGGTGGTGATGGTATGTGCGTGGGGATGAGTTAACTTAGAATAATAACAATTCTAGTACTACTACTACTACTACTACCATTAACAAAAACAATACTAAGGTAAAGTTTAGTTCAGAGAAACCTGAAAGGACTTACACGAACTGATGCTGACTGAGAGGAGCAGAACCAGGAGAACATTGTACAGAGTAACAGCAACATTGTGTGATGAATAATGGTGATAAACTTGGCTTTTTTCAGCAGTGCAACGATCCAAAACAGTTTCAAAGAACTCATGATAGAAAATGTTCTCAACATCCAGAAAAAAAGAACTATGGATTATGAATGCAGATTGAACCATACTGTTTCTACTTTTGGACTGTTTTTTTCTTCTTTTTTGAGGTTTTTCTCTTGTACTCTGATTCTTCATTCACAAGAGGACTAATGGAGAAATATGTTTAATGTGATTGTACATATATAACCTATATCAGATTGCTTTCCGTCTTGGGGAGGAGGGAGGGAAGGGAGGCTGGGAGAAAAATTTGGAACTAAAAATCCTATGAAAACAAATGTTGAAAACTATCCTTATATGTAACTGGAAAATAATAAAATACCTTACATTTAAAAAGTAAGCTAAAGTTGGGGCAGCTAGGCGGCACAGTGGATAGAGCACTGGCTCTTTTTTCAGGAGGACCTGAGTTCAAATCCAGCCGCAGACACTTGACACTTAACTAGCTGTGTGACCTTGGGCAAGTCACTTAACCCCAACTGCCTCACCCCAAAATAAAAAAAAAAGTAAAAAAAAAAATAAGCTAAAGTTTATATAGTGATTTGAGGTTTGTAAAAATATTTCACATATACTATCCCATACTATCCTCACAACAGCCCTGGGAAGTAGAGTTATCATCATCTCCATTTTACAGATGAGGACACTAAGGCTGAGACAGGGAAACAGACTTGGTTAGTAAGTGCCTGAGGCAACCTTTGGCTGTGGAAGGGGTTGTCCTTTACAAAGGCATTCTGGCCACCTCAGCTGTATAAACATAGCCCAGAGGCTATATTTCTAAACCAGAGCTGGAATGGGGAATGGGCAACTAGATCTTGGAAGGAAACTACCAACCCTCTTCTCTCTTCCCTTGCCCGCTGGGACAGGTCAAGCTATCCTAGACCTTGGGGGCATCAGCCAGTCACCGCCAGGGGGCAAACCCTGGCCTTGAGCCATCTCTTGTCAAAGGGAGGGTTGGTTTGCTGGACAAAAGGCTGGGAGAGGGTGGAGCCCGGGACAGGTTGCTCCACATTTTAATCCCAGTCACCTCTAACTCTAACTGTTTACCAGCCTGGACAGAAAGGGACTCTTAATACTGTGTAAATATGACTTGCTGAAGGACTTTGCTTCCTCGGCTGATTCTTGGGCTTTTCAAATCAACATTATTAATTGGCCGGCTTATCAGTAAGAGCTGTCTGGCAGGCAGGTCGGAGATGGTTCCAGCACTGTGGGCTACATGGAAACTGAGCAATGTCCAGCACATGGACCAAAGAGACTCAAGTGGCTGAAATGCAGAAATATGGTGACCTCGGTTAGCTCCGCCAACTTTCAGAGGGAAAAAATAAAATTCATCATTCTCAATGAATTCCCTATCTCACAGGAAGTTTGCCATTTCTTAGGAACTCTCTGGGGCCAGCTTCTTCTTCTCTAAAGAGGATGGGTCTGAGCACGGGGCACCTCCAGTGGCCTTGGCCATAGACTATACCTGCCATATGCTCCCTGCTCTCCCCAGCCTTTCTTTATCTCCCCTTAGGATTCAACTCCAGGGCCTTCTTTTCTATAGACTTTATTTCCTACCCCTAGATGTGATTGCTTTCCCTGATATGTATGTATGTGTGTGTGTGTGTGTGTGTGTGTGGGTGGTGGTGGTGGTGGTAGGGATGGTCAGGATACTAACAAACCAACATTAGATTTGACTTCAGACAGTTCCATACTACCTTTGGGAACAAAGGTATACATTTCAGGCTCAAAACAAGGGGGCTGGATTGAATGCCTTTTAATATCCCCTTCAGACCAAACTCTATTTATTATAAAATTAATTTAATGGATAACTATTATAACAATAATGGCTAACATTTAAATAGAGCTTTAAGGTTTGCAAAGTGTTTTATAAATGTTATCTCATTGGCTCCTCATAACAACCCTGGGAGGTAGGTGCTATAATTATCCCCATTTTTACAGATGGGGATACTGAGGCAGACAGAAGTTAAGTGACTTGCCCAGAGTCATATAGTTAGTAACTGTCTGAGTTTGGATTTGAATCCATCTTCCCAAATCCAGGTCCAGCACATGTATGTGTATATAAACATATATTTGTACACATATACATATATACTGTTGTTGAGTCATTTTCAGTCATGTCTGACCCTTCATGACCCCATTTGGGGTTTTCTTGGCAGAGATCCTGGAGTGGTTTGCCATTTACTTCTCCAGCTCATTTTCCAGATGAGGAAAGTGAGGCAAACAGGGTTAAGTGACACATATACACATGTATGTATATGTATGTGTGCATATATATGTATATATAATAGTTGCTTATCTATGCATATGATGTTTTCCTCAAGCAGAATAGAAGTTCTTTGAGGCCAGGGAATATTTTTCCTGTGTTTTTGTTGTTGGTTTTTGTGTGACAATGAAGGTTAAGTGACTTGCCCAGGGTCATGCAGCTAGCAAGTAGCAAGTGAGGCCGCATTTGAACTCAGGTCCTCCTGAATCCAGGACTGGTGCTTTATCCAGGTGCCACCTAACTGCCCTCCATTGTTGTTTTTAATCCCCAAGGCCTAGCATGTGTCTGCCACACAGGAGATGCTCAATAAGTGCTTGTTGAATGGAATGAAAATGAATTAAAGAGATGGAATTTTATTGGTGTAGACAATCCATCCCCCAGTGTAGACGATAACTCTTCCATGCGTTTAGTATATGGTCTTTGTGAGTCAATACAGTCAAATTCTTTACCTGGTAGCCAACCCTACGTGATAAGCTAGGCTGGGCCTTAGATGCTACCTGTGATGTCTGTCATCCAGCCTGTGCTGGGGAAGGAATCTCTGAAGCCATTTTAGTCCAACCCCCTCATTTTACAAATGAAGAAACTGAGGCCCATCCTTCCCAGTTTGGTAAACTCTGCCAGAGATGGGCTTTCACAGTCACTCAATTTACTCCTATTCCATTAAACAAGTATGAAACAGTAACTCCCTCCAGGGTTTTATATTCTACCGTGGGTATAGCCTTTTAGAGCTCATGCCACCAGGAGGCTTTGGAAGAGATGACTTTAGCATATTATGAGGCCTTGATACTTTTTTTTTTTTTTTTAGTGAGGCAATTGGGGTTAAGTGACTTGCCCAGGGTCACACAGCTAGTAAGTGTTAAGTGTCTAAGGCCAGATTTGAACTCAGGTACTCCTGACTCCAGGGCCGGTGCTCTATCCACTGCGCCACCTAGCTGCCCCAGCCTTGATACTTTTGACAAATGTTTATAACGTTTTGTTTTTTTGATTTCTTGTATCTTTGGATCTTGTTGTTTGCTTTAAGGAATAGACCTTTATACAGTTACATGACAAGTAACATATATTACCTTGCTTCTGTTATTTACTCCCTGTGTTACCTTGGATGAGTCACCTATCCTCTCTGGGTCTAAGTTTCCTTCTTTCTAAAATGAGGGGGTTAGACTCCATGACCACTCAGATCTCTTCCAGCTCTAAGTCTGTGATCCCCTTTGATCTTCAAAACACTTTGGAGCTAAATAGCAGGAGATTCTTTCTTCTCAGTTTATAGAGGAGAGAGCTGACATTCCTAGGGGTTCAGGGACTGGACCCTGGTCTTGCAGCTAAGGACTGATGGAACTGGGACACACAGTTGGGACTCACACCTACATATTCTGATTCCAAGTTCATTCTGTTACACAACACTAACTTTCTCCCATAAGAATGCTTGGGGCCAATCCTCACATCATTGGCTTTTCCTAGTAGCCAGAAGAGGCCCTCAGAAGATAACTGATCCAGTTCTTTTTCTTTCAAGAACCAGTTCCCTGACACCCCCCCCCCCACTGCCCCCAATTTGCCCTTTTCTAAATAAAAAATAGGACCAGAGACCATATCAAATAATATGAAAAAAAAGAAGACTCTTAGGAGGTCAGGCTTTTAGGGGCAGCTAGGTGGCATGGTGAATAGATCACCAGACCTGGGTTCAGGAGGACCTGAGTTCAAATCTGGCCTCAGACACTTGACATTCACTAGATGTGTGACCCTGGGCCAGTCACTTAACTCAAATGCAAAGAAGGAGGAGGAGGAGGAGGAGGAGGAGGAGGAAAAGGTAAGGGCTTTGTCCATGCTCCCACAGATAATAAATTATGGAGCAGGGATAGTCTTGGAGCCAGCTCTGAGGACTGGAAAGCTGATTGTTAAATTTTCAGTGTGATCATTTATGTCTTGAAAATCTGTAAGCACAACTTGGGTTTTTTTTTTGTTTTGTTTTGTTGACTGTCTAGACTTAAGTGTTAATAATTCTGGTTAAATTAAAAAATATGTTATTAGTACAGTTTTGTTTTGTTTTTTCCACTCAGCCAGTTGTAATCATTGACCAGCACACCACTGCTCTGTGGGATGAATTCAAATTTAAGTTTCCTAATTCCAAGTCCAACAATTTATCCAAGACCTCATGCTCTCTGTCTAAGGACATTTAGCCTGAAGAAGAGACAATATTGATAAACAAGATCTCAACCAGGAGAGCAAAAGACTTGGAGACCGTGCCAACTGAGGGTCACTTGCAATAACTGGGAATGTTTACCCTGAAGAAAACAGAAGTGGGGAAAAGATGGAGAATGAGAAGAAATGTAGAGTAGCATGGAAAAAAAAACACCAGTTCATGCAACACCATTCATTCATTCATTCATTCAACAAATATTTATGGAAAACCTACCATTTGCAAAGCATCATCCTAAATACTGAGAGAGATGCAAAATTAATTGAGATTTGGCTCTTACCTTCAAGGAACTGACAGTCTGGTGGGGAAGGGGTGGGGGGAGAGATATATCCCATACACAAGTATGCAATACACTAATTGTACTAACTATAAAAGAGAGCATTTCCAGGGTAAGAGAGATGCCCGATGTGAGGTCCAGGGTTTTCCATCTGGGGAAATGAAATTGTCAGACAGCTGGGGGATTAAGTGCATTTTTCAGTAACTCTAAAAGCTTACTCTCTAAATTGAAATATGCCCGTGTTCTGTGGATATTTTTCCTGCCTTCTCCAAGACCGACACTTTGAGAGTCTTGACATAAAAACTGTGTCATCTGACTCTGTTCCAGGGTGTCTCTCAGTATTATCTTGGGAGTGGAGAATTGGGGAGGGTAGTTTTCCTTTCTGTAATAATCCTGACACCTTGTCACTAGTGGTGCAAGTGAAGTAATATTGTAAGATAGGAATCGTCTGCTTTTATTCAAGTTTGTTTTAAATGTCATTGTATACGAAAATGCAACTGTCTCAATTAGAGGACTGTGAAGTCAGAGGTGGAAGGGAACTCAGAGCTTGGGATTTGGACTCAGAGAACTTGGGTTTGACTGTGATTTGGGGCAAGTCACTTAACTCTGCCTCAGTTTCTACATCTATAAAATGAGCTGGAGAAGCAAATGGCAAAGCACTCCAGTGTCTTTGCCAAGAAAATCCCAAATGGGGGTAGCTAGGTGGTACGGTGGATAAAGCACTGCCTTGGATTCAGGAGGACCTGAGTTCAAATCCGGCCTCAGACACTTGACACTTACTAGCTGTGTGACCCTGGGCAAGTCACTTAACCCTCATTGCCCCACAAAACAAAAACAAAACAAAAGAAAATACCAAATGGGGTCACAAAGAGTAGGACATAACCGAACGACAACAAAAAACTTCTACTATTTTTTTGTTTGTTTTTTGCGGGGCAATGAGGTTTAAATGACTTGCCCAGGGTCACACAGCTAGTAAGTGTCAAGTCTCTGAAGCTGTATTTGAACTCAGGTCCTCCTAAATCCAGGGCCCATGCTTTATCCACTGTGCCACCTAGCTGCCCCCCCAAAACTTCTATTGTTAACAAGCTTCTCCTGGACCTCATGGGATACTTTATTTCACAAGTCTCTGATGTACATTATGTATCATAGTGTCTCATTCCTTCTACTAGGTAGTAAGTTCCTTAAGGGCAAGAACTCCCTGAGGGCATATTTTATCTACATTTTATACCTCTACCTTCATCTGACATGTTACTGTGCATACAATATGTGTCTAATGAGGGTTTGATTTTTAAAAAGTATGCGGTAAATAAAGAAGAAACATGCTTACTATTTAACCTTCAGAAATATATGGTTCATGAGAAATCAAGCGATGAGCATTTATGAAACACTTCCTGTATACCAGGTACTATGCTAAGAGAAACCTTGTTTTATGGGCTGGAAAGGACCTCAGGGGCCATTCGGTCCAACCCTCCCATTTTAGAGATGAGGAAAATCGAACCCCAAGGAGGTTAAGAGCCCAAGTTCACATAGAGATGGTATTTGAACACAGGTTCCTCTGCCTTTAAACTCAATGCTCTTTCCACTGAGCCATACCAACTCTTCCATGAAAAATACCTGGATCTGAAATGCCTGGATCTGAAATGCCTGGATCTGAAATGCCTGGATCATGGCACCAGGGAACAGACCCCTAAACTGATTTGACTTTTCAAAGAGCAGAGCAGACTTGAATATGCAACCCCCAAAGCAGACCATCACTCATGGGTTGTAGCTCTAAAAGAAAGAAAGAGCCAGAGAACAATGTCTACCATGAAACACTTTCCACTTACTCCTAAGGGACATCCTGAGTCACTTCCCTCAGAAGTCCTTAAGCTAGGGGACACAATGGGCTCTTGAAAAGCAGACCCACTCAGCCTCGACAGTTCAATGGCCTGTCAAGGCCTTTTCCTGTCCTGGCCAAGGCTATTTCAAACCCCCTCACACACACACACACACACACACACACACACACACACACACATCGGTCATTCTAAACAGCATCAGGTATGGTGCAAGGCTAGAGAGAAGATATAGTCACTATTTCTGTTCTTCCACCAAATAAAGAAGCCTGGAGACCAACTTCAGTTACACATAGAGGTGACCAGCTCCTAATTGAATTAGATATGTTGCTTTGGCACATCCTGAATTATGGCCAGTACGACCTAGGTAACCATGTCAAAGACCAGTGGTGTCGATTACATATAAGACGGTATAAATAAAAGAAAGTCCATTAGATATCTGTATTCCTGGCACTTATAAGAGCACCTTGCATACAGTGGGTGGTTAATAAATGCCTATTGATTGATTACTTGTTTCTCTTCACATCAGCCAGTGCAATTCATGAACAGAATAGTCCGTAATAATAGTCAGTAAACATTTATTAAACACATACTGTATGCCAGGCACTTTGCTAAACACTAGAAGAAAAGTAAGAATATTTCCTGCTAATCATAGGTGTATTTAGAGTACATATGCTCTTTAGATAAGGATCTGGATTTTTAGTGGGGACCAGAACCTCTGAGTAAGAGTTTCTTTAGAAATTTAACTCTAGAGGCAGCTAGTTGGCACAGTGGATAGAGGCCTGGGTGTGGAGTCAGGAAGACCCAAGTTCAAATTCTGCCACACACACTTAGCTATATGATGCTGGGCAAGTTACTTTATGTTTGCCTCAGTTTCTTCAACTGTAAAATGGTAGCACCTACTTACCAGGGTTTTTGTGAAGGACGACTGAGATAATATTTGTAAAAATGCTTTGCACAGTGTCTGACACAAAGAAGGCACTTAGTAAATGCACTCTCTTTCTCTCTCTCTCCTCCCTCCCTCCCTCCCTCCCTCTCCTTCCCTCCCTCCCCTCTCCCCACCCACTTTAAAACATATTTCCTTGTGACCTGCTGGTTGGAACCTCAAGTTTCTTTTAAAGTACAGCTCAGGTGCTACTTTCTACACAAGGTCTTCCTTGCCCTCTGGTGGTTACTTCTTTCTCCCTCTTGAAATTACTTTCTATTACTTTGCATAAACTTCATATTTCTCTGTCTGTGTGGACTTTGTATCTACCCATCATCCTAGTAGAATATAAGCTCCCTGAGGCAGGGACTGTTCATTTTTTGTCATCATAACCTTAGCTCCTAGCATGGTCCCAGACACATAGTAGGTGCTTTATAAATACTTGTTGGATTGCACTGACTAGCATTGTACCAGGCTCTTTTTAATGCTACAATTTTCCATCCCCAGCAATGCAAACATTTCTGGGGATAATGCTTAGAGTGTTGGCCAGGACTCAGAAATAACAGAGGCACTGTTCCAACAGAAAATAATAAGCCTTGCTTTTTATTACTTAATTTATCAACACTCTACTGGAAAAACATCTTGTTAACTGGATAAGAAGAAACTGTGTTCCCCAGTCCAGCACTGGCTGATGGAAACAAATGTCAGGCAGAGTAATGAATCCTGTTACCATCAGAAGCAGCAGCAGCAGCAGCTAGAGGCCGACATCATTCAGACAGGGGAATGGTATTAAATAGCAATGCCTTATGCTAACTTGGAGTCCTTCAGACCAAGAAGCCCCAGACATTCCAGCATAGATCAGTTCGCTAACCCCATGAAATTACAAGCTGGAGAGAGACTGGTGGAGGGCAACCAGAAGGGTCAAGGGTCCCAAATCATGCTCATATGATGATCAGAAGACGAAAATGCCGTGGTTTTGGTAGGCCAAAGATTTGGGGCAGGAACCTAGTGACTGTCTTCAAGTATTCGAAAGCTTGTGGTTATAGAAGTTGGATGTGCTTGGCCCCACAGGGCAGAAATTCAATGGCTCCATCACCTCTTTGATCAAATATGGGGAGGACCAAAAGTCAAGAAGGGGTAAAATCTCATAAATGGCGGACACAATTTGAAAATAATGGTCAAAAAGTTATTAAAACATCAGATCCCTTCATGACGTTTGGCCCACTCAGTATAAACAATGGCACGATCACTGGCTTTGGAGACTGGACTTGGGTTTCCACCTCTGATTCTTACCTTTCAGACCTTGAACAGACAAAGCATTTCATCTCACCAGTCCTGGGTTTCCTCAGCTCTGAATCTTTGATTCTATGAATGCCTGGAGATGCCTGGTTTTCTTCCTTAGCTGGTCACTACTTTGACTGGTTCAATTCAACAAATTTTTAATAATGATAGCTAACATTTCTATCGAGCTTCAAGACTGACAATTTACATTTATTATCCCGTTTCATCTTCACTCTGCGCCTCTGAAGATGTCGCTATTATTATAACCACTTTACAAATGAGAAAATGGAGGTTGGGAGTGCCTTACTGTTTGCTGGGAGCAGCACTAAATGTGGAAGATAGAAAAAATGAAACTAAGATAGTCTCTGACCACAAGGAGCTTATATTCTAGGAAGACACTTGTAAACACAGCTGAGAATCATCGGATCACAGATTTACATACGGACGAGACCAAGGAGGCTGCCTAGTCCAATCTGCCCATTTTACAGATGAGAAAACTCAAGCCTAGAAATTTGTCCAAGATGACACAGTCTGTACAGAACTAGGATTCCTACCCAGGTCCTCTGAGTCACCATGCAGCTCATTTTCCACGCACCACAGTTGAATGTGGGGTCTTAAGTACAATCATGGATTAAGCAGAATGGAAGTGATTCTTTTTTTCTGAGAAAAAAAAAATATGGTATGAATGTACACTATTGAATTAAACCATTCCTTTTCACTTTGTGGTTGTTATTTAATTGATTACTTTGTGATCCCATTTGGGGTTCTCTTGGCAAAGATACTGGAGTGGTTTACCATTTCCTTCTCCAGCTCACTTTACAGATGAGGAAACTGAGGCAAACAGGGGTGAGTCACTTGCCTGGGGTCACACAGCCCAGGCAGTGTCTGAGACTGTATTTGAACTTGGGTCCTCCTGACTCTGACTCTGAGCTGTCCAATGTGCCACCTAACTGCCAAAGCTTTTTCTCTAGCTGTCCCCAAGTACCTAGAAGGTTCTGCCTCCTGGCTTCCCCTGATTTCCTTTATGACTCAGCTGAGGGCACAGCTAGGTGGCACAGTGGATAGAGCACTGGCCCTGGAGTCAGGAAGGCCTGAGTTCAAATCCGGCCTCAGACCCTTGACACTTACTAGCTGCGTGTCCCTGGGCAAGTCACTTAACCCCAATTGCCTCACAACAAAAACAAAAACAAAAAAGAAAGAAAGACATGGGGCAGCTAGGTGGTGCAGTGGATAAAGCACCGGCCCTTGAGTCAGGAGGACCTGAGTTCAAATCCAGCTTCAGACACTTGACAATTGCTAGCTGTGTGACCCTGGGCAAGTCACTTGACCCCAGTTGCCTCACCCCCCCTCCAAAAAAAGACTCAGCTGAGATCCTACCATCTGGAGGTGACCTATCCTGATCACTCCCACTGTTAATGTCTCCCCTCTGAGATAAGCTCCTATCAATTCTGTGGATATCTTTTAAGTACTCGGTTATTTGCATGTTGTGCCCCCCAAAAGAATGTGGGGAGTGCATTGAGGGGAGCAGCTGTTTTTACCTTTCTTTGTAGCCCCAGCACTTAGAACTGTCTGGCACATAAAAGACATTTAATAAATGCTCATTGACTAAGTGACCAAAAGAGAAATTGGAGCACTCTTAAATCAGGCACTGAGCCTGATGAAATTTGCAAAGAGGAAAATTTAGGCTTGATTTAAGGGAAACTTTCCTTGAAGTCAGAACCTACTCAAAGTGTAAGGGGCTGCCTCTGGTGGGAGTGAACTGTCCACCCCGGAGCTCAGGAGGCAGAAACTCAATGACCACTAGTAAGGGATGTCAGGGAGGGGATTCTTTGACTCCATGGACCCTGAGGTCTCGTCTGACTCTGCAATTCTGTGATTCTGAAGATGAGACAGACCTTACAGAGAAATAAAATATCTCCTTCGTTGCCAGTCTGTTTGATTCCCATAGAAACCTGCGCCCAGAGGTAGTGGTGGTTATAGGAGGGGGGTATCCTTAGTAAATATATCCAGGAAAGATGGACCATGGCAGTGTGGATAGAGACAGGTGTTGGTGATGTTGGTGACAGATGGTGGGTGGTGGGTGTTGCCTGGGTGAGATCATCTGGGGACTAATACTTCAGGAAATTTTTTTTCCAGACTGAAGTATCCTCTACCATGTGAATTTGGAGTCTGAAGTCCTGAGTTTGAATCTCAGCTGGGGGGGGGGGGCAGCTGGGTGGCTCAGTGGATAAAGCACCGGCCCTGGATTCTGGAGGACCTGAGTTCAAATCCAGCCTCAGACACTTGACATTTACTAGCTGTGTGACCTTGGGCAAGTCACTTAACCCCCATTGCCCTGCAAAAAAACCCCAAACCAAACTAAACGAAACAAACAAAAACCAAAACAAAATAACTTTATGATGACTCTCAGCTGTGTCATCCCCACGTTAGATAGCTACAGGTAACCGCCATTCCTTCCACATTCACCCCAACCCAAACTCTGCTCCTCACCCTAGAGGAAGATTAATTCTCTGAAAGCAGGTGAATTCTTAGCTAGGACAAGATCAAATTCCACAGAGCTCTAGTGGCTCCCCCAGAGAATTTCAGTAGGACAGACTTGGGCTTACATGCTTGTAACCCTTGTAACCCTATCATCCTTGTGGGAGGGAGCCCTCATTTCCAGGCAGTATCGCTTTCCTAAACTTCTTGACAAGTACAGTGAATGTTGAGAATTAATGGGGAGTGAGACATCAGGAAACTTTTTTCTTTCTTCCTAACTGTCTTAAGTTATAGATTCCATACACTGTGAATCAAAATCTCTGTCAAGTTAGAGAGCAATGGGAAAGTCATGGTGGGTGGGAACAGATGGTGGGACATTTACAAAGATGACTTTAAACCTAGAAGTAACTGAAAAGAAAGAAGCTCATAGTTCTAGAGCTGGAAGTGATTTCTGAAGTCATCCATTAGAGAGTAAGCCCCTTGAAGGCAGGGACTGTCTTTCTTTTTATTAATTGCATTCCCAGCATTTATCACAATGCCTGTCACATAAATGTTTATTAGATGGGTTTAGATATAATGCAGCTCATTTGTTTCATAAATAAGGAAACTGAAGCCAAGGGATATTAAACTACCAGACCAAGGGCACACAGATAATAAGTAGCTAGCAGACATGGGATTTGAACTCAGGTCCTTGGACTTCAGAGGCAGAACCCTCTACACTACTCCACACAAGAAAGTTGGTGGTGGTGGTCCCTTTTCTTGAAGAGAGACCATGACATCAGGAGGTAATGTCATGATTTGCAGTGAATTGGATTTAAATGAGGGAGGGCTGTGCAAAGTCACCAGCTTTACTCTTTCCTCCAGAGTCATTTGGGTCCAGTGGCAAGATATAGATCAGGATGACTGGAGATGGCCTTGGATGTTTAAGTTAATTGGGGTTAAGTGACATGCTCAGGGTCACATAGCTAGTAAGCATCTGAAATAAGATTAGAACTCAGGTGCTCTCAACTTCAGGGCCAGTGCTCTATCCACTACACCACCGAACTGCCCCCAACATTGAGGATATTTGTGACTAGAAGAGGAGGAGACTTGGTCATGTAGCCAGAATGAAGTGTACCAAGCACACAACCTAGATGTTATATGAGTGCTTCCAAGTTAATAGAAATGAAAACAAAACAAAACAAAACAAAACAAAAAACCTATTAACCACAACAACATTGAGGCTTCCAGCATCCCCCATGGTGATTCATGGAAGGACAAAGGCAAGAATGACTCAGGATAAAAAGATGTATGCTATGATGGATGGTATCAACCAATCAAGCATTTAGCAGTCCTACTATGTGCCAGGAACTGTGCTGGATCCAAGGACAAAAATGAAATACTTCATGCTCTCAAGGATCTGACATTCTAGAACCCATTTCAATGAGGTCACAGGTCCGTGGATATGTCAAAATATTGCTTAGTCATTTTTCAGTTAAGTCCAACTCTTCATGACCCCATTTGTTGGTTTCTTGGGAAAGATACTGAAGTGGGTTTCCATTCCCTTCTCCAGCTCATTTTACAAATAAGGAAACTGAGCCAAACAGGGTGAAGTGACTTGCCCAGGGTCACACAGCTAGGAAGTGTCAGATTTGAACTCAGGAAGATGAGTCTTCCTGACTTCAGGTCTGGCATTCCATGCATTATGGCACCACCTAGTTGCCCCTTTACCAAAATAAGACAATGGAATCAAAATGCTATTTTGCATATGCCCTAAGTCTTGGCTCCCATGATTCTCTGGCTAAGCAGAGACCTCATTTTCATTGTCTTTTGGATGATTTGGCATTTCCAATCCTCTCACCAAAGAAGCCAGAGTTCTACCATGGGCTCATGGAGACAAACTGATATGGAGTTGGGGGGATGGGGGGGGGAAGCCCAGGACTTGGAGTGAGAAAACTTGAGCCTGACTTCTAGTTCTGACCATCACTATTGGTATGATCCTGGTGAAGTCATTTACATCTCTCTTACTCTGTAAAATAAAGTTCTGGAAAGCAATTTCAAGTTAAGTGATCAAAGTCAACAATTATTTACGTCCTTGGACTCTGAGAGATCTCACTATTAAGCATCTACACCAAGGAAATCCAAGATAGAAACAAAGGCCCTATACATCTAGACATATTTGGCAACATTTTTTGGTGGTAGCAAAAAACCTGGAAACAGAGTGGGTGTCCAGTGATTAGAAGGGAATGGATAAACAGATGGTGGTATATGGATGCAATGGAATCATGAGAGTTGCTTGGTTTGCTGTTACATACACCCTTCCTGCTATATGCCTATGAATGGAATGTGACTAAATTTTAAGAAACAAAGAATATGAGGAACTTAAAGAAACACAGGAAGACTTATATTAACTGATTCAGAGCAAATAAAGTGGGAATAAAAGAAAAAATATATACATTATTACTACAATGATGTAAATGGAGATACTTTTAAAAAGCAGATGGACTAAGAGTCAAGTCAGTGACTGATTTTGGTGCCAGAAATGATGAAATGCATTCTTCTTCTTTTGGTAGAGAGGACCAAATGGATATGGAATTCTGCATGTCCTGTTATGCTGATTAATTTTGCTTCAATGGATTTACTTTGTTTCAGGGAAGGTTCTTGTGTGTGTTAGTAATGTCAGAAAAGTATAAAAAAACTAAAGGCACAGGGCAGCTAGGTGGCACAGTGGATAGAGCACTGGCCCTGAATTCAGGAGGACTTGAGTTCAAATCCGGCCTCAGACACTTGACACTTACTAGCTGTGTGACCCTGGGCAAGTTACTTAACCCCAACTGCCTCACCAAAAAACAAACAAATGACAACAAAAACCTAAAGGCATCAACTAAACTTTAAATGAATAAATAAAATGAAGGATGAAGGAAGTGGACCAGATCAGAGGTGTCAAATTTGCAAACCCCTTGAGTTCCCTGAACTAGATTAAAATGCATCTAGGGAATATCTAACAAAAAATAGATATAAATATGATAAAACATAGATAATGCTGACTTGTAGTTTTTTCAATATGCAGCTGGCAGGAATTTGTTTCCATTTGAGGTTTTTTTCTCTTTTTTTTCTCTATTTGAGTTTAACATAACTGGAGATGACCTATAAGATCTCTCTTCTTGAAGTCACTTATTATTTATTTATAGATATTTTGTATCAATTTACCTATGTGGCTATTCTTTCCACCTGCAGAATGTAAGTTCCTTGAGGCCAGGGACTTTTTTTTTGCCTTTGTATCCCCAACACCAACACTTGGCACAAATAAGTGTCTTAGGAAAGTTTGTTGAATGAATCTATGATCCTATGAATCTGAATTTAAGAGATCATTTCAAGGATGGTTGGAAATTAGGCATTTCTCTTGGAAAATGCATTAACTTAGGGGCAAGAACAAAGCCAAAGAGACAAGATGTAGTAGAGAAAGAGATTGAAGCCATCTCCAAATATACAGTTCAAAACACATATCTAAGGAGTAATCTCTAATTGTATTTACTACTCTGTACAAATTCCTAAGATAAGGAATCAAATCACATGAATTTTTTTTTCCGGTGAAATAAATATCAGCAAGAACAACTCTATCAACTTTCAAGGTTTATAAAGCAGATTCTAGAGTTGAGAAGACTTAAAATAAAATCCTGCCTCTCATTCCCTGTGTTACCTTGGGCAAGTAAGTCACTTAGTCTCTCTGGGACTCAGTTTCCTCAATTATAAAATAAGAGGGTTGGATTAGATCTTAAACTTTTTCCATTTGTTACCCCTTTTCATCCAAGAAATTTTTATGTGACTCCAAGGATATAGGAATATAAAATAGGTATACATAACCTTTTACTGTTGCCAAATGTTTCATGACCCCCACATTCAGTCATTACACCCCATATGAGGTCTCAACCCTCACTTTAAGAAGCTAGGGACTGGATGACCTCTGAAACCCTTTACAACTCTAGATCTATGATACTATGAGAAAAAAGTTTTCCATAATCTTCCTTTGACAGAAAAGGAGATTGAGGCTGTGAGAGGCAAGATAGTTTGCCCATGGTCACCTAGCTAGTAAGTGAGGTAGGATTATAAGAATCTATCATCTATCTATGTATCTATGTATCTATTATCTATCTGTCTATACATATATGAAATATATAAAATCTTACATAAATATTATATATAAAATCCTATAATATTTTATATGGGGGAGAGAGCGAGGAGAGCGAGAGCGAGAGCGAGCGAGCGAGCGAGAGAGAGAGAGAGAGAGAGAGAGAGAGAGAACTGGAAGAAAATTTAGAGGCCACCTAAATCCCAATCTCTCATTTTACAGATGGGGAAACTGAGGCCCCAGGGAACATTGACTTGCCTAAGATCACACAGGTATTAGTCACCAGAGGCCAAATCATACTGAAGTCATTGTTGTTGTTCATCCTTCTTCCTTGAAGAGGATCATGACATCAGGGTGACATCTCGACTTGCACTGAATTGTATTTAAGTAAGGGAGGTCTGTGCAAAGTCATCAACCTCACTCACTCTCTCCTCCAGAGCCATCTGGGTCCAGTGACAAGATATAGAACAGGATGACTGAAGATGGCCCCCTATGTTTGAGGAAATCGGTGTTAAGTGTCACACAGGGTCACACAGCTAGTAAATCATCTGAGGGGAGATTGGAACTCAGGTCCTCCTGACTTCCAAGGCCAGTGCTTAGCTGCCCACTGCAGCTTTTAAACATCCACTCTTTCCCCTCTGCACCACAATGTTTCTAGTCAAACTCAGGTCACAAGATTCCAAGGCCAACCTTTCTTCCATTAAATCACTCTAATCTGAAAGGGTAACACACACACACACACACACACACACACACACACACACACACTTATTTTCTCTCTCTTACACACACACATACACAATCTCACACACATACACACATGCTCATTTTCTCTCACACACACACTCTCTTACACACACACACTCATTTTCTCTCTCTCACACATACACACACACACATACACACATGCTCATTTTCTCTCTCTCTCTCTCTCTCACACACACACACACACACACACACACACACACACACACACACACACTTTTTATTTTAGGTCCTGGGGGGAAATGCCAGAACTTGGCCATTTCTAGACTAAAATGAACAGGAGCCCCTATTTCAGCTTTTCAAATGATGATAATCAGAGTTTGCCATAGGAATTTAATAGAGGCTACCCAGATCATTTTCACTTTGGAGAAAAAGCTCACCTGGGAAGGAGTTAATTCCTGCCTTCTTTCTGACACCCAATACAATGACCATATGAGTCGCTGACTCTGTGTGTGTGTGTGCTCATGCACACACATGTGTGTTTGTGTTTTAAGGCTGAAAACGCTAAATGGGGCTCCTTAACTGATATATTTTCCCCCCTCCTAATAGCGCTGCCCAACTTAATTAACTCCATCTCGCACACACCTGAAGATTGGAGATTTTATTGGCTCTACCATCTGGCTTTTATAACGCCAGTTATGTACACAATAAATCCTGCTTCAGAACTTAATTCTGGCTAAGAGAGCCGTCCGGCTTGATGTCATCTTGCTTAACAGCACTCATAGAGAGAGACTGTGGAAATCATTAGTAGCTGGAGAGCCCCACACATTGGGGAGTGCCGGGAGCCTGTTTATTTTTAAAATCCTGCTTTATTTTAACAGCAAGTAGTTCCCTCTGAAGTGAAAAGGGCATGGGATTGGGATTCCGAAGACCTGGGTTCAAATCCTGGCTTTGGGTAGACACAGTTCTATAGCCCTGGGCCTACCCAAAGCTAGCAAGGCAATCCCAAAGGACTATGGATGAAACGTACGATCCACTTCCAAAGAAAGAACTGATATTGATGGAACACAGACTGAAGCAGGCTATTTCTCACTTTCCTTCATTTTCCCTTTTATTCAAGTTTTCTTGTACAAAATGACTAATGTGATAACGTTTTACATAATTGCACATGTATAACCCATATCTGATTGCTTGTGGCCTCAGGGAGGGGGTAGGGGAGGGAGGGAAGGAGGGATAAAAATTGGAACCCCAAACTATAAATAAAAATATTTATTAATTAAAAAAAAACAAACATAAAACTAAAAAAAAGGGAGGAAATTAATAAAAACAATAGCACAGTTTTACATGAAAAAAAAATCCCGGCTTAGTTTTAAAATGGCTGGTGACCTTAGGGAATCTCTCTGTGGTTTAGTTTAATTATTCCATAAAATAAAAGGGTTAAATTATTAGATGGTTTCTAAGGTTCTTTTTAGTTCTAAACGGATACTGCCATGGTCCTTCCCTTCCTATTCCCTCCACAGAGATCTAAACAGTTACCAAATCTTATCATTTCCATTTCCAAAGCATCTCTACCATTTATCCTACCCTACCTCCCTTGCCACTCACAGAGGTTCTAGCTTATGTTAAATCCTCCTCATCTGACGCTGGGACTATTGGGATTGTCTCCAAATTGGTTCAAATTGGGGGTGGAGGCAGCTAGGTGGCGCAGTGGATAAAGCACCAGCCCTGGATTCAGGACAACCTGAGTTCAAATCCAGCCTCACACACTTGACACTTACTAGCCGTGGGACCCTGGGCAAGTCACTTAACCCCCATTGCCCCGCCCAAAAAAACAACAACCCAAAAACTGGTCTCTGGGTTTCCAGTCTCTCCATTCTCTAATCCACAGATGTCAAATGGTGATTTCTAAAACTCACATCTGACTTTGGTCTCCTGCCCAGGGGTCATCAGTGTTACCCTATTGCCTCTTTTTATAAGATACAAACTCCTCAGCTTGGTTTCTCAATCTGTCCACAACCTGGCTTCCGTCTGACCTCCCTCCTCACCTCTTTCTCTCAGAATCCTTAGTTTTCTTCAAAGTTCCCCTTAAATACAAACTTCTTACATGAGGCCCTTCTGAATCCTCCAAGTTGTTAGCTCTGTATCTTTTTTAAAAATTATTATGTTTTTGTTTTTATTTACTTTTCTACACACAGGATAGGCGGAATGTAAAGATTCCCCAAGGACAGCGACTCCAGTTTTTGGCCTGTGTATCCCTAGCACTTAAATACAGTAGGCATTTCATAAATGCTTATTGAATTTAATCTGCTGAATTGGCCAGTTGGACTCTGTGTGCTTTGGTGGAATTTGTGTAACCTCTCTGATCTGATCCCAGGGTGCCTGTTCCCCTCCCCCTGGGACTTCGATGGAGGTGGGGGGAGGGCAGTCAAGGTACATTTGTTTACCTTTGAGGCTAACATCCCAGAGGCTACCCCTCCCAAACTCGGGATGTTTTGTCTGTTCTTCTGATTCCAGCTTTGTCAGAAAATGTCAGCGGGGGCCAGGAGGGCAAGGGCTTCCTCATGATTGAGGATTTTCTTTCACATGACCTTCCTAAAACTGATTTGGGGCTCCAGACAGGACAGGCCCTGCCTCTGACAGGGGCCGGCTGGCAGGGGCAGTCTGGGGTCCCCCAGGGCATTCTGGCATTCTTAAACTAACTGGAGGCTGCTGCCATGCCTCCTAGCCCCCCCCCAACCCCCCCAACCCAGCTTTATTTCACTAGCTGTTCTGGTTGCTTTTCTCAGGGAGGGTGAGAAACATCCTCTCTCTCCTTTTGCTCAATAATCAAATCAAAATTTAAAAAAGTTGAGGGATGGGAGGGGGGGAACATTTTCTAGTTCTCTTTTCCTTCCAGGAGGAATTTCAGGGTGGTTAGATTAGAAACAAAGCATCAGTAACGAGAGAGAGTCCAAAGTCTGTTGCCCAAAGAGGTCTACCTTCAGTGACACCCCCCCACACCAAGCAGCTTCAGAACAGGAACCAGGCCCTCAGACATGCAGAGATAGCCAGTTATAAATTAATGGGAAGTAAATTAATTAGTTTCATTGCTCCCTGGACTAATCGGGTGGTTTAAAGTCGGTTTAATGAAGACTTAGATAAAGGAAGGTGGACTGGGGGTGGAGAATGAATGATAAAAGGTCACTTTTCTAATGAAACCCGGAAGTCGTCACCTAGTCTTGGGCTGGTCGTAACTCCCAGATCTGGGACTCACTAATGTGCCATTAATCACTCTTATCGGGTTGGGATATTGACAATATTGAGACCTGAAACTCATCACAGTGCCAAGTTCAGGAGCTGCTGGCTGTAGGCGAGTTTAGAGTTCATCTGGGTGGTGTCGGTCCTCAATCCAGCCCCATTCCCTGGTTTATGCTATCCAAAGAAAGACTCTTCAGATAAGCATATGTCAACAGGTTTCCCCCTCCACCTCTAAATAGGCCTGTGGGGGTCAGGGCTGAGGAAGGGTTGAGAGGAAGATAGAGGAGGAAGAAATGAAGCAACCTGTCAATAATACCAAAGGACAAACCAGAGGGAAATTCATCAAAGGCAGCTCCTTCCCCCCAAAATAAAATCAGTTGAGGGTGGGGTTGGGGGGACAGAGTTGGCCCAGTCAAGGTTGCACTTTCTGACTTTCCGGTCCTAGCTCTCGATGCATTGGCCCCTCCACTTTGGGGGCTTTGATTCAGCAAAATCAAGGATGCAAACTTCTTAGGAGTACTTAGTTTCCATGGCAACCAGAGCTGACCTTCCTTATTATCGTTCTCGAGAGGGGACTGACTTTACTCTATGTTCATTCACTGAATTAATGGACTCCTGGTTCTTTTATTAGCGGCTGCCTCACAATGGCAAGAGAGACATGTTGTAAAAAAAAAAAAAAAAGGCCCTCTCCCCCAACTGTCCGGCCCTTTGTCCAAGGCTTATTGGAATGAAGCAAGCCTATTCAGCCAAAGATTATCAAAACCAACTCCGGGCTGCCTCTGTTTGCGGCAGCTAAGTATACTTTGATTTCATAAAGACATAACTGATATAACAAGCAAATTAGAGCCCCCCTAAGAAATGGCTGGATCGATGAAGGAGACCCCAGGAGGACTGGACCATGCATATTAAGGAGCTCTCCTGCCAATTCCAGTGACAATTTTGGTCAACCCAGAGGGCCATGATCTGGGGGAAGCTGGGGGTGGGGTGGGGGTAGGTTGGGGGAAGAGACAACGGAGGGAAACGGAACAACTAAATGACCCCGAATAGGCAGGAGTTTCTCACCATTGAGCTTAAGAACTCGCTTCATGACCGAAGGGTTTATTCCCTTCTCCAGTAGGGGTTGTAGGTGGTTGCATAGGTCATTTTGTCCAACCTATTCCTCTAACTGAGGAAGAAACTAAGGCCCAGGGGGAGTAAAAGTGACTGGGGGCAGCTAGGTGGCACAGTGAATAAAGCACCGGCCCTGGATTCAGGAGGACCTGAGTTCAAATATGGCCTCAGACACTTGGCACTTACTAGCTGTGTGACCCTGGGCAAGTCACTTAACCCCCATTGGCCCCCCCCCCCACAAAAAAAGGTGACTCATTCAAGGGCACAGAATTAGTAAGCATTATAGGCAGGATTTGAACCTAGGTTTTCTGAGTCCAGAATCAATATTCTTTCGACTTTACCATATAAATGATAGATCCTCCACGTCACAGAGTGATTAGTTTATAAACAGAGCCCTCTGAGCCTCAGACATCTCTCCGACAGGGGAATAGCGTATTTCCCAATCCTTGTCCAACTTTTCCCCTTCCTTTGCCATGGCCACCA
The DNA here is from genome assembly GCF_019393635.1 of Dromiciops gliroides. NCBI lineage: Eukaryota > Metazoa > Chordata > Mammalia > Microbiotheria > Microbiotheriidae > Dromiciops > Dromiciops gliroides. Next base: position 635,351,398 of record NC_057863.1, read on the forward strand.
TTTGAAAGAAAAGCTGTTTTGTGATCCAGCGGTAGATTTGGAACTGAAAGGGAGCCTGAGAATTTGTCTAGTGCGCAGCTTTTATTTGACATGTGAGGAATCTGAGGCCCTGAGAGAATGAAGTGATCTGTCCCAAATCACCCAGGTAGCAGGTTATGGGGTGTGTGTGTGTGTGTGTGTGTGTGTGTGTGTGTGTTGGATAGAGGGAGTATTATGGTACAGTGGCCCGGGTGTTCTATCTGGATTTGGAGACCTGGGTTGTACCTGTGGGATAAGTCTGGGCTTGGGAGTCAGAGCCAAGAATCGAACCTTTGATTCTTGAGCCAGATCTCTTCCCACTGATCTAACTCAGACCCAGACCTCAGTTCTAGCTACCTTTCTGTGATATTACTAGGTTTTCTTGCTTCCCTGCCCTTATACACCAAAACACACACGCACGTGCGTGTGCGCACACACACACGTTGCACTTTTAATTAAAAAAAGGCCCCTGATAACCCCAACTGAGGGCTCAGCTCAGGAAGCAGGGCTTTAAAGGGACTCCTTGCTCTCTAAACAGCTCGACTTAAAATCTTAAGTCAGTCCTGGTGAGAGTGTGTATGTGTGTGTGTGTGTGTGTGTGTGTGTGTGTGTGTGTGTGTGTGTGTGTGGTGTCTGGTATTATGATAGACCCTGGTTAGGCCTCAGGGTGTGTGGCCTCCCCCAAGTAATTGCTTCACAAAAGACAGTTAGCAGTTCCCTCCATCTTCTCTCCCTACCTTCCTGCCTGTTTATTGAAGTCTGATTTCTGGCTCCTTGGAGTCATCTTTTATCAAGCCCCACTCATCCCATTGGGAGAGGCCCTCGGAGACCTTTCGACATTCTCTGTTACCAGAGGCCATTCCTGATGGTCCAGACTATAGAAAATGTCTTCACAACAGCCCAGTGGGACAAGCTATGGTTATAATATCCAAATAATCATTTCACAAATTATCATAATTATGAGCCAATCATCCAGTTTTGACAAAGCCGGGTGCAAGTATCGGATGACTTTTATGACCTGTAGCATTTTGTACATCATAATAGACTTGGATAGATTTATTTGTCTGTCCATCTCTCTCTCTCTCTCTCTCTCTCTCTCTCTCTCTCTCTCTCTCTCTCCCAGGCGTACAACTTTATTAACTCTAATTTATTTGGGACTCTTTGCCTGAACATTGCATTTTAGCCACATTGATGCTGCCTCAGGGTAGTGTCCTGATATGAGCCAAGGTTTGGGAAGCCCCAGTGGGGTCCCCTTCCCTTTTTGTTCACCCCCACAGTTTAGGTCTACAAAAGCAAACTCATGGTTATTTATTTTTAAGGGAGGGGGGAGAAAGAGGTCATCTTTGGTTTTTATTATCTCGCTAGTCGTATTCTATTAACACTTCCTTACATTTCGAGCTGTAAAAAGAAAATAAACAAAAATTGGACAAAGAGAAAGACTGCTTGGTGTGATGTCCCCCCGCCCCTTCCTTCCTTCCACCCTTTCATATCAACCCAGAGATTGAATCTAACTCTCTTTCACTGATGCCATCTCCCCCTGTATAGGATATTCATGTTAACAGATAAATTCCAGCTCTGGAGAAAGTCAAAGAATGAATTTACAGCCTTTTGCCAAATGTCTATCCTATTGGATTTTGATAAGAAACCTATTGAGCTTTAATGATGCCGTCTATCCATTTTTAGCTGGCCCTTAACATGTCTTTTTTATTCGTCCCCGAAGCCTCTTCACCAGCTCTTTTCATTACAAGTCTCTCAGCTTACTCTCAAGGGAGACAGAGTGGACAAGAGTGATGGATAGATAACTCTCTAGATTATCTCCCACAGATGTTTTCTCTCCAGTAGCCCCTAGGCTATTCCCTCTAAGTAAACAGAGACTAAATAGAGAGTCCACTGAAGAGAGAAGTCCCTGAGGTCTCCTGTCACCACACTCAGAAAAACTCGCATATCCTGAAGAAAGGTTTTTGCAAAGGCCTCCCCTCCTCTCTAGCCACCCCCGCCCCCGCACAGTCCCAGCCCCCAGCCTGAATCCCTGACATTCATCCAAAGTGACTTTTAAGGAATAGCTAAAGACACTCCGGGTTATCCCACAGAAGACATCATGCAGGGGGAAATGAGAACGTTTCCAATCGGGGCAGAGACTTTCCATCCTTCACCTCTCCCATAAGGGTAAATTAGAGAGCTGTGGAGCTTGGGTTACTTTGCAGTTAGTTGCAGGAACTGCAGGGAGGGAGAGAGGAGGCAGAGAGGCGGAGGCTACACCCCCCTCCCAACCCCGGTGCCCCTTGGAAGGGAAGAATGAAGTCACTGATGATTGATAGGCAGGGGGCTGGGCGGCTTGGTTTCAGAAATAGTCTGGCGGTCTTCCTCACTCCTCTTCCCTGGCATCAGCCTTATTTTTGATCTGCTAAATTCTCCTCTAATCCAAATATAAAAAATAAATATATATTTATAATATTCATAACAGAATTACATCTAATAGACTCATGCAATATATGTCCTTTTATATTACATATTAAAATACTATACAATACAAATAGCTTCCCATTTTATGGGATCATAGTCTAGAGTTGGGAGCATTTGTGAAGATCGTCCTTTAGTCCAGCCTTGTCCATTAGACTATGAGCTTCATTGAGGACAGAGACTGTGTATTTGCCTTTCTTTGTATTCCTTTGTATATAGTAGGTGCTTAATAAAGGCTTGTTGACTGAGCATGAATTTTCAGATGAGGAAACTGAAGCCTAGAGAGGGGAAATATATTTTGTTTTCCATTGAAGGCCTCTTCCAATGGCTTGTGCTTGGATGTTGGCAATGAAACAGTAATATTGGTGGGTCACATCCAAACTGGGAAACCTCTCAATACGGGATCTATGATAGACTGTCATTGGGTTCAAGGGCAAGCCTCTCTAAATCGAGTCAGTAAGCATTTATTAAGTGCCTCCTAGGTGCCAGGCACTATGCTGAGTGTTGGGTTACAAAGAAAGGCAAAAGGGAGCAGCTAGATGGCACAGTGGATAAAGCACCTGCCCTGGATTCAGGAAGACCTGAGTTCAAATCCAGACTCAGACACTTGACACTTACTAGCTGTGTGACCCTGGGCAAGTCACTTAACCCCCATTGCCCCCCCAAACAAACAAACAAAAAACAAAACAAAACAAAGAAAGGCAAAAGGCAGTCCCTGCCCTCAAGGAGCTTATAGTCTAATGGTAGAGACAGGGGCAGCTAGGTGGCATAGTGGATAAAGCACTGGCCCTGGATTCAGGAGGACCTGAGTTCAAATCCAGCCTCAGACACTTGACACTTACTACTGTGTGACCCTGGGCAAGTCACTTAACCCCAATTGCCTCACCAAACAAACAAACAAACAAACAAACAAAACAAAACAAAACAAAAAACAAGGGAGAGACAAATATCCAAATAACTACATACAAATAAGATACAGACAGGACAAATAGAACATAACCATCAGAGGGAAGGCACTAACATTAAAGGAGACTGAGAAAGTGCTACAGTCAGAGAGGCTCTTTAGTACACTGGTCATGGGGTGATGGATTGGTTATTATTATTTTTTCTTTTTTTTATGGCAAGGCAATTGGGGTTAAGTGACTTGCCTAGGGTCACACAGCTAGAAAGTGTTAAGTGTCCGAGGCCAGATTTGAACTCAGGTCCTCCTGAATCCAGGACCGGTGCTCTATCCACTGCACCACGTAGCTGCCCCCCTATTTTTTTCAATAGTAACTCTCAAAATATATCTGCTCAGTCATAGACTGATTTCTCTTGTTGTCAATAGCAGGTGAACTCACATCAATGAAATTGCTGTTCCTTGATATAGTAAGGAATAGACAACTATATTCTATCCTGTTATTAGTTATTATTCCATAACCCTATTCTACTACATGGTCTCTATTGCAATACTATTGCTGTTGTTCAGGTGTTTCTGACTCTTCCTGACCACATTTGGGAAAATTCCTTCTATCCATCAGTAATCCTTCTTGTCACATGCCTAACCCAATGATACCAGAGTTCCAACATTTCCCATTCGCAAGAGCACCTTTCTCCCCCCAACTCGTGGTTACTTTTTGTTACTCATTATTTCATTTATCAACCATTAGGTTCCTGGATAAATCTCAGTTATCCCTGCAAACCCTCACTGGATTTGAACTTGGATCTTCCAGACTCCAGCACTGGGGCTCTATTGACTTCACTATCTGGTTGTCCTCAGATATTTACATTTCATGTCCCTGAAATCTCCTCCACTGGCTCATTTCCCTTAAAATAACATCCACCCTGTTTGTCAAGTGGTATGGGGCACAGAAAATTCTTCATTCAGACCCAGCTCCTCTAGGGCCTAAGGTCAGTGAAACCAGACTTCCAAGTAGTCATTTGTACAATAAGCAGTCATAACTGTGTATGGAGCGAGGAAGAAGACACTCAGCTATCCTCTCAGATGCACCTTTCTGCATTAGAAGAAAGCCATTTCTTCAGGTCATCCTCTGCCTTTTGTAGAATTGAGGGCAAAATCTCATGTGTCCAGTGTTCTACAAAACAAACCACTACCATAGAATTCAAGGGAGAAAAAAAAGTAGAGAATTTTTCCTCGTTCATACTTCAAGAAAAATAAGTTGAAAAGCTGTCTACCCATTGTCTCTTCACAAACCATTACATTTAGACTTGAACTCTTTACCTTACAGCTCTGACCTTTCTTAGCCAGGTTGTAAAACCCTACTGCCCATCTCTCCATAAATTTACCACCTCATAAACTCCTGCTACTGCTCCCTGACAATGCCCTTCAGCCACATAATGTCCCAGAGTGGATCCCTTTTCCAAGTGACTAAATGGCTCTGTTCCAGACTGAAGAGTGGGGAAAGTCAATATTTTCTTTGGAGGTAGAGGACTGGGTATACTTTCAACGTGTGTAGAATTAAGTCCCCTTCCAGGAGAAAGTAAAAAGAAGTCAAATTGTGAATTTTGTTTTATAAGCAAAAAATACCTGGTTAATAACTCCTGTTGTCTTGGTCTTAGGGAAATTGTTGCTTGTTATCAATAAGATTTCAAGCAGACAATAAAAAATGGACAGAGAGGGGGAGAGAGAGAGAGAGAGAGAGAGAAGAAGAAGAAGAAGAAGAAGAAGAAGAAGAAGAAGAAGAAGAAGAAGAAGAAGAAGAAGAAGAAGAAGAAGAAGAAGAAGAAGAAGAAGAAGAAGAAGAAGGGTCAGCTCATTTTGTATTATGATGAATTCAAGATAATTTCAAGGGCTTGAAAAGGCCCCTGGTGTTCATTGGGCTGGGGAGGGCGGGGTTACTTCATTCTGATAACTGGGTTATGAGAATCAGAATAACTTATTCGGTCACCTTCTCACCCGTGTCTGCTCAGACAAAAAAAGATCCCACCGAGGCACAGACACTGCCAAATGAGTTATGGAGATAAGAAGGTAAAAAGTTCATCCCCGTTGCTAGAGGTCCCTCCAAAGGTCACGGCATGGTTGGAAACTGAGGCCAATGGGAAACCTGATTTCCAAAATAAAGGTCTACTGGAATCAACCTAGTAAGTGGAGACTGGTTCTCCCCACTGCAGATAGATATGTCTAAAGATTGTGTCTCCAGCGAGCTGCGGAGCCGGACAGGGATAGAGTTTCATCATATTTGGCAGAATCCTACTAGTGTTTTCTTTTAACTCTCAAAGTTCAGAAATGGCAAGTAAGATGGCTCCCACGTCCCTATATTAGGGCCTCGGCCTGAATTCAAAATATATGACGGCGTTGCCAACTCAAAAATATGTGACAGCATTTCTCAAACATGCATTTTGACCAGGAGAAATCCAATAGTCATTCTCCCATTGTGGAAATAGCCCTTGATGGGAATTTGATTACAAAAAGCCAATCCACTAATGCAAATAGGACCATATTGCTCTCCCCAGTGGGGATCTGGATAAGAAGTGTCTGGATATGACTTGCCATGGTTTATTCTGGGGATATTTTTCACCAAAGACGCCAATAGGAAGCCAGACATTTTTACTTTAAGGGAAAATCCAGAATGAGAGACAATTTTCCCTTCCCTGCTTAAGGAAACAGAACAGCTGAATGAAAAGTCTATCCTACTACTTAATTACTAAACCACTGGGCATCTGCTGCTACTGGGGTATGACCTCTTCCATTAGAGGGATGTCTCTCAGTCCATGTGAGTCATTCTGTAGTATCAGGATTAACTGTCTACCAGGAGCTGGGCCGATTACTGGACAGGCCTAGGATGGCACTTTAGTTTTGAATTTAATAGCTGGTTTATTTAACTGATGGCTTCTTCCTACATTAAGAATGATTAGCCATTCCTGTTGTTGAATTTCCAGTCATAAATAAGGGCTATGATCACTCATTTGTTTTCAAAGTCAATGGAGAGTGTTTTAAAATCCATACACAGGTATATGTGTATCCGTGTATGTTTACACATATAGACATGTGTGTACATGCATATTCCATTGGATGCACTCGTATTTGTTGCGTGTATATACATATGAATGATCCAAGACAACTCTGAAGGACTTATGAAAAATGCAGTCCATCTACAAAGTAAGAACCGATGGTATCTGAATACAGATTGAAGCATAATTTTTTTTGTTAGTTCCTTTTTCTAAAGTTCTTTTTTGTCTGCTTTCTTTCATAACCTGACTAATGTGGAAATGTTTTGCATGACTACACATGTGTAATGTATATAGAATTGTTTGAGTTCTTAAGGGGGGTGGGGAAGGAGGGAGAGAGAATTTAGAATACACAGTTTTTAAAAATTGATGTTAAAATGTGTTTTCACATGTAATTTGGGAAAATAAAATTCTAAATAAATAAATAAATTATACATATGTATATGTTCCTTCGAATGTGTTTGCAAATCTAATGGAAACAGGTTTATAAATGAAAATATTTTGTGGCTTATTTAGTATATGGATATAGGCACATTCTATAGATGGATGTATATCAATCATTGATGTATCTATTTAAATATAGAGCATTTTCAATACATAGAGCAATAATTACTATGAAATAGTCTAATAGCCACCACCTCCCAAAGGGGGAAGCCCCTTCTTGGCTTGGATGAATCAGGGTCGCACAATAAATGACTCCCCTCCCTGCTCCCAGTGTCCTAAACCGAAAGTGCTATAATTACACCGAAATCTTGGTTCTATTGATACCCTTGGACAAGCCAGGTTCCCCTTGCCTGCATCTTGCCTGCCTGAAATGCACACTTCAACATCCAAATGCACACTTGACATACAGCACAAATGTGTCCCGGGGGCTCACAGAACCACAAAGAACCCAGGGCGCCCATGCCACTCAGTGACACATCAGAGGAAGATCTCCTACCTTTTTGATGCAACCTTCTGGAGTCACCACATCAGAATCAGTCAGCACTTGCTGCAAAAAAAAATTATGAAAAAGAATATTAGTTTGGGATTCAACTACTTAATGGTTCATAAAGACTTTGCTCTCCATCTTGGAAAAGAGTTTTCTGCTTTGTAGCTAGAGGGTGGACCTCCATCAAGGTTGTTATAGGCACAGTGTGGCAAGGCAGATTGTGTTCTGGACTTGGTTGGAGCCCTGGGCAAGTTACTCAACCTTTCTGTGCACAGAAGTGATTAAATTCCTTGGTGTGGTTCAATAGAAAAAGCCACTGGATTCAAAAAGGGTCCTGTTGGGTAAGCTAGGTGGCACAGTGGATAAAGCACCGGCCCTGGATTCAGGAGGACCTGAGTTCAAATCCAGCCTCAGACACTTGACACTTACTAGCTGTCTGTGTGACCCTGGGCAAGTCACTTAATCCCCATTGCCCCACCAAACCAAACAAAAAAAGAGTATAAGTTTCTTGAAGATGGGCTAGTTTGTTTTGTTTTTCCATATCTCCAGCACCTCTCACAGTGCCTGGAACATAGTAGGTCCCTAATACATGCTTGTTGATGGATTCAATTCTCAGTGCCTCAGTTCCCTCATCTGTAAAATAAGGGAGTACCTTTTAGGGTAGACCAGAACCTCAGTGTGAGAGGTCATTAAAGGTAATTAAGAAGAGCTCTGGCTGAATCCCTCATTTTGACCATCTCATTACTTATGCTAGCTAGAAATTCCAATTTTGGATTTAATTCTTTAGCATGGTTTAGCTCAGTGGTTCTTGTTATTAAGAATATTTAAAGTATCATTAATGCTAATAATTATTGTTTTGTTTTGTTTTGGTTTTTTAATGAGGCAATTGGGGTTAAGTGACTTGCCCAGGGTCACACAGCTAGTAAGTGTTAAGTGTTTGAGGCCGGATTTGAACTCAGGTCCTCCTGACTCCAGGGCCCGTGCTCTATCCACTGCGCCACCTAGCTGCCCCCTAATGCTAATAATTATAATGAATAACAGGTAGCATCTTAAGGTCTATAAAACCTTTTCTATGCAGTCTCATTCGAACCTCGAAATACTTCTAGGAGAGAAGGAATATGGGCATTCCTATGACCATTTTACAGATGAGGAAACTGAGGCTTAGAGAGATTAAGTAATTTGCTCAGGGTCGGGGTGTGTGTCATACTACTAGCAAGTGCCAGAGGTTGGCTTTGAACCCAGGTTGTCCTGGCATCTAAGTCCACCCCACACTGCTTGTGCAACCAACCACTACCAATCCACTCCAGAGGTGTATTGGTGCATTTCTGCGATGGGCAAATCCAATTTATACAGTTAATTTGTCAGTTTGCTTAGCTTATAAAGCACTTTCAGGCCCATTTGGATTAAAGGTGCTATGTATACACACATATGCATAAATTGTCAAGTTGTTACTGTAAGAATAAAAACCAGGGCTTGAAACTAAGATTAAGAAAACAAAATGAGAAACTCCTGGCAAATTCAGGGGTCCCTCTTTTTTTTCTCTCCCTCCCCTGGAAACCACATTTTTAAAAGAGGCAGCCAATACCCACAGAGGCCAGGTGAAATCGTCCCGAAGACCAAATTCCAAAATGTCGTCTAATTGGTCTTAGCTCAGCTGTAATAACAATAAGTCATATTTTAAATGTTAAGAATTCTAACCAATTTGGTATTTTATGTTTCTTTTAATAGATCCCGAAATTGCGGTTTGGAAAGTCTCTGAAAGCAAACAGAGAAGGAAAGGTGAACACCCCGAGCAGGAACACGGGAACATTTTCTGCAGGGAAAACAGCAAGAGATGAAGGAGGTTAAGTAGTTCATAATAAACTATTCCATGCAGTTTTTATCGGTCAGCCTTGGCAGAGGTGGGTGGTGGGGGTGCTGAGGCCTTAGAGACAAAACCAGAGGCACCGACTCTGCTGCGTTTTAATCCTACTAGCGGCTCCCCAACCCTGCCCCCTGGCCCCCACCCAGATCACTGCACTTGAGCAAGCTGTCTTAAATAAAAAAGCCAGGGAGTCCTGGTTGAATGCTTGGTAAATTCCTGGGCTTCTGAAAGGAGAATGAGCCTGGCCACCTGGACTCTCAGAGAACTCTGCCCATTGCTTCTAATGCTGGAACCCAGAGACTGATCCATCAGGGGCCAGGGAAGTGGTTGCATTTGTGAAGACCCGAGAGCATATTAAGCCATGAAGCAGAGAAGTCGAAAAACTTTCATACTAAAGCTTTTAATTCTGTACCCTAAGGCATGGCACCTAGGATAGAGTCATGCAGAAGTAAGCTTTCCATTTATAACTGGGGAGGGCAAAAACCAGAGCAGATAATGGCGCTAGGACTATGGGAAAGCTGGAACACACTACTACAGTGTGGGTGGAATTGTAAATCCATCCAACCATATGAGGGGAAAATGGAATTATGTAAGCAAAGTGACCAAATGATCTCTACGGTTTGATTCAGAAATCCCACTCATTAGCATATATACACACATATACATACACATATGCATATATACACAATACATATACATGTGTACATATACACGCACATATATACATACATAGACATATATAGACATATACATATACACATAGATAGATAGATAGATAGATAGATAGATAGATAGATAGATAGATAGATAGATAGATAGATAGATAGATGGATAGATGATAGAGATGTCAAGGGACAGTTAGTGGATAAAGAACCAGCCCTGGATTCAGGAGGACCTGAGTTCAAATCTGGCCTCAGACACTTGACACTTACTAGCTGTGTGACCCTGGGCAAATCACTTAACCCTCATTGCCCCACAAAAAAAAAGTCAAAAAAGAAAAGGGAGGGGTTCATCTATACCAAGGGGACAGCTAGGAGGCACAATGGACAGAGTGCTAGCCTGGGGTTAAGAAGACTAATTTTCCTGAGTTTAAATCTGGCCTCAGACACTTAACACTTACTAGCTGTGTGACCCTGGGCAAGTCACTTAACCCCAATTGCCTCACTAAAAAAAAAATAAATAAATAGATAAAAAATAAAAAAAGACCGTTGCCATCGGGCTAAACTATGATGAACTCTAATTAGCGATCTTGAACCCTGAGAACAAATAATGAAACCTGCTTCCCTCCTCTTCACAGAAAGGTAGGGAACTCAGGATGAAAAATACTGGACATGCTGTCACCCTTGGTCCCTGACTTAGCTTAATTGTTTTCTTTTGTCACAAGGGGAGATTTCAGTGCTGGAACTAATGGCAGGAATGTGTGGGCTGTATCCAGAAATGACTGTAATACAAAAACAGAAGAAATGAAAAAAACTTACTTAAAAAACCCAAATCAATAATAGTTAGGGATGATGGGGAGCCCATACCACAAGAACCCCTTAATCAGGTTTAAGCAAAGATAGGAAGACCCATGATTTCTAAATATCTTCCACGGACCCCACGAAGGGCTTTAGCCACGGAAACAAATAGTCGTTAGAAATCCCCAAGGGAGCTGCAATGCAGCATTCTGAAGCCTCTCAGGAAACTAAACATAGATACAAAGGGGGAGCATTCATTAGAAAGAATTCTCTTGTTCAAGGACTCTCACTTGGGCCTTGCCCCGTGCCCTTTGCAATGCCATGGAAGAATGGAATGCAGGGTTGAACATCTCATCCCACAGCCCTGCCATCGCCTCAGATACTTTCAGGCATCATCTGATGTTGTAGCAGATATACTTTTTAACCTGACACATTGCTTTTAGTCAGGAGAGAGTAACCATTCCATTAGCAATCATAGAAAGACCTATGGGTTTCAAAGAGCTGGTTGGAGATCAGCAATCTCCACTTATAAAGGAACTCAATTGAGGCTTGTTTTCTGGACAGCCTCCAAAAAAATCCCCACACACACACCCAAAGCCACACCCCCAAGAAGTGACCAGAGAATCTCAATAGGACCATGGCATGGGAATGAAGAAAAACCTTTGCAGAGCCTCAAATGACAATATACTAAACATTTCAAGGGACACCATGTGAATCTTTTGGAGACACAGTTTACAAGCTGGTATGCCCCAGCTGTAGCTAACCTCCAACTGATTACATTACTCAGGCAGATCACAAAGAGCTTATATAAATAGTGATGTTGCCCATTTATTGTATGAGCCCAGATAAACTTTCATGGGGATTGGGGGGAGGTAGAGAAAAGATCGAAGAGCTTGATGGGTTTGAATAATAATCATTGCTAGTATATGTCTATATATCTATATCTATTGCTCTATCTCTCTAATCTATCTACCCATCCATCCACTTATCCATCTATCCATGTATCTATCCACCTATCTGTCTATCTATCTATCTATCTATCTATCTATCTATCTATCTATCTATCTGTCTGTCTGTCCGTCCGTCTGCCCACCCACCCATCCATCCATCCATCCATCCATCCATCCATCCATCCATCCATCCGTCCGTCTGTCTGTCTATCTTTCTATCTGTCTGTCCATCTGTCCATCCATCTACCCACCCACCCATCCATCCATCTATCTATCTGTCTGTCTGTTTTTCTATCTGTCTGTCCATCCACCCACCCACTCATCTATCTATCTATCTATCTATCTATCTATCTATCTATCTATCTATCTATCTATCTATCTATGATTTGCAAAGCACTTTACACATGATCCATTTGATTTCCACAACAACCCTAGGAAGAAAGTGTTTTTATTACTCCCACTTTACAGATGTGGAAGAAGAGTTTGAGAGAGGTCTAGTGACTTTTTCCTAGGATCACCTAGCTAGGAAGTGTCTGCAGCATTCATATTTAGAGCTTCCTAAATCCAATTCCGGTAACTCCAACGATGCCACTTGGCTACCCAACATACCACAAACATCCCTAGCTCCCTTCACAACTCATCTCAGGTGACGCTTGCTTCAAGAAGCCTTTCTTGCTTTCCCCCAGTTCTCACTTCCCTCACCTGCAAGCACCAACCGCTGAAACTACGAATGTTTTCTATACTGCATCCCATATTGGCTAATCTGTGAACATGCTGAATCCTTGATGATGGAATGTTAGCTTTTTTTGTCTTTGTAGCCCCATCTCTTAGCACAGTCCCTGACAGATAATATCATCCTTAATGAATGCTGATTGGCTTATTCATACTGATAGATTATTAACTCCTCAAGAGAAGGGGTTGTTTCTTTGTAGCTCTATCTCTAGCATTTAGAACAATGAATCATCTATACTAGAGACCATAAATTCTTCTTGGTTGATATCTGGTATACTCCTGTTCTCACCCAAACATTTTGTGCTAAATGGCAAAGAATGGTCAGCCCAATAGTATGACATTAGCCTCCTGAGCACATGGCTGGCTGGCCTGGCCAATTCTCTGCTGCCACTCTCTTTCCTTGACTGAGTCTTCCTGTGAATTTGGAATTTCCTAGAGCCTGCTGAGAAAGACCAGAGTTATGATGATGCAAAAAGAGAGGCAATGTGGTGGGGCAGCTAAGTGGTGTAGTTGATAAAGCACTGACCCTGGGTTCAGCTCTGGCCTCAGATACTTGACACTAGCTGTGTGACCCTGGGCAAGTCACTTAACCCTCATTGCCCCACAAAGAGGGGGGGGGGCATTGTGGTATAGTGGAAAGAACACTGGATTTGGAGTCTAAACACCTGGGTTCAAATTCTGCCTTTGTACAGAGCAAGTCATAAAGTTTTCCATCTATAAAATGAAGGGGTTGACAGATGGCCTCTAAGATCTCTTTCCATTTGTAATCTCAAATCTCATGATCTCAAGTCACTTAATCCCAATGTGCCTCAGTTTCCCCATCTGTAAACTGAAGAGGTGGGACTTCATGGTCTCTAAAGTCCTCTCCAGATCTAAATTTAAGATCCTCTATGACCTTGTGATTCTTTGAACTTAGGTTTCCCAGGTTTACAGTTGTACTGGGCGTGGGGGGAAATGGAAGTTACCAGTTTGACACGGCTTAGCAGTTCATCTGATCAGTGAACACAAGTATACATTGAAACAGGTGCATGAAGACACACATACCCACATATAGAGGATTTGAAGTCTCCTGAGGGCAGGTCTGTTTAGAATTACATAATGTTCAAAGTGACCCCAGAAAGCTATGAATTCAAAAAACCACAGAGCTAGAAAGGACCATAGGGGGTCAGAAAAGTCATATTGGAATGATAGCTAGAATGCTGGATTTGGAATTTGAAGGACTGGATTCAAATCTAACCTTCAACACTTCTGGACAAGTCATCTAAATTTACTGAGCTGCAGTTTCCTGAGGCAGCTAGTTGCTGCAGTGGATAGAGTGTCAGTCAGGAAGTCTTGAGTTCAAATCCTGCCTCAGATACTTACTGTGTGACCCTGGACAAGTCATTTAACCCTATTTGCCTTGGTTTCCTCATCTAAGGAAATGACAAACTGCTCCAGTCTCTCTGCCAAGAAAACCCCAAATAGGATCACAAAGAGTCAGATATAACTGAACAACAACAACAATTTTCTGATCTGTGAAATTGGCATAATAACAGTATCTTTCCCCCAGGTTCCAAATGAGCTAAGTGCTTTGCAGACCTTAAAGCACACATAAGTATTAGCTGCCATCACCTAGTGCAACTTTTTCATTTTGGAGGTGAAAGAGTTAAGGCAGAGAGAAGTCAAGTAAGTTGCCCAAGGCCACACAGCATAATTTGACCAAGGTCATACAGTGAGTTTAGTGGTAGGGCTAGGACTAGAATTCAGGTCTCCAAAAACCCTCACTCAGTGTGTTTCCCAACCCATCATGCCAGAGAGCACCAAGCATGGAATAGCCTGAGAATGGAAAGTTTCTGTGGCTGTTTTTTCCTCAACTCTGAGTGATCATCTTTTCCTTTCAAATAGAGGCCACTTTCTATTCTTGTGGGAGATGAGTCAGGCCCCGGGCTCCCTCTATTCTGATGTGAGAATTGCAGAGATCTTTGCCTGCTGGAGAGAGAAGGTCAATGGTGTTCTCTATGCATGGACCCAAACAAAGGACTCGTCTGTCATGAGCGAACCGGCTTTTTTTTCTTCAATTCAAATAAAATATCTTCTTCTTTTTTTCTTCCTTTTTTTCCATGGACAATCCGCCCAGCTCCTTTGCTGCCTGACAACAGTCTGGGCTCATCCTCAGGGGGCCAACCCACGGGGCAGAGTGCCCAGGATGGCTCAGGGCCCTATTCTTCCCTGGGGCAGACAGGGATGGAATAAGGGCTAGATCTCATTGCCATTTGGGCAGATGTTCAGAATAATGAAAAGATTAGTCCTGTGTCTCTATAACACTGAAGAGGACATGTGAATGTGAGACTCAGTTTCTTCACCAGTTAAATGGTATAATTCAAGCTAAATGATTTATTAGCAAAACTGGCATAATAAATGGGTCAATGGGCTCCCCAGTCAGTTTATTAGGCCTGTTTTGCTAATAAATTGTGTAGCTTGGATCATTTCCTCAGTTATTATTAAGTAGTCACCATAATGGGGATCATTGTTGTTTGTCCTTCGTTTTTTTTCTTTTTTTTTTTTGGTGGGGCAATGAGGGTTAAGTGACTTGCCCAGGGTCACACAGCTAGTAAGTGTCAAGTATCTGAGGCTGGATGTGAATTCAGGTCCTTCTGAATCCAGGGCTGGTGCTTTATCCACTGTGCCACCTAGCTGCCCCCTGTCCTTCATTCTTGAAAAGGACCATGACATGGGGAGGTGATGTCATGAGTTTCAATGAATTGGATTTAAGTGAGGCAAAGCTGTGCAAGGTCACCAACCTCACTCTCTCCTCCAGAGTCATCTGGGTCCAGTGGCAAGATATATATCAGTATGACTGGAGATGGCCCTGGATATTTCAGGCAATTGGAGTGAAGTGACTTGCCCAGGGTCACACAGCTAGTGAGTGTCAGGGATGAGATTTGAACTCAGGTCCTCCCAACTTCAGGGCCAGTGCTCTATCCATTGCCCTACCTAGCTGCCCCCAAAGCTGACCCTGGGTAAACCATGAACCTGAAACCAATAGTGAGAGGATCTGGACTTATAGTCCAAATCTGATATAGTCACTTCTCTGCTCTGGACCCCATTTCCTTTTTCTATAAAATGAGTCTTTTCCAGCCCAGAATCTATGATCCCATGGTCCTTACCAGCCCCTTCAGGCCTCTGGCAAAAGCATATTTACTTTCCAAAGGTATTGCCTCCTATCTAAATAGAAATTTCTTCGTCTTTCAAAACCCACTCATTAACTCTGATTCTGGGTGAGTCACTTAACCTGAAAAATGAGGAGATCAGACTAGGTACCAATCAGTCATGTTCTTTTCCATTTCTAAATCTATGATCCTAGATCCCCAAACAAGGCCTCACTTAGGTATCACTAATCCTAGAGACACGATCTTGGGTAAGTGCCCACTTATAATAGGGGATCTTATTTGGCACCGTGATGCAGTAGATGGGGGCATGGACCTAGAGTCAGGAAGAGCTGGGTTTAAATCCTACCTCAGGGGCAGTTAGGTGGCACAGTGGATAGAGCACTGGCCCTGGAGTCAGGAATACTTGATTTCAAATCCAGCCTCAGACACTTGACACTTACTAGCTGTATGACCCTGGGCAAGTCACTTAACCCTCATTGCCCCACCAAAAAAAAAAAAAAAGAACTTATCACTTCCTTGTCTCATTTTAGCCATGAGATTTTCAAGAACTGATCACCTTCAAGAATCTGGAGGGAACAGTTTGGGATTTAAAATGGAACTCCCCAAATTAAATTTAATTAAAAATAATCTGGGAAGAAGTGGCCATTTAAATAATCTACTTGAGTTATGGCATGCTAGTTGCTTTTCTGGGCACCCGCTCTGTGCTAGGTGACTGAGAGTTTCTTGGTGTAGATATCTTTAAGTGCGCTTCCTCACCTAGCAGTGACCTCAGGTGAAAAAATACCTGCTCCCCTCAAACACACACACACACACACACACACATACACACACACACACACACCCCTGCTTCTGGAGTCTCTCTGTCTTAGCTTTAAACCAGGCCAATGCGGTTTGTTTTCTGAAATACCACTTTACGATCTCTAGCTTAACCCCTTGGCACCAACACTGGCTGGTTTGCCATTTGCTGATAAAACCTAGTTTCCCCATATTGTCAGAATTATCATATATATTATAATACGTAATTATATAATATAAGGTTATATTTGGTATTATTGTAATATATCAATTATGTATAATTATTGTGTTATATATTAATTATATATAATTATCTATTATACAGAGATTATTATATACTTTACATATATTATATGTGATATATTTCAGTTATGCTTTTTTTTAAGAAAAAAAATCATCTAGCTTGGTCCTTCCACATTAGCTTCTCTGTGAGGTACCAATGCCAAAATGTAAGGGAAGGAAGAACAGAATCACAGAATTTGAGAGGTGGAAGGGACATCAACAGCCTTCTGGTCCAACAAAGTGCTTAAGACAGTGCCTGGCATCCAGTAGGTGCTTAATAAGTGCTTCTTAACTTGACTTGACTCAAGAGTTCATCAAGATATCTTTGAGATAGATATTTAAAACAAGTCCTTGCTGTCCTCTGAAAAATCAAAAGTAGAAAACCACAGCTGGTGTGAGCCCAGAACTTTGATAATATATTAAGATATACATGAGCCAGTGGAAGAAGGGAAGTAGAAGGAGTAGCTAGGTGGCACAGGAGATAGACTGTCAGACTTGGAGTTTGGAAGATGTGATTTCAAATCCAGCTTCAGACAGTTACTGGCTGTGTGACCCTGGGCAAGTCATTCAACCCTGTTTGCCTCAGTTTTCTCCTCTGTAAAAGGAGATGGAGAAGGAAATGGCAAACTACTCTATCATCTTTGCCAAGAAAACCCTAAATTTTGCCACAAAGAGTCGGGCACAACTAAAATGACTCAACAACAACAGAAGTGAGGAAAGGAAGGATCCAAGATTATGTTATAGAGCAAAAAAGACTGAAGAGAATGTACCAAAAAAGATAGAAAAATGAAACACTACTAAATAGCTCGATAAATGCAGATAGAAGTGTTCCCAGACTAATTTGTTAGGGTTGCTGCTGCTGCAAGAAATAAAGAAAAAAGAGGTATAACTAGTCCTGTATTTAGACTCAGCAACCTTGGGTTCAAATCTCAGCTCTGTTACTTATGACCTTTGAATGATCTTACACAAGTCACTTCCCCCTGAGACTGATATTCTTCTGTAAAAGGAAGCACTCTGATCTTCTCCATCTCTAAGGTTCCTTTTGGCCCTTAATCTTGGATATACTGTTGTTGGGGATTTCAGGTGGGAGGTTCCACAGCCATCTACCTCCCTTCAGGGGGCTCTTGAAAATGAGCTAAAATTACAAATAATAATTTCACATGAATGCCAGAAAGCTTCCTTCCCCCCAATCATCTGAAAACCCACATCTAGGGGAAGAACCTTGAGGCGTTAGCCACTTTTCAACTGTTGTTTCCCCCACCGCCTCCAAATCCTTAGGCAGTAGGTATAGGATTCTTTGGAAAAAGGAGGTCTATGGTTTCCACAAACCCTGGATCTTCTCATTGGCAGAATCACAAGACCTTAGGTTTGAAAGGGACCTTCAAGGCCACCTAGTCTAATTTTTGTCTCTGCTTGAAGATCCCTCCTCCCCCACAGTGATGGGAAACTCACTACCTCTTTTTTTTTGGGGGGGGGGGAATGGGGGTTAAGTGACTTGCCCAGGGTCACACAGCTAGTAAGTGTCAACTGTCTGAGGCCAGATTTGAACTCAGGTCCTCCTGAATCCAGGACCGGTGCTTTATCCACTGTGCCACCTAGCTGCCCCAACTCACTACCTCTTAAGGCAACCCATTCCATTTTTGGACATTGTTTCTATACTCTATACCAAGGAATCTGTTATCTCTTCAATGTGGGATTACCTCTAAACATGCAGATTGTCAGTCCTTTATGTCAGTCCACTTTTGAGACTTGGTATTCAACTTTTCCCAGTAGGTAGATCAAAACCCTTCTGGCTCTATCAGATCCATGATCCTATTTCCACATTTCTACCCCTAGAGCCAAGCAGGACAAGGTTGATCCCTCTTCCATGTGATGACCCTTCAAATATTTCTCTTTGATAAATAGTAAGATGATAGTTAATGCTTAAATAACTTTAAAAGGTTGGCAAAGCACTCTCTGTTATCTCCTAACAACCCTCTGAGGTAGATCCTATTTTTTGTGTGTGTGGAGCAATGATGGTTAAGTGACTTGTCCAGGGTCATACAGCTAGGAAGTGTCAAGTGTCTGAGGCCATATTTGAACTCAGGTCTTCCGGAATCCAGGGTCAGTGCTTTATCCACTATGCTACCTAGCTGCCCCCAGGTAGATGCTATTATTAATCCCATTTTACAAATCAGAAAACTGAGGCTGAAGCTTACCCAAGGGCACACAGTTAGTTAAATGTTTGAGGCAGCCTTTCCTAACGACTAGTCCAATGATCTAGGTTCTATACCATCTGGCTGTCTCAAACTCAGTTTTTTTTTTAATTTGTCAAGGCTCCAAAGTGGTTGTTTCTCTCCAGAAAGCCATAGACTTAATCTAGTAGAGAATCCAAGAAGCATTTATTAAGTAACTACTTTATGCACTTTAAGGTACTATGCTAGGCAAAATGAAGAAAGCAGTCTTCTGTAGCATCACTTCTTACATTGTGGATCTTGACCCCATATGGGGTTGCATAATTGAATGTGGGGGTCATGAAAAATTTGGCAAAAGTAAAAGGTTATGCATACCTATTTTATATGCTTATATACCTAGAGTCGAATGATAATTTCTTGGGCAAAAAGGGGTTATGAGTGGAAGAAGTTTAAGAGCCCTGCTCCATAGCCCCCAGACAGTCACAGAATTAAAAACAAAACAAAACATCATGCAGTCTGGCTTCCTTATTATACAGATGTAGAAACTAAGGGCAGGGAAAAAGGAAGTGTTTTACCCAAGATGACATAATAAGGTGATAGTATATCTAAGCCTTCTGACTTCTGGGACACTGCTTTTATTCCCTGAGTAGGGAGAAAGTATACAGAACAGCAAAGGGGAGTTTTCCCCCAAGGATCTCCAGGTTTTCTTTCCCCAAAATCATCACATGGGAAAGACAAATTACTCCCCGAGCTAACCAAATGACCTAGACAGAGAAAAGGCAAGTGCTTGTCTCATCAGTGAGGAAAAACCATTTGCCAAGTCTGAAATCCACCTTTCTCCTTGGTAAGGATGGCATACTGTAAAACATGTTGGCTCAGAGCACTTAATCATTTCTGTCCAGGAGCATGAAGAAGTGATGACTAAAAGTCAACAGAAAAGCTCATCTTGGGTCATGGGTTGGCTTCTGTTCCCTATGTGGTCAGACCTTCATACTACATACCTGGGAATCTCTTACACTTGGCTAGAAGCTGATCCAAGAAATAGGTTTTCTATAGGATTAACTGTCTCCCTATAACCATACTTCAATGAACTATTTTTCAAATGTTTTTTATTCATGGAAATACCACATAACTATTTTATGATTGATCTTGCTTTCTATAGAGGTTGAGATTAAAGAAAAAAACACTTTAGCTATATAAAACCATAGTGTATCAGAATGTAAAGGTCTAGCTATTCCAAGCATTTCATTTTATGCATAAGGAAACTGGGAACCAGCAGGGGAAAATGACTTTATGGGATCACAGAGTTAGCCTCAAAGGCCAAACCCATACCTGAACAGAAATTCCTTATCCCACATTCCTGGGTTCCAGCCTCCAGATGATGACCTCTGGAAAGGGACAATCCATTACCTCCCACAGCTACACACTCCACTTTCAGATATCTCTATTTGAAAATTTTCCTTACTTGAAAATTTTCCTTACATTAAAGCAAAAATCTGTTTCTTTGACTCCTAATTCTGCCCTGTGTGGCCAAAGTAGAAGAAACTTGATCTCTCTTCCATATGTCAGCTCTTCAAATACTTGAAGACAGTGTTCATGGTCCCTCTCCAATCTTCTCTTTTACAGGTAGATCATCCTAAGGCTTGCTCACGTTCTCTTGTTTATCCTGGCTTACCAAATTAAAGCAAAGTAACCACTGAATGGTCTGCTAACACAAATTATATATGTTCTGTTTTATTGTGAAGAAAGATTCTGGTGGGGCACTCTACTCTTATTATTAGAGAGGTATAACTAGGACATGAGACATTTCTTTTCAATTCCCAATTCAATCCAATCCAATCAAGCAAATGTAAGGTTGGGGGTCCATTAAATCAATCAACAATCAATCATTCCACCTCCACTTAAGAGTAATGACCTCATTGGGCGGTCGAGACCATCTCCAATCAATCAATCAATCAATCAATCAATCAATCAATCAAAGCTTTTACTCGATGCAAAAAGTTCTTGAAAGCCATTGGATGAACTGGAGTGGCTTTTCACAGGGTATTTTACACGATATCCACACTGGCTGAGGAGATTTGGTATTTCTATATTGGTTTTCCATAAATAGAAAGCCAGTTCGGGACCAGAGCATTCAAGAATCTGACACTTAGTGATGGAAACCTCCAGAGAAGCCCCTGAGAAGAAATTTTTTGTGGGGATGGAGAAAGGTCATGGTCTTAGCCTCAGTTTCAGACTTATCTTGTTATTCCTCTTGGCCAGAAAAAGACCTTATGAACCTCAAGGGGTGTAGATGAGTTTGAACTTTCCATTGGCATCCTAGTAGCATCCCCAGAACAGCTGATAGCTATACCTGGATTGAGACTGAAGGACAGCCTGGGCATGATGGGGACAGGCAGATTCAGAGTTATGTAAGGAGCTTAGTAGAAAAAGCTACACTATACCTAGAGGAAATATTTTGAAGACTCCAACAAAAGAACTTCCAGGAACTGTGTGTTACCTCTTTGCCACAGATGCTCTCTAAGCTTAGAAATATATTTAAGGGGGCAGCTAGGTGGTACAGTGGATAAAACACTGGCCCTGGATTCAGGAGGACCTGAGTTTAAATCCGGCCTCAGACACTTGACACTTACTAGCTGTGTGACCCTGGGAAAGTCACTTAACCCCCATTACCCCACAAAAAAAAAAAAAAAAAAAGAAATGTATTTAAGGGAGAGTGGGCCACAGATTTTGGAGGGGATTTCTTGTATTGATTGTTCTTACTCTACCAACCTTAGTAAATATCCCTTTCTAAAAGCTAATTAAGTTTGGCTGACTAATTGATACAACCAACAGTGGTGGAGAACTACACCAATGGGGGCTTGTGAGGTTAATTTTTTTGTTTTTACTGGGGTTAAAAAAAATAACCCCTGCCTTCAAGAGAGTTCTCCCTACTGAAATTACTCTGTATTGTCTTTATATAAAAGTTGTGTCTCTCCTCCCCTTCTTACTCTCCTCTGCAAGTACAGTTTATGCTCCTTGAGGGAAGGAATGGTTGTTCCTCTTGTATTCCCCAGATCCTCCTGCAGAGAAAACACATTATATATATACACATACATATACATATATATGTATCTATATGTATATGTATATATGTATGTGTATGTATATGTGTATATATAGATATAGATATAGATAGATAGATATAGATGAATTTAATAAAATAGATCTTTGGGGCCAGAATAGACACCTCTCACCGCCAAGGACTTCTGGAACCCAGTATTACTGCTTTCCCTACCACTCATTTAGAAAAGCAGCATTCAGAATGTCTGGGTCTGTAGGACAGCCTTATAATGAGTCTGAGATGTTTCTCATTGTTAGCATTAACATGAAACATGAAAAGCCATTATTCAGGAGGCTGACATACCATTGCTGCCTCAGTAAAGGACTGTTGGTGTTGACACAAACTCTCTGGGTGTCAACCAGGAGTGGGATAATATTTATTTAGTTATGGTCATTTATTTAAAAACACACACACACACACAAAACAGTTCATTTGATCATCTCCGAGCTAGAGAAATGAATTTTTTTAAGTGACTTAGATACTGGTGTTCAGCTTTTATAACTAAATAGACGATTCTCAATTCTTTCCAGTGAAATTTACCAAATGAATGAAGTCTCTTTCTTCTCCCCTAAGAAAAATATTTACACAGTCAAGTACAGCAAGAAGGGGGACCCAGGCCCTAGGAAGATACCTTCTCTAAAATGCACATTGCAAATCCACAGCATTTGTATTCACAATATGAACAGTTCCCCACTCCACTTCCTGCCCACCCCCACATTCGGCTCATGCTTCAACAGAAATGTGGACCTGCCATCCTCCCCCATTCTGGATTCAGAGTGACTGGAGCATTTCCATTTCACTTGGTCAGGTTTTGCCTTTATATTTCACTCTTCTCCTGTGGATCCCAAATCGCTCTTTCTGAGATGAACTACCGGGGAGGGATGAAAATGATAATAGGCAGGGCAGCTAGGTGGCGCAATGGATAGAACACTGGCCCTGGAATCAGGAGTACCTGAGTTCAAATCCAGCCTTAGACACTTAACACTTACTAGCTGTGTGACCCTGGGCAAGTCACTTAACCCCAATTGCCCCCCCCCCCCACACACACAGAGAAAATAAGAATAGGCTATATCTCCTCTCCCACCTCCGCCCCTTTTTGTTTTGCATATGTCATAGGTCCTCATTAACATTTCCTCCTTTAAAATGATAATCCACTCAAGATAATTCACTCCTTGGGCACTCCTTTAAACAAAGGGAACTTTAGGGGAATTCTCACCAATTTCCCTACTTAAATTACCTTGTAATAATCACATCTATGTGTGTGTATTTTGGTTTCCCCCAGGGAACAATAATAGCATTTACATAGTGGTTTTTTGTTTTTTGGGGTTTTTTTGCGGGGCAATGGGGGGTTAAGTGACTTGCCCAGGGTCACACAGCTAGTAAATGTCAAGTGTCTAAGGCCAGATTTGAACTCAGGTACTCCTGAATCCAGGGCCGGTGCTTTATCCACTGTGCCACCTAGCCACCCCCTACATAGTGTTTTAAGTTTAGCAAAGAATCTGACAAATATTATTACATTTGATCCTCACAACATACCTTGGGAAATAGGTGCTATTATATTATTCTCCCTCCTTTTTTTTCCTTTTTTTTTCTTTTTGGGCATGTGAGGGATTTGAGGCCAGAATTATACATCTAATGTGTGTTCTATCTAAGATAGGATTTGGACTTGGGGTACAGTAAATGGAGTGCCAGGCCTGGAGTCAGGAAAAGCTGAGTTCAAATCTAGCCTTGCCTTAGACACTTCTTAACTGTGGGACCCTGGGCAAGTCATTTAATCCTGTTTGCCTCAGTTTCCTCATCTGTCAAATGAGCTGATGAAGTAAGCAGCAAACCATTCCAGAACCTCTGCCAAGAAAACCCCAAATGGGCTCATGAAGAATCAGACATGACTGAAGCCATCAACTTCCCAATTCCAGGTTCAACATACCAGCTCTACTGAACCACCTCATAGCCTTGAGCATTGTTGATGCCGAATAAATGTTTGTTCCTGAATTGAAATTATTCATCTAATTCAGTGCATTCCTTGCCCTGGCTTTGTCACCCTAGCTTGAGGCAAAGGGATAAGTTAGGTACTTGGGACACCAAAAGGTATGAGTAAAACATTAACCTTTGGTTTCATCTGACTCTTGGGTACCAGGTAGGAAAAGCAGAGGGCTGAGAAAATGACATTCCTTTTCTCTCTTACAAAAGCCAGATTGGCAATGAAAAATAATGATATTAACGTTAACAAGACTATAGCTCATTTAGACTCAATTAGATAGAGCAGGTCAATAATACTGACTCACATTCCTTAACCCTGCCCTAGTGCAAACAGGAGGGGCCACATCATAAAAATTAGAGATAAAGGGGGCTTTAGAAATCATCTGAGGACATAGTACAGAGGAAGAGCCGGAGACTAAGAGAGGCTAAGAGATTTGACTAATTTTTTAGGGACCTCTACTTGAGGGACACTGGTGCTTTTCCCTTAAGAGAGAGGCATATGGGGCAGCTAGGTGGAGCGGTGGATAAAGCACCGGCCCTGGATTCAGGAAGACCTGAGTTCAAATCCGGCCTCAGACACTTACTAGCTGTGTGACCCTGGGCAAGTCACTTAACCCCCATTGCCCCACCAAAAAAAAAAAATTAAATAAAAGAGAGAGGCATACATTAGGAGACAGCACAGTATAGTGAATAAGGCACCAGAAGACCTGCATTCAAATCCTGCCTCAGATGTTTAACTAGCTGTGTAACTAATGATAGTAATAGTAATCAATTTATATATCACTCTAAGGTTTGCTAAGCACTTTATAGATATCATTTCATTCTATCCTCACAGCAACCCTGGGAGGTAAGTGCTATTATTTCTCTCATTTTACAGATGAGGAAACTGAGACAAAGGTTAAGTGATTAGTGTCTGAGGATGGATCTGAACTGAGGCTATCCTGACTCGATGTCCAGCAGTCCTAGTTTTCAATTGCTTAGCCTCTTGATGCCTTGAACCTCATCTATCAAATAAATTCAATGACTTCTTGGGTGCTTTCCACCTGTAACTGTATGATCCTCTCTATTCAGTCATGACAATAACCCTTAGACACCTTTGTCCTAAAGTCCCCCCTCCCTGACTGCATGAAGCCCTTCCCAGTCCTCCTTGATCCAAGTGCCCCCTCTCTCTTGATTAGTCTGTCTCTATTTTGTCTGTCCATAACTGTTTGCATTAGACAACAAGCTTCTTGACGGAAAAGACTCTGGAGTTTGTGGGAAGAGCAAAAGAGGATCTCTTTCTTTGAATCCCTAGCATTTAGCCCCTGCCTAACACATAATAGGCACTTAAGAAATGCTTTTTGACTTGACTGCATGAGGCCACATTGATTATGTCATGAAGTCATTCCTTCTCTCCAAATTCCTCTTATGGTTGTATCAAATGGTCCCTGGGGTTTCCATTGTTTTTGTGAGAGTCCCCGAACTCACATCTCAAGGCAGGTCACCACCTGGAAGGGAGGGACCATGCTGTCCTAATCCTTGTGTTCCCCTAGTCCTGACCTACGCCCTGGGCGTAGCAGAGAGTCACTCTCCTAACACCCTCCCAATACTCTTTGCTTGCCCTGCTTGGACATAGCTGGCTTTCTTTGCCTCTTTCCTAAGCCTTCTCGTGGCGGAACTGTTTCCACTAACAGGAAAAGGGGCGAAGGCGAGGAACTGGCACCTTAAAACCAGTTGTTTAGGGCAGGTGGGGCTCATTAGCCTTGGCAGGCAACCCGCCTAGGGGAAGGAAACCCTGATTTTAAACCTCTGCTGCCTTGTGGCTATACCCATATATGAGAAAGGCTTCGGGAGTTAACCCTGAGGAAAAATCAGGAGTCAGAGTCCCTTAGGCAGTTGGATGTTGGACATCACATCCCTCTGGCAACTCCTGCAGTGGCACCGGTGCCAAACTGTACTGGCCCTGCTTCTCCTTTGGATCCACCAATGTCCTGGAGAGGGAAAACCTGCTGCATGGGCAACAGCTTGTTTTCCATATTGATCTGCCCAGGCCAGCGCCCTGGAGAGGACACTCCAGCTACGCCTCATGGGGTAGATACAACATGGGATGTGGCAGTTACCGGTCCAGCAGTCAGCTGGACTCCTTCAAAAGGGACAGGACTGACTAGCTTTGTCACTCCCGTGAACCCAAGGAAAGCTCCTCTGGCTACAGAGACAGGCTCATGGAATAACATTCATGGTGACAGGCTTATGTATTTCATGTCCTCTGAATCTCACAATTATCTTGGGAGGTACAAGTTCATTTTATAGATGAGGCAACTGAGCTTCAGAAAGACTAAGAGACTTACCAATGGGCACAAAACTAGTAAATGTCAGAAGATATATTTAAACAGAGGTCTTCCTTATGTAAAGTCCAGCACTAATCATTAGACAACACTTCCCTACCACTTGCCTAGTAATATCACATAACGTCAGGGTTTTTGTTGTTGTTGTTGTATTTTTTGTTTTGTTTTGTCTTGTTCAATGTGGTCAATCAGTTTTGTTCACTTTTTTTCCTCTTCATCCTCTTAAAAAATTTTCTTGTTACAAGAATGGCTTTCTGGGAAGGGGAGAAATCTAGGCAAAGTAAAAATAAGAATGTCAATTAAATTTATTACTAAAAGTGAAAAGGATGCTTAGAAAAGGAGACTTCTTATTGCTTCAGGTCTTTCTTTGGTGACATGGACCCTGAGAGCTTGGATGAGGATTTGACACCAGTCTGTCCTCTGGGGAGCAGGGCCTTTCTCAGGGGGACAGAGTCCAGGCTGAGATGCCTTTTGTAAAGCAGGCTGGGATTTTCCCATGAGGTTAGGCCACTGGATAGAGTTTGCAGGAGCCCTGACCACAATAACCCCACCTTCTTGTGTAGCCCTACATCCTAAATAAAAGTCAAAAGAGTGCAGGGTAAGTCCATAGGGGACTTCCAATATAGATCCAGGCATTCCGAGAAAACTGAGTGTTCTAATTATACAACCCTAGGAAAACAGTAAGAGCCTCTTAAGTGATACCTTAGCCTCCAGTCTCTCCCATCTAATTCATTTTTCTCACAATAACTCAAATAGTTCCCCTAATACACAGGTGTGACCATGTCACTCCCCTACTCAACAATCTCCTGTGGCTCCCTGTTTCTGACCCATAGGATAAAATACAAACTCTTTGGCCTGACCTCTAAAGCCTCTAAATCCTCTTTCCTGTCTGCCAAAGTAAGACTACTGGCTACTCATTGATGACTGGAGTCCACTGACATCAGCCTCTATACATTCAGGGAGGCTGCCCCTCTCACCTGGGATACAGGTGTTAAAAGTCTCTCCTTCCTTCTAAGTCTTCCTACTAAAGTGAGCTGGAGAAGGAAATGGCAAACCACTCCAGTCTCTTTGCCAAGAAAACCCCAAATGGGGTCACCAAGAGTCAGACACGATTGAAAAAGACTGAGCAACAACCATGTAACTCCAATGCTCCTATTCTTTCCACCATACAGTGCTGCATCTCAGCGAATTCTCCTCTTCATTTAAGAGAAACTTTGGTATAAAGGGAAAAAATAGGTCTCACTGTTGGCAGCAAGTGGGAAATCCAGTACACTCTGTACAAGGAGACACCTCCAGCAACTGCAAAATCCTAAGGGGGGAGGGTAGTCACCAAGGTCATTCTGGGAAGAGACACTGAATGTGACAGGGACAGCATGTGTTAAAGCATGGAACCAGAGAGCAAATAAGCAGAAAATCTGCATGTAAAATATCTGGATGTCAATATCACTTTTAAGGATAGAACTTGTCTCTGTGACATTGTGATCTAATCCAAGGACAAATACCAGCAAGGAGAACCCAACTGGAAGGGAGAACAGGTCGTGACTTCAATGAATCAAGAACTTCAGATTCTTTGCCAAGACAAATAAAAGAAGGGGCCTGACCAGCTCGGGTCACCTTTTCTCCCATCAGCCACTTGGAGGCTGGCATTGGAATGTGCTATTCAGGATCTCATGGTATTCATGACTGTTTGGTTTTCTCTTGTATTTTGTATCTTGATTTTTCTCTTATATTCTTCCAGTGGTAAGGATCCCAAAAATATGCTCTTAAGAGTTTGGCTGCATTGCTGAACAAAACCCTGCCCAGAAATATTTTTCATTCACTTTGTATTCATTTTCTAGGTCATCCAGAGAGATAGGGAATGTCTCTAACTTGAAGGCTGTTCCTAGGCGTTGGCCACAACCATGATTGCAATCCTTTCCTCCTATTTTTTGTCTCCCATCCATCTCATAAAACTCCTAATTTCCTTCAAAGCACAGCCTATGTTTGACAGCTCCCACAGGAAGTTTTACCTAGCTTCTGAGGCAGCTAGGAGTTGCAGTGTATAGTATTGGACCTGGGGTTGAGAAGACCTGAATTCAAATCCAGCCTCAGACCCCTCACTCACTGCATGACCTTGGGCAACCTCTCTTTGGAAAAGGAAGCCATTTACACTCATTACAGAGTCCTTTAAAACAAACCCTCAAGAAAAGAAAATACTTTCTGAGTGGAACACCTTCCCAAGCACAAATACAATCAATAACCACAATCCTGGGAATGAGAAATATCCTAGGATACTTTAAACACCAAGGTTCCTAACCTGAAATGTTCAGCTAAAATCTACTTAAGAGAGTCCACAACACCAGATATTGGTTCTACAATTCTGCATCCCCTGAGAAGGAAGTTAGCTTTTCATAGTATGGTAAATAAATCACCCCAGTCAATGATTTGTCTTCTTTGCCCACATCTACCTTTGATCCCCAACCCTTTTAAGTTATCGAAGTGACCTCCCTATCGACAGAATAATATAAATGCACTTCAACTTGACCCTACATATTGATAACTGGTTTGTTAAGATGATCCTTAATATCTTAAGTGACTAAGGAGGCACCCATATATCTCCCAGTAATGACCATGCTGGCATACATGAGTTTGAAAGTATTAAAGCCTCATGATTCAGGAGGAAGGAACAATACTCAAAAAAGATGGGGTTCAATTCCACTGGAGTTATTATTCATCTTCTGGCATAGTGGTCCCTAGCATGGATCTGGAGACCCTGGGGTGTCCCAGTGATCTCAGGGGGCTCATAAAATTCTCAGCCAAATTCTTAAAATGCAATTATCTTAATTCACTTTTTTTAAAAAAGGGTCATGTAGCACTTTGGAAGAGTGAGAAAAGGATGTTGTAAAGAGCCAATCTATCAACTCTAGGCTCATTGAACTAGACCTATCAGAAGCCATGTAGCCCAAACTTCCCATTTTACAGATGAGGAAAATGAGGACTAGAGAGGTTAAATTACTAGCCTAAGGTCATATAACTAATGATTCAGCATTTACAAAGTGCCTGCAATCCACCAGGTGCTGTGCTAAACACTGGAGGTACTAAGAAAAGTATCAGAGGACAGCTAGGTGGCACAGTGGATAAAGCACCAGCCCTGGATTCAGGAGGACCTAAGTTCAAATCCATCCTCAGATACTTGACACTTACTAGCTGTGTGACCCTGGGCAAGTCATTTAACCCCCATTGCCCCACAAAAAAAAAATTAAAAATTTTTTAAAAAAGAAAAAAGAAAAAAAAAGGAAAAGTATCAGAGAGAAGATTTGACGTCTTCTGACTTGAAGAATGCTGTTCTTATTGCTGCTAATCACTGCTTGCAAATTAACACTGTTTGCTAATCAATAAGCATTCATTCACTTGCTCATTCATTTCTTTCTTTCCTCACTGACTCATTCAGTTGTTCATGTGCTAAGATGGTTAATGAATGCCCAATATTTAGCTTCTATAGACTGTAAAGTTGTTGTTATTTGTCCTTTGTTTTCTCTTTTGGTGGGGCAATGAAGGTTAAGTGACTGCCCAAGGTCACTCAGCTAGTAAGTGTCAAGTGTCTGAGGCTGGATTTGAACTCAGGTCCTCCTGAATCCAGGGCCAGCGCTCTATCCACTGCGCCACCTAGCTGCCCCCTGTCCTTCATTTCCAAAAAGGACCAGTGACATCACTGGGGTGATGGGATGTCTTGCCTCATGCATGGATTGGATTTCAGTGAGGCAAGGTTGTAGGATGTCATCAGCCTCACTCTTCCAGAGTCCAGTGGCAGGAGAAAAGTCAAGACAACTGGTGATGGACTGTGATGCAATGTTATGAAACCAGTAGTTCAGTGAGTTCAGTGTGTCAATATCCTAGCCACTTGTCAACAGACCAACCCCATTTGGAGGACTTGACAGTGGATGGAGGCTGTTATGCCTCATCTCTCAGAAATGTTGTTTCCAATCTGAGGGGAGGACACAATGCATTAGTTCTGTGCAGAAAACCCCACATTGGATGGGGGGTGGCTGGATCACAGTTCCTCAGTTTTGATTACAGCTGCTTTGCCCCAAGAGCACCACGGAGTGGCAGAGACAAGAGGAAGAGAGCTGTTGAGCAGCCCTGCACAGTTTCCTAATGGGACCCAATTACAGAAACAACTGTGCTGAGGAATTCCACACTGATCCATCCACTGTAAAAATCTACCTGGCTTGGAATCTTACAACATTCATGGGACCCCAGCCTGACCCTGGCATCTCCACTTCATGGATTTTAGCTCTGAGTGTGGCAGGAAGGACATGGGCACCTGGCTCATTGCCTATGTGGGGTCTCTAATTTTTAATATGTATACCACTCCTCCCAAATTCCTGCTCCAAAACTAGATTCTGGATGTTGCAATTTATCTTCTTCCAGGGAGAATGATAAATAGAAGAAGAAAATGGATTGAGGATATTGAAGGAAGGAAGGCAAAGGGGACAGACATATGAGACTTTTGGAGACATACGTGTTTCCTGGAACATCTTTAAAGCTGTCTGCTAAGAAATCTACATCTGCCAAAAGCTACCCCAACTTGTACACTCTCTACATCAGCAAGGGACTAGCCTACTGTTGGAATAATTCTGGACACCTAGAATGTTAAAGCTGATAGGAACCTTAGGGATCACATCATTTAGTTCTCTTCTACCCCCACTCAGTTTCCTCATCTGCAAAATGAGCTGGAGAAGGAAATGGCAAAGCACTCCAGGATCTCTGCCAAGAAAACCCCAAATGGGGCCCTGGATTCAGAAGGACCTGGGTTCAAATCTGGTCTCAGACACTTGACACTTAATTAACAGTGTGACCCTGGGCAAGTCACTTAACACTCATTGCCCCACAAAACAAAACAAAACAAAAAGAAAAAAGAAAAAAAATGGGTTCATGAAAAATTGGGCATGACTGAAATGACGGAGCAAACAATAGCAACCACCCTCACTTTACAGAGGGAGAAATAAAGTCCCACAGAGTCATGCAATATGTCAGAGGCAGAAACAGTACAAAACCCCAATCTCTTGAGTCCCAAGTGTCTGCCTTTTTCCTCGCAGCCTGGCAATGAATCAGTCAATAAGCATTTGCTAAATACCTACTGTGTGCAGAGTACTGCGCAAGCTGTTGGAGAAAGACAAAAATGACAAGGTACCTGCCCTCTAGGAGTTTACATTCTAATGAGAAAACATGCATACATATAGGTAGATACATATTTGACAATAGATAACATTCACACAGCACATTAAAGTTTGAAAAGCCCTTTACAAATGCTATTTCTCTTTATTCTTGAAATTCTAGAGATAGGTATTATTATTACTCCCCTCATTTACAGATGAGGAAACTGAGGTAGATAAAGGTTAAATGACTTGCCCAGGGTCATCCAGCTAATGAGTGTCTATATCTGAACATGATCATGTATATCTTCCTGACTCCAGATAAAATGTTTTATCTACTCTCCAACCCAACTGCCTTCTGCATAATATATGCTCTGTCCCCTGAGACATTGTTAAGTTCCTTGAGGGGCTGTTTCATGTTTTTTTCATCTTTGTGTCTCCAATGTCTAGCACAGTGCCTAGCACACAATCGGCATGTAATAAATGCTTGTTGATTGATTGAACAGACCCCCAAGACCAGGAACAAAGGACCTGTAACTGTTTTAGATAAATGGAAGGATCAGGAAGGAGAGAATTTGGGTTTGCATTCTGTTTCTGACATAATCTGTGTAATCTAAGGTAAATCACTTCACCTTTAAATGCCTCAATTTCTTCCCCTGTAAAAGGAGGTTGTCAGACTAGGTGACCTGTAAAGTCTCTTTCTGTCCTACATCTATGATCCTCTTCTTTGGGCCTCAGTTTCCTTTCCTGTAAAACAAAGGGGTGGGGTGGGGGCAGCTAGGTGGCGCAGTGGATAGAGCACCGGCCCTGGATTCAGGAGGACCTGAGTTCAAATCCTGCCTCAGACCATTAACACTTATTAGCTGTGTGACCCTGGGCAAGTCACTTAACCCCAATTGCCTCACCAAAAAACCCACAAAAAACAAACAAAACAAACAAAAAACAAAGGGGTGGGAAAGAGGACCGGCAAAGGAGCTAGAAAATCCATGATCTTGTGTTTCCAATTTTCCCAGTGAAAATGAACATCAGAAAGAATCCATTGAGGTAACCTCAAAATTCCTTATTCATCTCTTAGCCAGAGCATCTTTTCTATTTGTGCTTCTCCCCCTCATGCCCCCTCCCATTGCCTTAAAGAGGGCAGGAAGCCTTTCTCTCTGGGTCTGCAGTGAATGATTTGATAGCTACCCCTGTTTGACAACAGAGCTGTCCACCCAATCACTCTGTCTCTGACCCCGGATGTCAATGGAATGCAGTGGTAATTGAACCCTGGACCAAGGCAAACCTAAGGAGGTCAGGAAACCAATGTCCTCATGTGTGAAAGCTTCAATTAGGCCCCAAACCTCAGAAATCAAAAATGCCCCTACCCCATCACCTTTCATAGGAACCAGCTGCAGAGCCCGAAATAAGAGAGCAAAGATCAATGAAGTGGAGATTTTCCTCTCCAGGTCCTCCACAAAAGAACTCCAGGCCAAGAATCTGCCTTTCTACTGGGCTGCTTTCTGCTATTACCCCCTTCCTCGGTGATGTCAGCATCTATTGATTGCACTTTGTGACTTTATATTAGCAATCTGAGAATCCCAGACAGCTGGAGGGAGATTTGAATCAGAGCCTTAGTTCAGAGACAAAATACCAAGAGGAGGTGATTCCCAGTGAACTGGAGGGAATATTAATAAAAACAACACTCCCAGGAAGAGAAGTTGGAACACAGTTTAAAAAAAAATTGATGTCAAACTTTGTTTTTACGTGTAATTTGGAAAATAAAATTCTAAACTGAGAAAAAAAAAAACAATACTCCCATCCCCCCAACCTACCAATTTCTTTTTTCTTTAGGCAATTAGAGTAGAATTTTCTTTTGTGCTTCTTTCCTTTAAATTATCTTCCCTACCCCAAGGGAGGCCTTTCTATCCACCACAAAGGCTGCTTCTCTTTGTCCAATTCCAGGATCAGACCATAGGGTTGTAAGTTTAGAGTTGGAAGGAACCTCAGAGGTCTTTTAGTCCAATCAATCTGTATCATACATACAGTTGAGGAAACCAAGACATGGTTATACATATGTGACAGTCATAAGGTAGCAAGTACAACAGCCAGGATTTGAACTCAGATCTTTCTGCCCCCAAATCCAATGTTCTTTCCTATTGTTAAAAGTATCATTTAGGGGGAAGCTAGTTGGTTCAGTGAATAAAGCACTGGCCCTAGATTCAGGAGGACCTGAGATGCTTGACACTTAACTAGCTGTGTGACCCTGGGCAAGTCATTTAACCCTCACTGACCTGCAAAAAAAAGTTTCATTTATGGTTTCTTAAATGCTTATGGAAGGTAAAATTTGTGCTAATATTTCCCCCCAAGATTTCATCAATTTGGGTTGGGGAGAATCCTGAAATAAGGGAGGGAGGCAGCAACATTGTCCAGATTCAGTCTGTGCTGACTTTCTGGTAAATATCTCAAGACACATTCGAACAACTGTTGGCTCTTATTCCTTTAAGGTCTAAGAAGTAGGAAGGGGCTAGTCAGCCCTTCCTGGGTTTTCTCTAGGCTCCTGAAGAGGAAAATGGAGCATTGGTCTGAGCAGCTGAGCTCAGCTTCCCACAAGGTGGAGGGATTGAACTGAGCTGAGACACTTCCCCAATTGCTGGTGCCTGGACTGGGCCTCAGCTTGGAGTCCCTGAGGGCAGGGATGGGAGGTGGCAGTTTGGAAACTCGTCACAGGGACATAACAGGACTGTCACTTTAATATGACAGGGTCCCCATCTGTCCATGTGATGGAGTGAGAAAAATGACCCCCATTAGTGGAGGAGGCGAGCAGATGTGTGAACGAGCTTCCCCAGGGCTGAGCAGAGGCAATCAAAGCAAGGAGGATGTGTGACGGCTGTCTTAGAGGATGCTCTGTCTGTTTTCTCTCTCAGTTCCTCAGCCTAACCTGCGGGATGCAGCCTGGACGGGGCAGCTTTTCCCTCGACGAGCTGACATTCATTCCCCAGCTCAGCCATCTTCTGCCTGCATTCCCGGGGAAAAAACTCAAAAGTGGGACCTTGGCTTTGTGTTTCCTTAACTCGCAGGTGAATCTGTAGGTAAAATGTGCTGCAGGTGGAGCAGAGAAGAGGGGAGTATGGGAAGGAATGTGGAGAAGCACCTGCCTACAGTGTCATGAGTTTGGACAGATTTCGAGAGATAGTGGAGGATAGAAAGGTCTCTGGGATCACGAAGAGTCAGACACAACTGAATAGTGACAAAAATCCCTCCCTATGGTCCCAGGTTGTTGTTTATTATTATTATCATCATTGTTTTAATACCATAATTATATTAATATGTTATCACTATATCATTATAATAAAACCATACCATGTTATTATATAAATATAGCTATATTACATTATACGATATTATAATATAACCATATCATATTTATTACAGTATAACATAGTATAATTAGAATATGATTGTGGGGCAGCTAGGTGGCACAGTAGATAAAGCTCCAGTCCTGAATTCAGGAAGACCTGAGTTCAAATTTGGCCTCAGACACTTGACACTTACTAGCTGTGTGACCCTGGGCAAGTCACTTAACCCTCATTGCCCCACAAAAAACCAAACAGAAAAACGAAAGAAAGAAAAAGAAAAAGAAAGAAAAAACCAAGGTGAGTCTCTCTATTCAGTCTGAAAACCTCATCAGAATATAATTGTATCATAATATTATTTTTATTAAAATAGTATTAGTGATAATAATTAATAATTCTATAGCACTTTAAAGTTTATGAA
Organism: Dromiciops gliroides; assembly: GCF_019393635.1. NCBI lineage: Eukaryota > Metazoa > Chordata > Mammalia > Microbiotheria > Microbiotheriidae > Dromiciops > Dromiciops gliroides. The sequence continues at coordinate 635,386,453 of NC_057863.1, forward strand.
GTGCTTTACTTATGTTAGTTCATTTGGTCATTTATTGGGAGACAATATTAGGCAAATGTTATCTACAGTGGCAGATGTGTCAATGTCACCCTGGATATCCCATTTAATTTCTTAAATCCCACTCCCACGCCAGATAATTCCTCATGTTTCCATGGTTTATAGACTGGTGCAGGCTCTGTATTCAAATCCTAGTTCAACCTGGGTAAATAATTTATTCCCTCTGGGTCCTAAATTCCTCATCTATAAAATGGAAGTGATAACTGCAGAACCAAACTCACAGGATAACTGGGAGGCCAAAGGGAAAACCATATTTGGATTTTTCTAACATAAAGATACTTTATAAATGTTGGTTGTTTGGAAGCCCTAGGTTCAAATCCCCAAGTGACACTCCCTGTGTAACCTTAAACAAGTCAAGTGGTCTTTGTTTCATTTGTAAAATGAGGAATGGGATGGCTTCGAATATCCTTCCAGCTCTAAATGGATGAGCCTATGGCTTGAGTACATAATACTTCCGGGGAGATCTGGTTTTAGGTTCTGGAGAAATAAGTTTGATTGTGGCTAGATTTTGAAAAATCCTAATCTTAGACTCAGGGCACATTTTGTAAAGAGCCCATAGGGTGCAACTAATCCAAGAATGAAGAGAAAGCTGAGGGAGATTGATTGACTAATGATAAGTATTTGAGATAGAAAAAGCAGTGTCGGGGCAGCTGGGTGGCGCAGTGGATAGAGCACTGGCCCTGGAGTCAGGAGGACCTGAGTTCAAATCCAGCCTCAGACACTTACTATGTGGTCCTGGGCAAGCCACTTAACCTCTGGCTGCCTCAGTTTCCTCATCTTTCAAAAGAGAATAATAATAATAATAGCATCTACCACTGGGGTGTTTCTGAGGATCAAATGAGCTAATTGCAAAGTGCTTTGAAAACCGTAAAACAATAACTAAATGCTAACAATAACATTAATGTATAAATAATATATTATATATATATGTATATAAACCTATATCAGATTACCTGCTATCTAGGGGAGGGGGAAGGGAGGAGAGGGAGGGAGAAAAATCTGAAATTGGAAAGCTTGTATAAACAAAAGTTGAGAACCATTTTTACATGTAATGGAAAAAATTTAATAAAATACAAAAAAAATAATTAATATATTATCAACCCTGCTCTTAAAGCTGTGGAAACTGAGTTACAAAGGGGAAAAGAGTCTTACCTATGGCCTCATTCTTTGGTAGTGTCAGAGGTGGCATTTGAACCACTCGTCCTGATCCCAAATCCAACATGCTACCTAGGACATCCAGGGGAATGCTATATAAATGCTAGCTGTTATTAATAATAATAATAATATTTTATTAAATGCCTGTTGGGCCCTATGCTAAGTTCTAAAGGTGTGAAGACAAAAAAAAATTAAATGATGTTTGCCCTCAAAGTGGAAAGGAACAGGGGCAGCTAGATGGCGCAGTGGATAGAGCACTGGCCCTGGAGTCAGGAGGACCTGAGTTCAAATCCAGCCTCAGACACCTAACACTTACTAGCTGTGTGACCCTAGGCAAGTCACTTAACCCTAATTGCCTCACCAAAAAACCAAAAACCAAAACCAAATGAACAAAAAAACAAAGTGAAAGGGAGCTATTTGTGCAAATATTACAGAGGTAAGTTGATATAAAATAATTTATTTACATTATTTTAGATATTATATTATAAATGTATTACATATATTTGTATTTCATATAAAATAACTACAGAGGTAAGTTTCTATAAGATAATTTCAGGTAAAGGAAGGAAAGTGGCATAGGTGACCCTTTGTGGGGATTGGGAGGGAATGAATGATTTGGTTTGGGATATATGTACCCTTGGTGCAGTGGACAGAGTGCTGGTGATGGAATCGGGAAAACCTCCCTTTGAATTTTGCCACTTAGACTTTTTCCAACCTCAGTTTTGCCATCTTTAAAATGGAACGGACATGTGTAGGACTTGCCTCGTGGGATCATTGTTAAGCTCACATGAAAAGATGCTAGCCAAGTGCCTGGTAAACCCTAAAGAGCCATCCAGAAAGCTTTCGGTTTTACAATGATGTGTCGGACCAGTCAGTGTTCAAAGTCATATATCCAGAGGGTAATAAGTGCCATGGAGATTTATATTACAAACTTCTTGACTCATGATACAATGGTGGCATTATGCAAATTATAAAAGACTGTCAATGGGTTCCAACTTAGCCACTAAAGACCCTGTGGACTGGAGAGAAAATCGTATTCAGAAAATGCCATCTCTCCTAATGGAAGAAAGGAAGTCCCATTCCCTGCCACACACACACTCCATATTTCTCTACCAAGGATTTCGATGTGCGTGGCTACATTCCGAATTCAGTATCATCCCCAAAGCTGATATTTATACTGTGCTTTAACCTTGGGCAAAACACTTTACAGGTCTGCTCTCATTGGACCTCACCATGGCCCCATGAAGTACATGTATGGGACATGTGGAAGAAATGGGGACTAGAGTCACGATGAGGAAACTAAGGTTCAGAGATGTTAAGTGATTTGTTCATGATCACACAGCTAGTAAGAAACAGGCAGGATTTGAACCCAGAACTTCCCAACTCCAATCTAGTGCTATATCCATTAAGCTGGGATGCCTCTCATCAGAGAACTTATGGCCACACTAAAATAGTGCCAAGTGAAATGGACTGTTGGTGACTGGTGACTAGTGGTATTTCTCACAAGTCAGTCAAATCTAATTCCAGAGTCCCTTTCTGCTAAACCTCAGTTAAGGGAGATACTGCCCCTAGATCCATGCATTGTTCAAGGCTGGATTTCCTAAAAGGCATGAAGGAAGACAAGTTAATGTCTTTCAGACTTTCCCAAGTCTGGGCTCCATATCTTTTAGAGGGAAGGAGAAATGGAAATAATTCAGTCCTATGTAAATATTGCAACTTTTGCCAAATCCTCAGTTGCATGGTCTCCTCTGAATTCTGTTTTTCCATTTGAGTTGGCTGGGGGTGACTTGCCGAGCATCACCAGGTGAAAACAGTATCCCTACTTTGATCTCAGAGTAAGAAGGCCAGGTCCTGGTTCTTACCTCTTGCCACATTGGTAGAGCCCTTCATAAATGATCTAAAGCTTACTTCTTAAACTATGGGACTTGATTGTATATTGGGTTGTGTAACTGATGTAGGGGTTGTGAAAAAATTTAGCAACAGTAAAAGGTCATGCATACCTATTTTATATACCTATATACTCAGGGTTGCACAAAGTTTTTTCAGGAGAAAAGGGGTCACGAGTGGAAAAAGTTGAAGAAGCCCTGATCTTAACCTTATCAGGGGATCTCTCCTGCTATGATTGGAGCATCTGGGTGGCACAGTGCATAGAGCATCAGGTGGGGAGTCAGGAAGACTCAGACCTGAGTTTAAATATGGCCTCAGTGACTTACTGGCTGTGTGACTCTGAGCAAGTCACTTATCCCTGTTTGCCTCAGTTTTCTCATCTGTAAAAATGAGCTGGAGAAGGAAATGGCAAACCACTCCAGTATCTTTGCCACAAAAAAAACCCCAAATGGGGTCATGAAGAATCAGATGTGATTGAAATAACTGAAGAACAACACCCTAATGTGATTTTCTTTCTCTATCAGGTGGGCAACTCCATCTACCAGTGTGGGTCAGGCTTATTATCTTAAGCTTAGCAGAATGTCTAGCAAATAGTATGCATGTCCTTAATACGAGCTTCCTTTCTCTTCCACTCTCATTATACCTCGGTGTCCCTCTCGCCCTTGTCTCCCCCCTCCAATCTAGCTATTTTTGACATTCTGGGCAAGAGTTTCACCCTCCCTGCCCCACAGTATCCTCATCTGTAAAGTGAGGGATTTAGACTAGGACGCCTCTCAGGCTCCTTCTAGACACAAATATATGATCCTAGATATATTTTCCAGGCTTAGTGATTTGCCCAGGGTCCCAAAGCCAATACATGCCAGTTGGAGGACTTGAATCTGGGTCTCCCTGAGTCCAAGGTGTTGCCTCTGTATACATTATGCCATGTGTTGCCTGACTATTATGGAAGTCTTCAGACAGGCAGTCTAGTAGCAAATGATTTCTGTTCCTGGTTTCTACACATGTACAGAAGAGCCAACGCTAAAGGCAAAGTAAGAGTGTCTGCGGAGGATTGAGAGTGGAGGGCGCCAGTTAGCTGTTTCCAAAGCATTCATTTATAGTTGTCTTCAAAAATAGAACTGGAAACTCAAGGACTACAGGCTAGAGGAGGCAGGAACTACTTCTTATTAATTAATAGCAGTTATTATCCTATTATCGGACTTATGAATTACCCCTTTCATCTCACATTTTGGTATCCTGGAAAGTGCTTTATGAGCTAACATTAACCAGTCTAATTAGCCCAAGATGCCACATCTGTGTAATTAGCGATTCCAGTTTTGTTTTGATTTTAAGGTGGGGGGGGGAGGACAACAACCGCTTCCCATGTTGATTAGATTGGGTCTTTGTACAATTAGGAAGAGAGCCTGGAGGTTAGCCCCCAATGATTCCATTCCCCAGAATTAGCAAATGGAGAATGATGAACTGTTATTCATTCACCAGGAGTCTTGCTGCTATGTATAAGGCCTTAAGTTCATGGCATTTAAGGGAATTTAACCTAATCGTGCCCTCTCCTATCCCCACTCTTTTGGCATTTGGCATGCCCTTCAACATCAAAAGGGGAGATTATTTATTTTTATGATAAATTTAGAGACAGACCAGCAGTGATACTTGTTATTAAGTGCTCCGAGCCCAATTCTGCAGAAACGCTCGGGAAATCCAACTTTGGATCCTGATTGCAAACCCTTTCTTTTTCATCAGAGGCCAAAAGGAACATTGTGGGTGAAAGATGTCTCCATGCCGGTACTTGCCAAACAACATTTCTGTTTATATCTCTAAATGACCGTGGTGTTTCTGAGACCCCAAGAAGGCCAGAGTGGGCCCAGATGCTGCTGCTGAAGTTTCCTGAAACTGTTGCTAAGAGCTGGCTAACACAGAGCAAATTTCTCCTGCCAGCCCAAGGCATGCAACATCTGGATTTGACCAGAACCAATACTTAGTCTGTATAATTAGGAAGGAGAGGGAGAGCTCATCAAGTCAATCTTTTAGAATCAAATGTTCCCCCCAGTTACTAAACGTGTCCCCCCATGAATTCTCTATGTCACATAACTTTGGGAATTGGCAATATAGCTCGCGGAAGTGGACCAAATTCCCTAGCATGTACTGGCATCAGATTTTTGGCTCATCAAAACTAATGATCTCTCTCTCTCTCCCTCTCTCTCTCTCTCCCTCTCTCTCTCTCTCTCTCCCTCTCTCTCTCTCTCTCTCTCTCCCTTCTCTGAGCCAGGGAACCATGTTTGCTTCAACACAACCCAGAGGTATAACTAGGGCAGAGCAACTGGGGTTTCAGTTGAGGGCAATGATATTTAGAAGGTGAAGAAACTTTCAGTCAGAACTTTAGCAACAGAGAAAAAACTTAACCTGGCACTCTTTAGCAAGAATGCTTGTTATCAGCTGTTTCTTCCCCATATTGGCTATACCCCAGGTGGGGCAGCTAGGTGGTGTAATGGATAGAGCACTGGCTCTGAAGTTGGGAAGGCCTGAGTTCAATTCTCACCTCAGACACTAGCCATGTGACCCTGGACAAGTCACTTAACCCCAATTGCCTTAAACATCCAGGGCCATCTCCAGTTGTCCTGAGGTGTATCTTGCCACTGGACCTAGATGGGTCTGGAGGAGAGAGTGAGATTGGTGACCTTGCACTGCACTTCCTCACTTAAATCCAATTCACTACAAGCATGACATCACCCTGATGTCACAGTCCTTTTCAAGAATGAAGCATGGCCAACAACCCCAGGTAAACTTTTTCCTTTCCAAACTCCTCTGCTCTGATATTCCCCCACACTGGGAATATATTCTCTCATCAGCTCTTAGAATCTTTCATTTCTTTCAAGGCTCAGCTCAGGTTGCACCTTCTATATAAAGCCTAACCTGACTTCCCCTGGATGCTAATGCCTTCTCCTTAAGGCCACTTAACTGCAATTTCATATCTATATTATGCATACCTTTGTATGTTCATGCATCCTGCAAATAGAATGCAATCTCCCTGAGGACACAGGTCATTTTGGTCTTGACTTCGTATCTCCAGTGCCTAGCATAGGTCCTGCACATCAGATTAGGGGTAGGGCCTGGATCTGTGGTTTTATTGACATAAATAACTCCCATATGAGGAAATGATTTCTCTTAGTATGGGTTGTCACCTTCTCTGTGGCTCACAGTCTTGGAGAGTCTTGAGAGGTTGGGTGATTTGTCCAGAGAAACGCAGTCAGTATATGACAGAGGCTAGACTTGAATCGAGGTCTCCCTGGCTCGGAGGTCTCCTGACTCTATCCATTATGCCATCCATGCCTTTCTCTCTGGGCACATAGAAGATGCTATATAAATGTTGGTTAATTTATGGATTGGTGGCTTTTCCAGCGACATCCTTATGTAGTCTTACCCCCACAGTGTCTGAAGGAGTTTTCAAACCTGAGTGCCGTCAGAATTGCAAGTTATATCTCTGAGGTCATCTGTTCTAGTGAGTGCCTAGTTCTTAAATCTCTCTTCACTTCTCTGGAATTCCTAAACTATTAACGAGGAAGCTTGGATTTCACTACCCGCCCCCCCCCCCCGCCCCCCCCCCCCTGCCCATATGTCTATCCATCAGAATACATGCTCCTGTCTCTTCTCCTGGAATTCTCCTAGGCAGGTCCCAAACTTAGAAATAGACCCATCAAATTCCAAGGACAAATTCAACAAAAATTCACCAGGCACCTACAACATGGAAGACATTGTGCTAGGTACAGGTGAATGCAGATATGAGAAATACAAGATAGTGTCTGCACTCAGTGAGCTTCCATTCTACTCAGAGCTGGAAGAAGGATAACATGGATAAAGAGAAATAAAAATGAAGTAATTAGAAAGCAGTTTTCAGATGCAGTGGCTACAAACAGCTGGGATACGAGAGCAGATTGTAGGAAATCTAAGAAGAAAGAGGTGAGCAAGAAGTGAATCTTGGACATGAGAGACAATCAGTGGAAAGACATAGAAGTGGGAGGTTAAGGTTGAAGAAGAAGCAGAGAAGAAAACAAGTGAAAAAGAAGGAAGAAGAGGAAAAAGAAGAAGATGAAGGAGGAGAGGAAGAGGGAGAAGAAGGAGAAGGAGGAGGAGGAGAAGAAAGAGAGAAAGGAAGGAAGGAAGGAAGAAGATAGTATGTCAGATGATAAAAGATTCTGTCCTGTAGATGAAAGGAAAATACCAAGTCCCTGCCTAGAAGTCTGTCTGGGTCCAACACCATCTGTACCAAAGGCTATGTCTGACTGACAAACATCTCCAGATGTTTTGGCATGGTGCACCCATCCAGATGTTTTGTCATCACCGTGCCAAACATCTGGATGAGTAGCTTATGGGTTTTCTTTTGGCCTGGCACATCTGGATGTTTGGGTACCCTGTAGACACAGCCTGAAGCTAAGGTTGAAGTGGAATCAAGGTTAACCTCTACACCGCCCCCCCAACCTCCTCCCCCACCCTAACTTCTCTCTGTCAGAATTCTCACTTGGCTTTTTGCAATAAAACAGGCTAAGATTAGAACCAGGAGGTTCAGAAAACCCAACCTACTATCTGAAAGTTGTTTTCTCCCTCTGCTTCTGTTCTTACTTCATCCCCTCCCTTTATAACCCCATTCCTCCCTCCCCTCCCATTACAATTTGGTGAGCAGGTGACCGGGCCACCTCTGAATCAGCGTCTTTACCAAAAGACAAAAAGCTCAATTATTTCCCTAAAGGAATCAGTGAGAATAAGATGTGAGAGAGAGGAGGACCTGGGTGCAAACACCTCAGAAACCTTCTCAAAATATTTGGGTTTGTCACGATCCCAAACCACCTTTGGCCGGGCACATTTTCCGTTAGTGTTTAAGCCCATGGGTATTTTAAAGGAAATGAAATCCGTGTGTTTCTGATTTATTTATACTTAACTCATCAAAATGCTGTTTTTAAAGAGCTATTTGGTGTCCAAATGCCCCCCTTTTATGCCTTTTTTCTTAGAAATGGAAGGCCTTCTTTTGCCAAGCTTCAATGAACTTAAACCCTGAAAGTTTCAAGTTTGTTTTAAAAAAATTCAACTTCATGTGGTCCCCCTGGATCTGAAATGCAACCAATGATCTTCCTTCTCATGCAACAAAGTGGAAGCACCTAAGTGGCACATTGGATGGAGCTCTGGTCTTGGAAGACATGAGTTCATATCCAGCCTCAAACACTTTTGGTTTTGTTTGTTTGTTTGTTTTTGCAGGGCAATGAGGCTTAAGTGACTTGCCCAGGGTCACACAGCTAGTTAAGTGTCTGAGGCTGGATTTGAACTCAGGTCCTCCTGAATCCAAGGCCAGTGCTTTATCTACTGTGCCACCTAACTGCCCCGACTCTAACACTTTCTAGGGTTATGACCCTGGGAAAGTCACTTACCCCTGTCTGCCTCAGTTTTCTCATCTGTAAAATGAGCTGAAGAAGGAAATGGCAGACCACTCCAGTAAGCCTTGGCTTAAATACCAGCCTTACTCTTTACTACCTGTGTGAGCTTGGACCTCAGTTTCCCCTTATGTTAAATGAGGGAGTCAAACTAGATGACAGTCACTGGGGTCCCTTTTGGCTCTAGAGCTAGGATCTGATGATAAACCACTCATCTGAACCTTATTACTTTCTAAAACTGAGACCTAGGAGGCAGTATAGTAGAATACAAAGAACACTGAATGTAGATTCAGAGGTACTGGACTATAACCATCATCATGACTTGAATTTAACCAGTGCTTCAAGGTTTTGCAAAGCAATTTACAAATACTCAAAAAATCATGGGAGGTGGGCACTATTATTATCACCCTCATTTTTGCAAATGAGGAAACTAGGGTTAAATGACTCGCTCAGGGTCATACAATTAGTGTCTGAGACTGGTTTTGAACTCAGGCTTTCCTAATTCCAAGTCTGGTGCTCTATCCACTTGTACCACCTAACTGTAACAAATTAATAACCACAAATGCCTATGTGATCTTGGGCCAATTGCTTAGCTTCTCTGGGCCTCAGTTTCCTAATTTGTAAAATGAAGAAGTTGGGCTAGATAACTTGAATGTTCTATCTTTAGATCTAGATCTATAGACTCAAAGTGCTATTGTTACTCCTCTTTTTTTTTTTTTAAGTGAGGCAATTGGGGTTAAGTGACTTGCCCAGGGTCACACAGCTAGTAAGTGTTAAGTGTCTGAGGCCGGATTTGAACTCAGGTATTCTTGACTCTAGGGCCAGTGCTCTATCCACTGCACCACCTAGCTGCCCCCTATTGTTACTCCTCTTAATTTTAGTGCCCTGGATCAGAGCCCCAGTGGCCTCATCCTAGTTGTGGCTCTTCTTTAATCTCCAGAGAGGTGCTCTATCTTCTTTCTCTGCTCTTTTCTCCAAATAAATTTGACTAGTTCATGTTAAGACATGTTCAACATTTGATGTTCTAACCTTTTTGAACCTCTTGTCTGGCCACCACTTGGGCTAGCAATAACAGAAGTGGTCCCAAGGGAGCCAAGGATTCTTCTCTGCCCTTCCCTGGGGCGACTTAAAGTCATGATTCTGGCCCAGAAAGGAACTCTGTCCCTTCTGGAGAGGCTTGTTGGATCAGAGCTGATCTAATGTATCCAACTCCCCATCTCCCCCTGGGGAATGCATCAGGCCAGGGACCAGGTGAACTCACACACAATTCTAAGGAAGTGAGGCCTGGAGCAATTCAGCCCTTTAAAAATGTTTTCTCTTTTGTTAGAAGAAAGAGAAAAAGAGAAACTCTGGGCAGTGGAGAGGAACCAAGAAGAGGCAGGCTTGCCCCATTGTTCACTTGTGAGAGTAGCAAGATAAGGACTCAAAAGGAGAATAAACAAATGGGCCATTTGCTACATTATCTGCTGACCTATAACACTCGGCACTCAAATCATATGCATTTGGGTGTGATATTTATTTCTGACCCATTCCAGGCAATAGCATTCAATTATGAATTTGATTGCTTTTGGGGGCCCGATATAAAATCCTTTATCCTCACCGCATTTAATTGTGTTCCTTGGCAGATTTGGTATTTATCATTGCCCCTGCTGTCCCCTTCTCCCAAAGATAAACCATCCGCAGGGCAATAAATGTCCAGCTCTGATTATTGATGCTTTCACTGAAATTGATTATCTATTGGAGGGGCAGAGCGGGGTGATTTATTGCTGTCTCTTTACCAAGCACCGATAGCTTCCCTGAAATACAAATCCTTTGATTGGCGCAATGGATTTTCTATTAAATTTTGAATTTTCCAAAGTGATACATGTTTATCCCAAATCAGGATCGCTTCTGACAGGGACGTGACTGAGAGTTCAAAGAGAGGAATTCAGAAGAGCAGAGTGAGGGGAAATGAGTCACGGAGAAAGAGCCAGCACCTGACATATATTCTGAGCTGACATTTTGAATTAAGATCTGCCCTTCCTAACATTTTTGTCTACTGAGATGGGCTTGCAATATACTGTCTAAGATATCAACAGGAATGCACATAGAGTGCCGACATGTCCCTTTTCTCCTTGTTTTTTTGTTTTGGGTCCAGGACTGTGATTTCATCAGAGTAAAGAGCTTCCATTATGGAAACACCTTCCACTCATACAGTTTGGCACCTCTTTTGTAATTTATACTTTTACAGGGTTCCTGGAGATTCAACACAACAACTAAGGATCACATATAGGATTTGAATCCAGCTTTTTCTGACTCTATGCCAACACTATACAACTATACCATATAACATCTTATACCCATTTTATGGATACAAAAACTGAGGCACAGAACGATCATAGAATTATTTCCTTCTCGGTAGAGGGGATCTTATAGAAAATCTAAGCCAACCTCCTTATTTTGCGAAAAAGGAAAATGGAGCCCAGAGATGTCCAAAGTCACACAGGCATTAAGTGGATTTGAATCTAGGTCCTCTGACTCCAAGTGTGATACTCTTTCCATTATATCACACTAATGTGTTAGGTGACACATAGATAAGTATGAGTCGGAGACAGGTCTTGAACTCAGGTCTTCCTGACCACTAGGTCAGCCCTTTATCTAATTTAAAGGTTCATGTGCATAGATTTCAGGGGATTCGTGAACTTGGAGGAGAAAAAATTTTATATCTTTTTCCCCCACTAACCTCTAACTGAAATTTATCATTTCCTTCAATTATGAACGTAAGTAAAAAACTATATTTTGAGAAGGGGTCCATTGGATCTCTATAACTCCAGAAGATGAAGAACCCTGCTTTACTCTAACAATTCAAGCCAACATGCACCTGCTTTGTGTAAGATGCTATGCTTTCTTAGAGACAGGGCATAGAAAAACAAAATGGAAAATGCTCCCTGTCTTCAAGAAGCTTATATTCTGGGGCAGCTAGGTGGCGCAGTGTATAAAAGCACCAGCACTGGATTCAGGAGGACCTGAGTTCAAATGCAACCTTAGACACTTGACATTTACTTACTAGCTGTGTGACCCTGGACAAGTCACTTAACCCTCATTGCCCTACCCCCAAAAAACAAACACCTTATATTATACTGAAAGGGAGGGATATATAAACAGATGTGTGCATGTCCCTTCAGAATAATAATGTTATTGATATCTCATTCTTTCTCATAATAGCCAGTATTCGTATAGTGTTTTAAGGTCTGCTAAATGCTGTACAATTATCATTTCTCATTTGATCTTTACAACAACCCTGGGATGAAGGTGCTATTATTATCCCCATTTTACAGTTGAGGAAACTGAGGGAGATAGAGATTAAGTGGCTTGCCCGGGGTCACGTAGCTAATAAATGACTGAGGCTGGATTTGAACTTTAAGTATTACTGACTCCAGGTTCAGAGATCTATCCACTGTACTACCTAACAACAACAGGGTTGTGAGGATCAAATGAGCTAATATGTGTAAAGTACTTTACAAACACTAAAGTGCTATATAAATGCTGCTGCTCCTAATGGTTCTGCTACTACTGCTGCCATTCCTACTACTACTGTTTCTCCTCCTCTTCCTCCTTCTCTTCTCCTCTTCCTCCTCCTCCTTCTCCTACTACAGAATTACTTACCTAGGACACAGAAAAACACCAAGTTATTGCAGCAGTATAGTAATCATGAGGTGTTCAATGCTATGACCTTGAGATCTAGTGTTAACAGGAGAGTTCAGGTCAACTCTCCAGTATTTGGCTTTATGGCAGGAGTACCAGGCTACAGAGGGATGTTTAGCTCTGAGAGTCTGAAATTCCCTGCTCCTCATTTTTATTATGGCTCTGCCCTTTTTCATGAGATACCAGAATGGTAGAAGGGGGAGAGAGACAGACAGACAGACAGAGAAACAGAGAGAGAGACAGAGAGAGACAGAAACACAGCAATACACAGAAACATACAGAGACAAAATGAGACAGAGAACCAGACAGCCAGAGACACAGAGCTAGAGACAGAGGAAGACGGAGAGAGAGGGAGAGAGAGAGTCAGAGAGACAGAGACACAATGAGAGAGACAGAGACAGACAGAGAGACAGGGACAGAGAGGCACAGTGATACACAGAAAGATAAAGAGACAAAATGAGCCAGAGAGCCAGAGACACAGAGCTAGAGACAGAGGAAGACAGAGAGGGAGAGAGTCAGAGAGACAGAGACAGAGAGACAGACAGAGACAAAAAGAGACAGAGAGACAGAGACAAAGAGGCACAGTGATACACAGAAAGATAAAGAGACAAAATGAGCCAGAGAGCCAGAGACACAGAGCTAGAGACAGAGGAAGACAGAGAGGGAGAGAGTCAGAGAGACAGAGACAGAGAGACAGACAGAGACAAAAAGAGACAGAGAGACAGAGACACAGAGCTAGAGACACAGAGAAAGACATAGACAGAGACAGAGACACAGAGAGAAAGAGAAAGACAGAGAGAGAGACAGAGACAGGGAGACAGAAAAAGAGACAGAGACAAGACAAGAGAGAGAAAGTTCTAGGTTCGAAACCCATTCCTGACACTCAATAGCTGTATGTCCTTGGATGAGTCATGTGACCTTGCTTAGAGGCAGCATCCTCATCGCCAAAATGGTGATAATGACACTTGTAACACCTGCTTTACAGGGCCACTGTGAGGCTTAAATGAGATAATGTTTATAAGGAGTTTTGCAGACTTTAAAGGGCCATGTAAATGTCGGTTATTATTGATTAGCCATGTGACCTTGGTGAGTCATTAAACCCGAGTCTCAGTTTCTTCATCAGGATAATGGGGATTATGTTATCTGGGATCTAGCCTGCCTACCTCCCATGGAAGTCTCAAACAATATGCAGAATTATGAAATTCGTTTTTGCAGTGAAAAGAATACTGGACCTGGAGTTGAATGACTTGGGTTGAAGACCCAGCTGTCTATGTGACTTTGGGCAAGCCACATCCTCTCTAGAAACCTCATTTTCCTCATCTGTAAAATGGAAGGGGTGGGGGTTGGACTAGGTGACCTCGGAGGTCCCTTTCCACTCAAGATGTGAAATTCTTCCGATGACATAGTGGAATGAGCCCGGAATTTGGAGATAGAAGACCCGCGTCTGCTAATTATATTACCTGTATGACCTTGGGGGCAAGTCCCTCTCGGGGCCTCCCCCTCCTTCTCCGTCAAATGAGGGGGTGGAACTGGCTAATCTCGAGTCTTTTCAAGCTCTAAACCCTATGATCCTATAAATTTAATTTGGAGGAAACAAGGCCATTTTTTTGTCCCGACTTTCACATTTTGACATCTCCCTGTTATTCTCATCATTATTTTTTTTTTTAAGTGTGACAAAGAAAAGCCTTGTGTGCCCGTATCCAGGAGGGATTGTGTTCTTACACTGTGCACATGCCCCGATCGATACATCGCCACAATGCGCCTGCCCCACAGCCAGGGAGATAGCATCTCTAAACGGCACCCGAACAGTAGAGACAAAAGATGAACTTCGACTCATCACCGCTGGTTGTATTTTTATTAGTCCCAGATAACAGGGGCTTATAAACCCAAGAGACATTTCCTCACCAATGAGAGACGGCAACCACTTGCTAATCAGCGCCTTTTATGAGCTGTGTCAGGGTTAAAATTAGCCCAGGATAGTCTCCCAAGCCTTCCTTCAGAGCACTCCTTAAAGCAAGCAGCCCCTCCTTTGCAGACTCTCTACCCCCACTCCCCCACCTTCCCCAAAGGGAGCTCAGTGTGTGACTTGGAATTCTCAAAGTCAACTTGGGACCAGGGATAGATGGCTGGCAAGGTATGTAGAAAGAGAACCCCCAGGGCAGCTCAGGAAGCTTTTCAACCCAGCAAGCCTGGGAGTGGGGGGAAAGTGCCCATTTTATGCCCGCCCAAAAGGTGCTGCTTTCACAACTGACTTGAAGGCATTTCAAGCCAAATTGTGTACATCCCCAGTTAAGCATTTGCTGTCTTGTGAACACAGAGGAGAAAACCCTGAAAGGGGTCTTGAAAAGCAGGACATGACTGAAAAATGACTGAACAACAAACACCCAGAGAAAACGATCAAGCCCAACCCGGGGCTCCGAACCAGGCAAACTTTTTCTGGAAACAATCTGGATTCTACTTGATTCAGTTGTAAGTTAATACACATTTTTACCAAGTGTCTATTCTGGGCCAGGCACAGAGCTAGGCTCTGTGTAACAAGACCAAGATGAAACAATTCTTCCTCACAAGGAGATTACTTTATACTAGGGGTGATATACACCCCCCCACACACACACACTCACCAATAAATAAAATGTATATACAAGATAATACAAAATTATTTCTTTTTTTGTTTTTTTGTGGGGGGTTTTTGCTGGGCAATAAGGGTCAAGTGACTTGCCCAGGGTCACATTTTTGGTGTATGCGTTTTTTTGTTTTGTTTTGTTTTGAAAGCAATAATTTTTTTTTTATTTTGTGGGTTTTTTTTTTTTTTTGCAGGACAATGAGGGTTAAGTGACTTGCCCAGGGTCACACAGCTAGTAAGTGTCAAGTATCTGAGGCCTGATTTGATCTCAGGTCCTCCTGAATCCAGGGCCAGCACGTTATCCCCTGTACTACCTAGCTGCCCCTACAAAATTATTTCAAAAGGGAGAGAGTGCTAATAACTGAGGGAGGGACTCAGGAAAGGCTTCCTGTAGAAGGTGGTCGCCACTAACCTGTGCTTTGAAGGAAGCAAGGGATTCAAGGAGGTGGAAGGGAGGAGAGGCATATCCTGTCCATTAGAGTTCATTTACTCGTAGAGAGGTTACAAGAGAAATTAAATGAACAAAAGAAAGGAAGGAAGGAGGGAGAGAGGAAGGAGGGAGGGAGGGAGGGAGGAGGGAGGGAAGGAGGGAGGGAGGGAGGGAGGGAGGAAGGAAGGATGGAAGGAAGGAAGGAAGGAAGGAAGGAAGGAAGGAAGGAAGGAAGGAAGGAAGGAAGGAAGGAAGGAAGGAAGGAAGGAAGGAGGGAAGGAGGAAGGAAGAGAGGGAAGGAGACAGGAATAGGAGAGAGACAGAGAGAGGAAAGAGAGAGAAACAGACAGAGAGAGAGAGACAGAGAGACAGAGACAGAGACAGAGACAGAGAGACAGAGACAGAGAGAGAGAGAAAGAGAGACAGAGAGACAGAGAGAGAGAGAGAAGCCTGGTAGGTCATGGCATACTAAGTGACTAGAACCTAACCCATGACAGTTGGCCCAAGTCCCACAGAGGTCAGTGAGAATGGCTGTGAAGTAAG
The DNA here is from genome assembly GCF_019393635.1 of Dromiciops gliroides. Classification (NCBI taxonomy): domain Eukaryota; kingdom Metazoa; phylum Chordata; class Mammalia; order Microbiotheria; family Microbiotheriidae; genus Dromiciops; species Dromiciops gliroides. The sequence goes on from NC_057863.1 coordinate 635,402,246, forward strand.
TACAGCTGTGCTTTAGGAGAAAGTGAGCACAGGCACAGGGAGGCAATGCAGATCTTTCTGAAAATGCCACATGGGATTCAATTTGCACAGTGACTGAACCACTGCTGGCCCGTATCAAAAGCTGTAGCAAAAATGGATTTACTGCAATTAAAGGAGGATATTCATCAGTGAGAAGTCAGCAATGTAATAGCAATGTAACGCAATATAACACCTAGCACATAGAATTATCTCCACTTTGCAGATAAGGGAAGACTGAGTCTCTGAGACCTACCGAAGGTCACACACAGTGAGTGCCAGGCATGTGACTTGAACCTGGGTATCTTAACTCTGAGTTGGGGGTGGGGGGTGTGGATACTTTCGTAGGACCACTCCCCACATATGGACATGGGTGACTCGTTGGGATATGCCATCCCCAACTTAGTTTTTGCATGCTGTCCGGTCAAGGTATGCTGGACCTCAGCAAAATGTCATTAAGAATATAAATAAACGTCTACCGATATGGTGGGAGGGTGCAAGTATCCAGGATGGGATCACTATGTGGCATTTCCTATCCTAATGTACATTGCAATCTCTCCATGTTTTCATAGATTGGTTTCAGGAATGGCTGTTCCCCCCCGCCTCCCTCCCTTCACAAAGCGGGGAGAATGGATCATATATATGTATATACACATATCATGGAAACTGGCTGGCTTGTCATCCGATCTGATCAGTTCCATGGAAAGAAAAGCTTAGACCCAGTAGCATATGACCCACATCAATCTCAGGGACATTTCCCAGAGTACCCTTTCCAAAATTGTTTGCTTTGCATAAAAATATGCTGTGGGGAAGAATCACACCTTTTTTTCCTAGAGGAAGCCTACTTACATTTATGTGAATCATATGTATGTATGTATGTATGTGTACATATTGCTTTATAGACTCAGAGATTTAGAACTGGAAATTACCTTAGAGGTCATCAATTCTAACGTCTTCATTTTACAGATAAGGAAACTGAGTATCAGATGAAGTGACTTGCCTAAAGTCCTACAGTTATTTAGTATCTAAGGCAGGATTCAAATCCAAACTTCCTTAATTCCCAGACCAGCGCTCTATCCCCTTACCCCCTGAAGGGGAAAGACAGTTTCATTACTAATGTGTGACCTTAGGCAAGTTACTCTACCTCCTTGGTCTTTGGTTTCCTCACCTATAACAGAGTCTTGTCAGAGTTGTGATGGACTCAAGAGACACAATGAGACACACATTCCTTTTTGGACATGGCCAATATGAAGAATTTGTTTTGCTTAACTGTGCGTCATATTACAAGAGTATTATTTTCTTTCCTTTATTTTTTTCTAGTGGGGAAGAGAAGACGGGAGGAAGAGGTAATTAATGCTTTTAAATTGAGAAATTTTTAAAAGTAATAACGCATTTTTGGGGGCAGCTAGATGGCACAGTGGATAGAGCACTGGCCCTGGATTCAGGAGTACCTGAGTTCAAATCCAGCCTCAGACACTTAATACTTACTAGCTGTGTGACCCTGGGCAAGTCGCTTAACCCCAATTGCCTCACTAAAAATATAAAAAAAAAATAACGCATTTTTAAAAAGAAAAGCTAGCACAAGTGGATAAAGAACCAGCTCTGGATTCAGGAGAACCTGAGTTCAAATCTGACCTCGGACACTTGACACTAGCTGTGTGATCCTGGGCAAGTCACTTAACCCTCATTGCCCCACCATAAAAAAGAAAGAAAGAAAGAAAGAAAGAAAGAAAGAAAGAAAGAAAGAAAGAAAGAAAGAAAGAAAGAAGGAAGGAAGGAAGGAAGGAAGGAAGGAAGGAAGGAAGGAAGGAAGGAAGGAAGGAAGGAAGGAAGGAAGGAAGGAAGGAAGGAAGGAAGGAAGGAAAGAAAGAAAGAAAGAAAGAAAGAAAGAAAGAAAGAAAGAAAGAAAAAAGCTAGTACAGGGGGCAGCTGGGTGGCTCAGTGGATAAAGCACTGGCCCTGGATTCAGGAGGACCTGAATTTAAGTCAGGCCTCAGGCACCTGACACTTACTAGCTGTGTGCCCCTGGGCAAGTCACTTAACCCTTATTGCCCTGCAAAAAAACCCCAACGAAACAAAACAAAACAAACAAACAAACAAAAACAACAAAAAAAGAGGATGATTTTTTTAAAGTGAGGGGATTGGACAAAGTAGTTTCTTCGATCTCTAAATGTATGGGTTTCTATTATGTAGCATTTTTTCCCTTTGTATTTCCAATGCTCAGCACAGGACTTGGTACAGTGCAGCTACTTACTAATAGCGTCATCAGTCTCCATCATACAATGTGGCACCCGATACTCCATAGCTGACTTGCCCAGGGCACCACCGAAATCCTGGAAATCCTGCAATCGATGCCCTTCTTTGTGTAAGCTGGGATTGCATTGGCTCTTCCATTTGGAAGGCATCTCAGAGTCCAGCTGGGCCACTTTTGCATAGGAATCTAAAGTTTCTTTAGCTCCAGATTCTGAGTTTCTCTCCTCTCTCTCCCCTTCCAAATTGGGGTAAAGCCTCGCTGATGGACAGAACATGGCAGGAGCAAGCTCAGAGATGCCAGGCAGAGCTATACTTGGCCAGAACTCATAATGGAAGCCTTAATGGGCTCTGTAATGCAGCAAAATGGCATTTAAGAGCAATTCATTTTACTCTAGGCAAGAGGTATAGATATCTAGGGATGGGGAGGGTTGGAGGGAGGAAGACACATTGAAAATGTTAATGGTGTTATCATGGCAGGTCTGACCTCCTATCAGTTCTATTTGTGATGGTTGGAAGGGTCCCTGCCACTGAGGGGCAAGGCAAGAATCTGCTCTGGTTAATGCACAGGAAGCACGAAGCCATGTTTAAGGGCTCCAGAGAGGATAGAAGGATGCAGGGGAGCCCCTAATGTGTTTAGGTTTCTTCACTGGAATCTGGCTTTATCGGCAGACAGAGGTCTGATGGGACTATCAGTCGGAAGAAACCCAGAAGCTGTCTGATGAGGTAAGGGCCCCTGTGAACTCCTTCTGCTCTGGCACTGGATGCCCAAAGCTCTCTGGCCATACTTTGAATTCTCTTCTCCTCACCCCATCACCCAGTCTATCTAGGCTCAGGTTCTTGCATATAGTGAAGGCTCAACAAACCCTTGAATGGAAAAACCAAACCAATGCTTGGAGACATTTACACAATCACAGATGTTCAGAGCTGGAAGGGCCCTTGGTGGCTTTGCAGTCCACTCTATACCAACAGGCATCCCATCTATGCCATATGGGCCAAGTGGTCAGCCAGCCATTGCTTGAAGACTTCCAGGGAGGAGTACTCTATGACCTCCGGTGGTGACCTGCTCCATTTTGGGGGTAGCTGTGGTGGTTAGAAAGATTTTCCTAACACCCAACTTAAATGGGTCTCTGCAACTTTCACTTGTTGCTCCTAGTTCTGGCTTCTGGGGACATAGAGTGAGAAGCAAAGTCCTCATTTTCATGGAATCTTTTCTTTTTTTTTTCTTTGAGGGGTAATGAGGATTTAGTGACTTGCCCAAGGTCACACAGCTAGTAAGTGTCAAGTGTCTGAAGTCAAATTTTTTTTTAATCAAATTAACCAAAGTGAAGCCGGATTTGAACTCGGGTTTTCCTGAATTCAGGGCTGGTGCCTTATCCACTGTACCACCTAGTGACCCCCATAATATCCTTTCTTTAAGATGATCTTCACCTCTTCTCTTCTCCAGGCTAAACAACCCACTTCCTCTATTATTTCCATTGATCTCCATATGCCATGGACTCAAGGTATTTCATTGAAATGTAATAATCAAATGGGATAGTATATGGGAAACCCATTACTTAAAGTGCTATTTAAATGTTGTTTGTGGTTTAGTCATTTCAGTCATGTCCAACCCCAATTGGGCAAAGACCCAGCTTGACAAAGATACAGGAGTGGTTCACCATTTCCTTCTCTAGCTCATTTAACAGCTGAGGAAACTGAGGCAAACAGGGTTGAGCACATAGCTAGTAAGTTTCTGAGGTCAGATTTGAACTCAGACCTTCCTGACTCCAGAAAGCCTTATACTTAGATTTTTAAAAATCACCCTCCCAAGTATAACATAGGGTAACCATTGCTGAATGGCACTTTGTCCAAAAACAAAAACTATCTGGGGTTGTTAATGGACTTTGAGCTGAACACGAATCAGTAGTGTGATGCAGCCACAGAGAAAGCTAATGTAATCTTAGGTTGCATTAAGAAAGGTCTGGAGTTGAGAAGGAGGGAGGCTGCAGTTCCGTTGTCGTTAGTCACGCCAAATATGGAACATTATACTTTGGGTGCCAAACTCTAGGAAGAATGATGACAAACTGGAGGCCATCCAGAGGAGTGACCAGGATAGTGAGAAGCTTGGAAAACATGCTGGCAATTTGAAGGAACTAAGGATGGTTAGCCTAGGGAAGAGAAGACTCTGAGGGACATCATAGCAATCTCCACATCTTTGAATCTTCCACATCTTCCACCATGTGGAACAAGGTCGGCTTGGTTCCAGAGGGTAGAACTAGCCTCACTGAGTACAAGTAGCAGAGAGACAAATTTGGGCCTGGTGTAAACCACTGTGCCTTGTGCGTAGTAGGTACTTAATAAATGTTTGTTGAAGTTAGGGTAATTCCTGATAACTAGAGCTGTCCATTTGGAATATTGGGCTGCCAAGTAGAGATGTTCGAATCTGACCTCAGATACTTCCTGGTTCTGTGACCCTGGGCAAGTAATTTAATCTCCTCTCTCTCTCTCTCTCTCTCTCTCTCTCTCTCTCTCTCTCTCTCTCTCTCTCCACTCTCTCCACTCTCTCTGTCTCTCACTCTCTCTGTCTCTCTCTGTCTCTCTCTGTCTCTCACTCTCTCTGTCTCTCTTTGTCTATGTCTCTCGATCTCTCTGTCTCTGTCTCTCTCTGTCTCTCTTTGCTTCAGTTCCTCTTCTGGAAAATGGGTTCACACTGGAGAAGAAAATGGCAAACCACTCCAGTATCTTTGCCAAGGAAACCCCATGGGCAAAAGTCCATAGGACCACGTAGAATCAAAAATGATTGAAAACCAACAAGTGGAAATGAGTTTCCCATCACAGAGCCCTTTAAGCAAAGATGCGTGGCCTGTGTATAGTCCAACACTTTAGAGATTAGATTCCTGCTTGGTTACAGCTGAACTAAACAGCCTCTGCGGTTCCTTCTAGTTCTGAAATTCTGTGAATTCAGGGCGATCTTGTTTTAAGCTAGAATTGACCCTGGGGGCCACCTAGTTCTCTAATAATTAATGTCTGCTTTAAAAGGAAGATTATGTCTGGGGTTTTTTTGGAGGACCTGTTTGGATAGACTAAGCACCCACTCTGATGGCTTTTGAAGTCTGGAAATGTTTGGTTAAGTTTTCAAAAGACTGATCATTAGTATTTCTTCCCCCTCTACCACTTCCTGGTTCCAGAGGAGATGATGAGTGGGTTGGGGGTGGGGTGGGATGGGATGAAGAGCTAAGAATTCTAAGGCACATTGTACCTCTAGTGAAAACATCCGATCAGTGCTGGTGCTTACTGGGTAGGGCTTACACCAAAGAAAACCAGAATCCAATTATTTTTTTTTTTTGAATGATGGATTCACACACAATTGATTTTTTTAAAAGTTTGAAAACTGACCCAAACATAGATGTCCATTACTCGTTATAGCATTCTATCAGGTATAAGGTTATTGAGTTGGCATGAAAGGGAACTTTAAAGTCATCTGTTCTGGACCTCTTATTTGACATAGGGGGAGATCAAGGCCCAGAGGGTCTGTCACTTGACAAAAATCACTTAGTAAGTGGCAAAGTTAGAATTTGAATCGAGGTTTCCTCACTCATAATATTAATAAAGGATAAGTACAGCAATATAAATGATTATAGCAATAATAAATAAAATAATTAATAACTGGCTTTGGGGGGGGAAATAGTTAAATGTGCCTCAGTCTCCTCATCTGTAAAATGGGGCAGGTGGACTAATTGACATCTGAGGATCCCTTCAGGTTTTTGTTTTTGTTTTTTTTGCAGGGCAATGAAGGTTAAGTGACTTGCCCAGGGTCACACAGCTAGTGTTAAGTGTCTGAGGCTGCATTTGAACTCATGTCCTTCTGAATCCAGGGCTGGTGCTTTATCCACTACACCTCCTAGCTGCCCCCCTCCCTTCAATTTTAAATCTATGATTCTATTATCTAGCCTTTTAAAGTTTAACAGAGTTCTTCAGACCATCTAATTTGAACCTTGTAACAATCCTGTGAGCCTGAGGCTACCAGTATCTCCAGGTTACAGAGGAAGGTACTGAAGCTTAGATCTCCGAGTCTGTGTTACCTCTGGTAATACAAGATAAGTAGCAAATAGTGAAATCTTTCTCTCCCTTTCTCTGTCTCTGTCTTTCTCTGTCTCTTTCTGTCTCTGTCTCTCTTTGTTTCTCTCTCTCTGTCTCTCTGTATGTGTGTGCCCACAATTTAGAACAGGACTTTGTGAACTTAATAAATTATTGATGATTGATTGATTTGAACCCAAGTCCTCTGACTTACTCCCAATGATAAATAACAACAACTGATAAAGCCTCATCAAGTCAACTCAATCTCTTAAGTTTCCTCATCTGTAAAATAAAGGAGTCATCTCTAATGTACTTTCTAGTTCTAAACCTATGATCCAATTCCTCTCCTATTTTAAAAATTTTGCAAAGTGCTTAACTTTTATGATCATCTCATTTGAACCGCTTAACAACCCTGTGAATTAGTTATTACTGGTATTATCATCCCCATTTCACAGATGAAGAAACTGAGTTTCAGATCGGTTTAAGCTACTTACTGCCAGATCACAGGATTAGTGAGTGTCAGAGGCAGGATTCCAAGTTACTTGGAATGATGCTCTTCCACTTGGACACACTGGCTTTTAAACAGGGTATCACATATTCTCTCTGGTTTGGGCCACCATTTTTGAATGTGACCTCACGATGTGATTCCCCTCTTTACCTGCCTGTTCAGTTATTAACTCCTGGAGGGACATTATCTCACACTGAATCTGCTGGGCGCAACCCGATTGTCTGTGACCTGCCAGTCCCTGAGAGCAACAGACAAGGCTGGGTAATGTTTAACCTGGCTTCAGCAAAGTGGGAGCTTCAGCTTTCAGCCCATGGCAGAGGATGAGCCTGCATACTAAGCACATGCCAAGCCCCCCCGCCCCCGCTCCAACCCCCCCCCCGCCCTCAGCCTCTTCCCTTCCTTCACACTCTCCCCTTCCCCTCCTCCCCCGACCCCTCCCTCCCAGCAGCCCCCGCCTCAAAGAGGGAAGAATGAGAAGGCAAGTCCTCCCGGGCTGGCACTATAGACAATGTGTGTCTTGTGTGAGTAATTTAGCGCTATGGCCAGTCAATCTGGTTTCTGGGCCCGCTGCCCTGACCCTCTTTAGAGCTGCTCGCTCTCTCCAGCGCAGTGTGAAACATCTCCTTTCACTGCGCTGACACTCTGCAGATTGAGACGTCAGCCGGCTCCAACTGCAGCAAATTAGCAATTTTTCTTTTGCTAATTGGAAATAAAAATGTTTGCCGAGGGACTCGTTTGTCGGAATGCAGCCTTCGGGTTTCCTGAGCTGCTCCGGGGATGCTTTAAACTTTGTCCACGGGCACTTCCCGCCTTTCGATGCTCCCTCGCTGTAAAGTTTAACGACTTGTTTACAGTGCGTGAACTTGGCAGTAGCATCTCCCTATCCGTCCTCCCCCCACCCAAGGCACGACTTGGTAGCTAAGAATTCCCAGACACCTTCGCTCGAGGTGGAGCTGGGAGAGCAGGTCACTCCATTGCATACAAGTCTACCGGCATGCATTAAGTACCGACTGTGTGCTGGGCACTGGGGAAATCGAAGCAGAAAGAAGGAGGAGAGGAGGAGGAAGAAGGGGAAGGAAGAGGGGGAGGAAGAAAAGAAGAAGGAGGAGGAGGAAGCACTGGAGGAGAAGGAGTCCTCTGCCCTCACATTCTATAGGGGAATATATCATGTGTATTATATATGGGCGATATATAATATACAAGTAGTGTGACACAATGGATAGGAAGTTCAAACCCTAGTCCTGTCACTTGCTAGCTGTGTGACCTTGAGCAAGTCGATTAACCTCTCTATTTCCTCATATGTGAGATAAGGTAGTTAGACTCTATGGCTCTGAATCTAGGATCCTATAAGTAATGAAATCTGGGATTTTGACAAGTAGGTATTATGTACCTCCTATGTGTTGGGTATTGCTCTTAGTGCTGGATGGGGTACAAAGACAAGCTAAGGAGCTTACATTCTGGTGGGGGGAAGCAGCATGTACACAGAAAAGCAATATATGTGTATGCATATACATCATATTGTTATATTATTTCCTATTATGTCCTGTCATATCAATACACAAATATGTGTATATTTTACATTTACTTGTATATAAACAAGTAGATGTGTGTATGTATATGTACGTGTAGATGTGTGTATGTATATGTACGTGTATATGTGCATGTATATGTGCATGTATATGTATGTGTATATTTGTGTGTATACATATATATATATATATATATATATATATGAATATGTGGAATTTAAAAATAATTTCAGATGGAGAAGATCTCCAACAACCAGGGAGGCTCTGGAAGGGCCTGGTCATCTGGGCAGATCCTTATTTTGCATTTCCTCACAAGTCCCAAGAGAAGCTTGAGGAGAGTGGCAGGACAACCTTTTTTGCCAGTAAGAGGGATGCAAAAGGTCAGGAAAGGGGCGAACAGGGAGGTCAGGCCACCCTCATCTGCACCCTGAGCTGCCTCTCCCAACGCCAGCTGACTTGGTCAACTGCTATGACCTACGAGAGGCTTGTAGGTCACACCTTCCCAGTGACTTGGGTGGCAGCTGTGGCAGGAGAGCCCTCGGCAGGGCCAGCCCTTGCCCTTTCTTCTACCTCCTGCTGCTGCTTTCATCCTCAGGCTCAGGATAGAGAAGAGCTGGACCAAAGACCACCCCCATCCCCGTGAAGAGGTGGCAACAAGAGGCTTCTGGCTTGACCCCCCCCCCCAGCCCCTCCCCAGAGAAGACAGAGATAACTCCTATTAATTAGAATAAAAACCTTCATTGTCAATGACTGAGATAAAAAGAAAAAAAAAATCACCAAACTTCAAAAAACCCAGAAGCAAAATGTCTCTAAATAAGTAAAAGTGGGCCCAGCAACCTTTGCACGCAGCTGTTCCTCCGCATCATTTAGCAATTTTGAAAACAGATGATAAGTAAGTCCAGTCAATTAAAAACAACAACAACAACAACAAGAACCTTCCATTAAAAATATTTTCACATGTTCGAGGTGGTGGTAGACTGTTCTCTTCCATCCACCAGGCAGAAGTCTGGGGCTGGTACCTGCCAGCCCTGTGGTCTGAATGAGCTCAGTTGGATCCCTCTTTCCCCCTTGTTCTGGGGAGCTACGGTTTGGTCCTGGGCAGAATCTCCTCATCTCTACATGAGCTCTGATGAGAAAGCCGGCACAGAAAGAGTTACTATGCTCCCCCCACCTCCTCCCTCAGCCTTTTTTTTTTTTCTGATAAAGCATTTGACAGGCATGCCTAATAATTCTTTCTGCTGAGTTTTTTTTTCTTGATGTCTTTATGTGAATATGAAGCCAGAATGAAAGGCTTTGGGGGACCCCCGTGAGAGAGGAAAAGTATGAACCAGAGGGGGGAAAAAGAGTGAGCTTCAGGCTCCCTGCGGAGATATAGGCATCTTCTTCAGCAGTCCACGACTTGGCTTCAGAAGGCCTTTGTAAGGGAAAAAGGAATCTTCTTCACTCAGGCCACGACAAAAGGTGTTTTGTCAGAGAGGGGCTGGGTGGGGGGCTGGGGGGTGGGCAGATCAGCAGCGGCAAGGGGCTAGCCCTCGGGGCCTGCAGATGTTGGAGAGGCATGATTTATTACTCCAGTGTCCTCCGTGGCATTTGGCTACCTTCCCAGACCCCAGCATCAGTGGCAGAGGAGGGAGGAGGAGGAGGAGGAGGAGGAAGACGAGGAGGAGAAGGAGGATGAGGAGAACGAGGAGGAGGAGAAAGGTTACAGCATGACTGAGGCATCTCACTCCCTTGTATGGGCAAGGAGGAAGGATAAAAGAGAATATGATAGAACCCTCCCCCCAACTGTCCCCCGCCCAAAATCTAGGGGTGTACAGAAAGACTACAGTCCCCAAGAGCTCTCTGAAAATCTGGTCGATGGCTCAGTCTGAGAGTTTTCCTACTAAAGGATAGGGGAAAAAAGGCTTTTAAAAATTCAGTCACTTAACCCAAATTGCCTCACCAAAAAAAGAAAAAAGATTCAGTGCCAGGGGTGCCCTGAATGGGGAACCAGGGATAGATCAAAATCATGTGACCAAACCCTAAGCCCAGTGAGGGGGCAGGGCTCATTTTTAAAGGTGCTGGGTCCCCTTTGGGGAGAGAGGCATCACTTTCATTTGGACCTTACAAGATTCTCATCCCCAAACCATCAACTGACCCAGACCAAGTTTTCATCTTATTCCCCAAAGTGTATATTTCTGGTCTCTGAGTTTACTTTTTAACTCTCATTTCCCTTTGGGATCAGGAGCAGAAAAAGCGAGAGAAGTTTGTTGCTTTTTTTCCTTTTTTTCCTTCACTGGATTTTGACCTAGACAGAACCACGAGGGCTCATAAATCCAACAAGAAAACCTACTCTCATGGGATTCCCAACTCTTCTCCCAGACCAAATAAGTTAGGATGAATTTGATGAAGCATCCCTCCCCAAAAAAGTCCCTGGATACCTTCCTCAACTAAAAAGTATCTTGGAGCCTTCTCTTTTTTCCCCTTTTCTACACTTGCTGTCCCCCAAACATTTAAAGCACCCATCCTGGCTTACTGGAATCCTAGATTTCAAAGCCAAAGCAAGTCTGGGGTTTTTCCAAAAAAACAAACAAAACTCTCAGTAGAACGATTTAAACTCGGCCCCCCCCCCCCAACCCTCATCTATTCCTGAGATTGAATGGGGAATGTGAATTTGGGCACCCCCTCCCTCCTTTGGAGTTAGGGCACCTTAAAAAAATCCACATACAACACCCCTTTGATCAGGGAGAGGGAGAAGGGAGGGAAAATAGTTTCTAAAAATGACATTTCTGACACAAGTCTGGATGTATTTTTTTCTTTTGCCCTTGTAACATTCCAAACAGGAACACTGCTGCAAACCAGGCCTCATTAAATGGTGGGGGCCTTAAAATAATACCCGGTTTCAGGCTGTATTTTGTCAAATAAATGGAGAGCCAAACAATGAAGAGGAAACAGTAAGAGTGGCAGAGGTGGAGGCAGGGAAGAGGTAGGGGTAAAGAAGACAGAGGGTGAGCAAAGATAAAAGCAGAAATGGCAAAATGAAGAGAGGAGAGAGATCACTGGGGCTAGACCCACAGACCGAATGCTAGGTGTTTCCAAAATATAGTCCTGCTAAGTCCGTATCCCTGCTGTCTGAAGTTTTGTTCACCATAAAAATCTGCTCTGGATTTCTGGTTAGTCCAAAAATAAGGTTAGAGTGGCTTGTAATGTGTCACTTTTAGCCTTGAGCAGAAGAATGACAAAGAAAGATGTAGAAAAACAACTGGCCAACTAACCGACTGCTTTGCAGATGAACAAACTTTGTTTGGCCTTTATAAACGCAAACACAAATAAACCAATGTAGAATCCATCCAATGTAGGGCTCTAGGTTTTTAGCTGAAAGAGACCTCAGAGGTCATTTAGTCCACCCCCTCTCATTTTACAGATGAGGAAACTGACGCACACAGAGGTTAAGAGATTCACTCACAGCAATCAAATTAAGTCCTTCCAACTGCAAATCCAGTTGTTCTTTCCTTCTGAACAATGCCTGGGAAAGTTTATTGTTTTTTGTTTTGTTTTCTTTGTGAGGCAATGAGGGTTAAGTGACTTGCCCAGGGTCACACAGCTAGGAAGTGTCAAGTGTCTGAGGCTGCATTTGAACTCAGGTCCTCCTGAATCCAGGGCCGGTGCTCTATTCACTGCACCACCTAGCTGCTCCCCCTGGAAAAGTTTAAACTGATATCTCCTTGCACCCCAGGAATATGGAGTGAGGATAGCAGTTGGGAGTAAAAACGGGAGCAACAGTTGATACAGGTTAACATACCACCTCCTACCTGAAACCTTTCAACCCCTCCACTACTCCCAGTTTTCAGTCTACTTTCTTTGTATGACTTTGTATGTGCCATCAGTGACGTCCAACTAGATAAAAGAAGGGGGCACCAAATCATACATAAGGATCCCTGACTGGTTTTAAAATGTAGTATTATCTGTTGGAGGGGCAGCTAGGTGGCACAGTGGATACAGCACTGGCTCTGGATTCAGGAGGACCTGAGTTCAAATCTGGCCTCAGACACTTGACACTTACTAGCTGTGTGACCCTGGGCAAGTCACTTAACCCCAATTGCCTCAAAAAAAAAAAGTAATATTATGTGTTTTATTGTATTTCAATATATTCTTTTAAATATGTCTCAATTACATTTTCTTCTGATTCAGGCCACACCTAGAATTGTTTTATGGGCTGCTAAATGTTTGACACTTTTAGTACAATTCTATTCCAACAACTTCATTTGACAGATAAAGAAACTGAGGCCCAAGAAAGTGACAGTAGTTGTCCAGGGTCACACTGACAGTAAATATCAGAGGTGGGACCAGAACCAGGGCTCTTTTCACTTTACCATGATTTTTTGTTGTTCAGTCCCGACACTTGGTGATCCCATTTGACATTTTCTTGGCAGAGATCCTGGAGTGCTTTGCCATTTCATTCTCCAGCTCATTTTATAGATGAAAAAACTGAGGCAAACAGGGTGAAGTGACTTGCTCAAGGTCACACAGCAAGGAAGTATATGAGTCCAGATTTGAACTCAGGAATATGAGTCTTCCTGACTGCAGGCCCAGCTGCTCTATCTACTGTGCCACCTATTACCATGATAATTCAAAACCTCTCCCTGAGAGTAAGCAGTGATTCTCTCTCTCTCTTTTTAAAATCTTTTTATCTCCAGCACCAAGTATAGTGCCTGGGGACTGGAATGTTCTTCCTCCTTATTCCCATTTCTGAGAATCTTTGGTTTCCTTCCAGACTCACCTTAAGCATCACCTTTTGCAAGAGATGTGGGAGGTGCATCGCCTTTTCCTAGTCTCCCACCTCCTAAACCTCCATCAATCCTGCAGATCACCCTGAATATGCTTTGTCTGTGTTTTCTTCACACATATATGCATACATATATTTATATTTATGTGTCGTCTCATCCATTAAAATGTAAGTCCCTTCAGGGCAGGGACAGTTTTGTCTTTGTCCCTAGCTCCTAGGGCAGAGCCTGACAATAGTAGGTGTTTAATATATATTTATTAATTAAGAAATATTGCTTGAAATATCATTTAATACATGACATGTGTTATGTAAGACATATAAAAAGTATTGATTGAATTGAATCAATTTTTTGAATCTTCCCATCTATTGGTGTTCTCACAATAAGAATCAGTCAATCAATAAGTATTTTTTTGAGTGCTGGGGACTGAAAGAAAAACAATTACTTCATACATATTTTGTAATTGCTGATCTGTGCTCATATGCTAATGTATTCTCCCACTGACCCTTCCAAAGAAGAAGGTAAGCTCCCTGAGGAGCAAAGACTGTTTCTTTTCTGTCTGTATTCCTGGCACCTAGCCCAGTGCCTGACAAGTGTTTAATAAGTTCTCAATGAGTCACCTTTCCTGATCCACCTCCATTGTTAATGATCCCCACCCACCCTGAAATTACTTCCTATATGCTTTGTATTGACTTATCTGAGTTTTTATTGTATTTCCTCTCTCCTCTTAGAATATATGAGTCTTATAGTCAGGGTTTGCTTTGGTTTTCCCTTTGTACCACCAGCACCTTGCACATAGTAGGTGTTTTTAAAAATTTGAACTGAAACCCACCCGGCATCATTAGCCATACTGGATGCCAAACTGATGTCAGTCACATATTTATTCAGTCAAATGTCGGGACATTTTCCTCCTTCCTTACCTTCCTACCATGGCTCAGGGCAATTTTTCTTTTCAAAAATAATTTCCACTTAATCCAGTCCAATCCAATTTAGTCCAACGAGACTTTATTTATCAATATGCTCACTGTGTGCTAGGCACTAAACTTAATGCTAGGAACACAATATAAGCACGTGACTGAGACGAGGGTGGAAAATGGGCAACAAGAGGGAAGCGGGTCATTCGGGGTCTATGGATGCCCCATTGGATTTGTGTCTGTAAGACTGTAGAAAGGAGAACTGTAGAAAAGCTTTTGGCATCTCCCAACTTGACAGTGCCACAGTGGTCCACGGGGTACTTCAAGGCCCATTTGAGAGTGGGCTTTGTCCATTTCTGTTGAACAGACACTATTTGGGACATGGATGGGTCTGCATCGTTAATGCTTTGTAAGTGCCGAATCAGCACAAATACCTCCCCTTAACTTTTCCTTTGGATATGATGAAACATTTTTCCCATGGAAAGAAAGTGTGGTCTTTGTGAGCGGGGCCGGGCCGGCCCAAGTTACAGTAAAGGTTAATCCCAAACAAGAGACAAGAAGAAGGAGACAAAGACCATCACACAGTCCACTCTTCAATGGATGTTTTCATAAATGTATGAATAATTTAAATTATCATTGCTGAGTATTTATTCGAGTGTTTCAGGGGGAAAAATGCCTCCTCTTTTTTCTCCCTCGATTCTTTTCATTTTTGTCTCATCTCTTTTATGTGCTGCCTCGGCTGTTTCTGGCCATGTGAATCAGTGTGGGGAACAATGGGATATAAGAGGGTTGAGGGGGCAGCTGAAGAAAGCCAGCCTTGTTGTGCACTCCGTGCCTTGACGTTGATTAATGAGGGTGCGGACATGGGCAGAATCTGTGAGAGAGGAGGGGAAATTGGAAGACCTGAGGGCACCCGAAGAAGGAGGGCAAAAAGATGACAGAGGGGAGGCCACGGCGATGCCAGTGACACTGTGTCAGACAGGGAAAGGACATGTAGAGGAAGTGCAGTCACTTGGGGCCACCCCCCCCAGGACTCACTGGATAATATGGACGTGGGGCTTCTTGGGATGGCGTGGCAGGGCTGGCTGGCCCCTGGGGGGTCAGTCTCAAGAGTTCTGGCTGACACAAAATGAGTTCAGCTACAAAAGTGATTTTTCCCAATGAAGAACAGCGTTACTACCTGGTTCCCGATGGTCTGTGGCTACCTATTGCCTCCAAGATCAAGTACAAACTTTTCCATTTTGCATTGAAAGCCTGAATAATCTGGTTCTACCTACCTTTCCTGGTTTATTACATGCTAACTCCTTCAGGCAGGACAGTTCAGCCACTGTAACTTTCTATCCCTCACACACATCTCTGTGCCATGGGCCATCCTTCCCCACTCTCCTGAAATATACTCATGCCTGAAATATACACATTCTTCATTCTCCTCCCCTTAGAATTCCTAAGTTCCCTAAATATTCAACTCAAATGTCACCTGCTACATGAGACCTGTATTGATACCCCAGACTTCTGGTGCCCAGCCCATGAAATCACCTTGTATTTAATGTACATGTGATAGAACAGAAACGCTTTTTTTTTTTTTTTGGTGAGGAAATTGGAGTTAAGTGACTTGCCCAGGGTCACACAGATAGTAAGTGTTAAGTGTCTGAGGCCGGATTTGAACTCAGGTCTTCCTGACTCCAGGGCTGGTCCTCTATCCACTGTGCCACCTAGTTGCCCCCTAGAACGGAAACTTTTAAAGGGAAATGACTGTTTCCTTTCTCTCTGTGCCCCCAGGACTCAATAGAATATTTGGCATACAGTTGGGGATTAATAAATGATTGCTGATTCATTCATACACAGATGGGGGAAACAGAGTTCAGTAACTGATTGAGAGAATTCAATAAGTAAATGTGACTGCTCTGGACCTTTGAGATCCACCATACACTAAATTCTCCTATTCCCCTTCTCAAATGATCATTATATATATTTTTCTGATTAGCTATTATATTCACCCCTTGTGGAACGTAAATTCCTTGAGGGCAGGGATAATTTTTGTTTGGCTTTTGCATGCCCAGGGCCCAGTACCATGAGTTCTCAGCATTCGAAAAATGCTTGTTGGATTGGAGAGGTTTAGAATTTTCTCCATAACCATCTCTATCTACCTCAGGCACTCACAATATAGGCAGTACATGGAAATAGATTTATATAGTGCTTTAGGTTTCCAAACATTTTACATGAATTATGCCTTTGAGCAATACAGCCACTTTGTGAGATGGGTACCAAAGGCATTCTCGTATACAGAGGCAGCTATGTGGTGCA
Source organism: Dromiciops gliroides (assembly GCF_019393635.1). Lineage (NCBI taxonomy): Eukaryota > Metazoa > Chordata > Mammalia > Microbiotheria > Microbiotheriidae > Dromiciops > Dromiciops gliroides. The sequence goes on from NC_057863.1 coordinate 635,418,588, forward strand.
GTGGAGTATTGAACCTAGTGAGTCAGGAAGACCTGAGTTCAAATCCAGCATCTGACCTTTACTGTCTCTTTCTCTCTCAGTTTTCTCTTCAGTAAAATGGGGCTAATCATGCCATCTATCTACCATGGTTGTTGTGAGGATCAAATGAGATTTAAAAAAAAAGTAAAAGTACTTTGCAAACTCCAAAGTGCTTTATAAATTCTGACTCTTATTATTTTCGTTTTATAGACAAGGAAACTGAGGCTCATAGAGCTATTAAGTTACTCTAGTATGATGGAACCCAGTTCTTCCTGACTCCCAGCATGGCATGCTTTCCACTACCCGCCTCTCACATGCCACACTTCCTCCTAAGGAGCTGAGGACCTGTGAGTTAATTCTACACTCAGTAAAAGTGCCTACCACATGCCGGCCACTTTGCTAAACTGTGGGAATACAATGGGAAAATAAAAACAAAAGAAAGTCTGTGGCCTCAAGGAATTTAGGTATTTCTCACTAGGAGAGCGGAGTACCATACCTTCAACTCCTCCAGAGATAAGTAAATATAAATTAATTTCAATGGAAAATAATCGCTACTGGCATCAGGAAATTCAGTTGCACTCTAGGCATCTTCTTTCAAGGCAGAAAAAAAAGATCATAGATTTAGACCTGGATTCGGGAAACTGAGGCCCAGAGAGGTTGAGTTAATTGACCTATGTCCCATATGCATAGCTAGGAATTGAGCCTAGATCACTGGACTCTTCACCAGCTGCTTGTTGTTAAAGATTTAACAACTGGCTTACCAAAAGGGGGGGGGGAAGTACACAGGCCACACTTTTAAGTTTAATTTGCATTATTATAATTTTTTTTTTACCATCACGTTCTCAACTCTAAGCAAACAAACAATAACTCGAGCCTTGATTTGTAGCAGTTGCTGAGCTCTGAGGTGTAAATGTTCAGGAAGATTTATATGAACTGATGCAGAATGATGTATGCAGAATCAGAAAAGCAACACGCACAAGGACTACGACATCAACCATGGAAAGAGCAGCAATAGAACCAAGTGTTGTGTGATCATAATGATTAAGCTCAGCCCACAAGAAGAGGAGAGAAAAATACATCGCCTTCCCTTCTATGAAGAGGTGAGGAACTATGGGTGTACTACGTTGCACACACAGTCAGACTTGGTTCATGCATTGCTGAGCTTTAAAAAAAATCTCTTTTTTTATTCTTGTTTTAAAAAAAGATGAAACCACTCTAAGTGAAAGTATAAATATTAACATGATATCACTATAAAAGTTTTAAAAAATTATCTTATTTGGCATATCCAACAACCTTGTGGGGAAGGTAGCATGGGTATTCTATTCTATTTACACTATATCTGTTAAGTCCAATTATTCCATGTTGTTTCCCCCTTTGAAAAGTGAACTCCCGAAGGCAGGGGCCACATGTTAGCCTTTATTTATGTCCCCCACAGATTAGGATAGCACCAGACATATAACAAGTGCTTAATGGGAGCTTGTTTACTGACTATCTGACCATCATCCCTCTATACAGCTGAGGAAACTAAGGTAAAGTGACTTGTCTAGGGTCATGCAGCGACCAATATCAGAGACAGGGTTTGAATACGTTTCTTTTCGTTCTCAATCCTCTAAGCACTATGCCAGCACTGACAAATGTAGTGTCAGGGTTCTTAACTTTTGTTTTGTGTCCTGGAGCCCCTTTAGCTGTCTGGTAGAGTATACCAATTCATTTTCAGTCATGTTTTTAAATGCATAAAATAAAATGCACAAGGGGCAGCTAGGTGGCACAGTGCATAAAGCACCGGCCCTGGATTCAGGAGTACCTGAGTTCAAATCTGGCCTCATACTCTTGACACTTACTAGCTGTGTGACCCTGGGCAAGTCACTTAACCCCCATTGCCACACAATAAAATAAAATAAAATAAAATAAAATAAAATGCATAAGATTACAAAGGAATCTGGTTGATTGTATTAAATAGTGCTATACGATTATCTAAAAGGGAAGGGGGAGATGGAGGAAGAGAGAGCCCCAAAGGAGAATTTGTTTGCATTATGAGGTGGTGGGCTTGTCTTCCCTGGAGGTCTCCCAGTAGAGAATTGCTGACAATGTTATAGCCAGGTCTGAATAGGACTCAATGGCTTCTGAGGCTTCTTCCCATTCTGAGGCATCGGGATTCTGAGATTTGAGGATTCTGTTGAGAGAAAACCCAGTGGTCTGCCAGGTAAAGGCTCCTCTCTAGCAGGTGCTCTGGCTGCAAGTGCCAAGAGAAAGGCTGGACTGATTTTTCCCCAGTGATTTACCTGAAAGACATGCTGGGGTTTGTTCTTTGTGCCTGTGGCTTCTGTCTTGATCTCAGCTCCACTCTGGATGCCTATTAATAACCGGCATTTCTATGGCCCTTGGTAAATTGAGAAAGTGCATTACCTATGATAACTCCTTGGGGCCTCATAACCACCCTAGGAGATACAAATACTACCCCCATTTTGCAGATGAGAAAACTGAGGTCCAGGGAAGTGGGGTGATTTGTTTAGAGTTAAACACAGAGATTAAGTGTCATAGGTGAAATTCGAACCCAGAATCAATTTAGATCACGTTTGTAAAATGTTTTGCTAACCTTAAGGGTTATATATCAAAGGGTTTTCCTTTATATATGTAAGCAGGCACTTTGAAAATATTAAGAACCTCAAAGTTCTGTGTAAATTCTACTTGTTATTAACCCTAAGTTTAGTACTTTAAATTCAATGTGGCGGGGCAGCTAGGTGGCACAGTGGATAAAGCATTGGCCCTGGATTCAGGAGGACCCGAGTTCAAATCCAGCCTCAGACACTTGACACTTACTAGCTGTGTGACCCTGGGCAAGTCACTTAACCCTCATTGCCTTGCAAAAAAAAAAAAAATAATTAATTAATTCAATGTGAGTCAAAAGTAAAATACTAGATCTGGAAGGTAGCTTGGAGACTATATTGTCTAGTGTTAGACCTGGGATTTCCTCAGTATAGGAGCCCCCAGGAGAGATGCGTTAGACCTGGGATTTTCTCAGTATAGGAGCCCCCAGGAGAGATGCGTCTCGCTGTTAAGGCAAGTGAGCCTTTTCTTAGGGACTCTTGGCCTCAGAGAGTTGCCTCAGACGATTTAGTGGCTTACCCAAGGTCACACAACCAGGATGTCAGAGATGAGATTTAAACTCCTGTCTTCCTAATTTTCTGGCCATGCTTCCTCTCATCCCTTTCTCTTACTGATGAGGAAATTGAGGAAGATATGTCTGAGGAGGCAAGTATTGAAGGAGGAATTTGAACTCTGGTCCTCTGACTCTAAGTTTGGTATGTGTTTATAGCATACTGTTATCCACCTGGCCATGCTGCTTCACCTAGAGAGGGAAAGTTACAGGGAAGAGGACAGAGGAGAGAAGAAGAAGAGGAGGGTTTTTTCAGTTATAGGAACCCTACCAGGGATTGCTTTGTCAAACCGTCTAATTTCTATATTTTTTCAGTCATTGTGACTAATCAGTTTATGTTGCTGTTGAGTCATCTCAGTTATGTCTGACTCTCCATGACCCCATTTGGGGTTGTGGCAGAGACACTGGAGTGGTTTGCCATTTCCTTCTCCAGTTCATTTAACAGATGAGGAAACTGAGGCAAACGGGGTGAAGTGACTTGTCCAGGGTCATACAGCTAGTAAGTATCTGGTCAGATTTGAACTCAAGTCCTCCTGACTCCAGGGCCAGCACTCAATCCACTTTACCCCATAATTAGCTTCGCTTAATGGATAGTGTGATGATGGAGTCAGACATGGTAATATCTGGGTTTAAATCTTTCCTGCTCAGTAGCCTGAGCAGGTGAGTTATACTCTCAGAATGTCAGTTTTGTCATCTGTCAAATGGGGACAATAACATTCAAATAGCCTACCTCAAAGGGTTGTTCTTGATATATGTAAGAAGGCACTTTGAAAATATTAAGGTATTATCTAGTGACTATTAGTATTCTTATGATTCTCTTCATCTCGCACTTTCTCCTCGAATAAAGCATGAAGTTACTTCTCTACCTCTATGGCTATGAAGGTCTGCACTGAACTAATTAATTCTTAGTGCTTTGACATCTTTGAGCTCTATGAAATTGGGGTGATAATATTTGCGTTGCCTCCTTCCCGGGTTTATTGGGAAGACATTGTTTGGTATGTCTTACATATAAAGCTTCTAAGACATGAGAGCTATTAAGGTCTCCTAACAAGCCCCAAACAGGAATTATCTTTTACGAAAAGCAATGTGATTTAGTGGATAAAATGCTGGAATTGGCATCAGGAAGACCTGTGTTTGAATCCTGCCCCAAATATCTACTAACTTTAAGCCCCTGGTCAAACAACTTCATCTCTCAGTCTTAGTTTCTTTATCTCTACGATGGGGATAATGATGCTGGTACTAACCTACTCAACACACTTTATTGTGGTAAGATACAAACAGGGTAACAAACAGTTTGTTGCAAACCTCGAAGCCCTACAGAAATGTAATTTATTATTATTGTTATTAGTATTATTGATATGCTGTCAGCTGTCCTTTGCTCTGTAGGATGTATTTGTAACTATTCCTTCAAAATACAGTGCAAGAATCTGATGGCCAAAGAATATGAAAAGTCAGCTTTTTTTTTTAAACTACCTGTGTGACTGTGGTCAAGTCATTTCAGTTTCCTCATCTGTAAAATGACAACAACAAAGCTAAACAAAACCTACCATGTTTCTTCCAGGGCTCATGTGAGAAAATGTCTTTATAAAGCCAGTCTTTAAGCACTCTAGATATCCGAGTTATTATCATGACTATTTCTGAACCTAATATGTTCCTGAGAGCTATTTTCCTCAGCTGAATGGCATTATGGGGATGAAAAATAAATTCTGTATTTATAATAGAATTGCAGGGAGAGAGCTAGCTTGTGGAGAGGCACTGTGGAGCTCTGGAATTGAAGGTTAGTAAGATCTGGGTTCAAATCCCACCCCTGACATTTACTAGCTGCGTGACCCTGGGCTAAGCTGTATCTATTCTCTTATCCTCCATTACCTCACTTGTAAAATGTGGGTGTTGGACTCTTATGGTCCTTTCTAGCTTGGAATCTGTGAGCCTAGGTTTAGCACATAAGAAGCAATTTAAAAAAAAAAAACAGACACCAAAATGGATGCCTGTTTAGAAAAGGAAAACGTTTTCCTTATTTGTTACATTCAGCTAGATGCCATAAACTTTTTTTTTCTTTTAATGGAGAAAACACACATTCCACAGAGAAACACCGATCTCCCTGGAGGGAGCTTGTCCTCCCTAGAAAACAATGGCAGTTCTATGCAACGAGACCTGTAGCACTCCAGGTGGACTTGACCTAGCGGTCAAATGAAAATCAGACATATGTATGTTTGGTCACTGCCCACCTGTGCAATTTCCTTGGGTTCACTGACCAGTGGCCCTCTCCACAGGCATGTTTGTGAGTTAATGGTCCAGACCTTGTTACATCGATAATGATCTGGAATGACAGATTTCATGGAGGGTGGTGGGGTCTGATGGAAGAAAGCCTAGCCTCACAATGCAAAGCCTGGGGTGATATTGTCCTGCCAATGCCCTTGGCTTCTTGGATGACCTTGGGCAGAGGCTTATTTGTCTCTGGGCTTTAATTTCCCCGCCCAGAGAAGGAAACATGCAGAATGGATTGTTAGCTACAAATGGAGAGCCATCCAAAAGTGGGATGGTCTTCCTCTTCAGCCACACTGTTTCAAGAATTAAACAATCATAGAATTATAGACTTTCAACCTGGTGGAAACCTTAGAAGTCATCAAGTTCATCCTCTTCACTTTACAGATTTGGAAACTGAGGCCCAGGCTTAAAGAGTAAGAGTCTATAGAACTTGAGATTCTCAAGTGGTTTTCCATGCAAGTACTAGCCAAGCTCAGCCCTACTTTTTTCCCCCTGAGATAAAATGTGTGTTCAGGGTAGTATGGACTTAGTTAAGTCAATCAATTAGCAATTATTTATTTAGTACCTACTGTGTGCCAAGTGCTAGAGATACAAAAAAAGGGGGAAGGACTTGAAAGGGTGGAGAGCATCCAGAGATGAACAGCCAGGATGGCAAAAAGTAAGACCTAGAGATGATGCCATATAAAGACTGGTTGAAGGAATGGGAGGATTATGAACTTGGAAAAGAAAAAGCATAGGGATGGAGTGGAGGAGGACACATGATAGTGTTCAAGGATTTGAAAGGGCTATTGAGTGGAAGATGAATTAGGCTTGTTCCAGGGAGTGGAAACTGCAGAAAGACAAATTTATTGGATACAAGGAAAAATATACTTAACCAATAGAACTATTCAAAAGGAGGATGGGGCTACTTTGGGGGGTAGTTGGGTCCTTGTAACTAAAGGTATTCAAGCAAAACCTGGATGCCTACTTGCTGGGGATATCATATATGGTAGGGACCAGATGACTTCTAAGGTCCCTTCCAACTCAAAGATATTGTGATTCCATGACCATCAGCCCAATTTGAGTCCTGGAGGGATCTTCCAGGGACTCAGCATGTGCAAGAACAGATGAGGTACTTCGAGCTCTCCGGAAGAAACACTTTCTAAATTCCAAGTTCTATTAACACATGCCATTTTCTACAACAATAATGCACTGTAGAGATGCCTACAGAAAACAGCTTCCAGACACCTGAGCCCCAAATTAAATGAAAACAGATTTTTTTTGTCCTTAAAAACACACACACGAACCTGTCATGTGCAATTAACTTTCCAAAGTTGGAATACAATGCAACTAACAAACATAACACAAGCAACAACACTATACCAGTGACAAAGTTGAGTGACAAATTACAGCTCTCTGGAGTGTCTCTAATTACAGAAAGGGAACAAAAGGACCTTAACCACTTCTCTTCTCAACATTCTCTCACTCTCTCTCTCTCTCTCTCTCTCTCTCTCTCTCTCTCTCTCTCTCTCTCTCTCTCTCTCTCTCTCTCTTTCTCTTTCACACACACACACACACACACACACACACAGTCAGGCCTTGCCCTTCCAAGAAGTCAAAATTATTTAATCTCTGATGGAAAGAACTTGCCATGCTAATTCATTAAGAGGTGGGAAGTGATACCCCATCCCTTACCTTCAACATGTAAGATATCACCTGTGATGTCATTGGTCCTTTTCAAAAATGAGGGACAAACAACAATAATAATAACAAGGGTCCCACAACTAGTTATTTATTTAGGACAGGGGGAAATCCAGCCTCAAACACTTGATACTTACTAGCTGTGTGACCCTGGGCAAGTCACTTAACCCTCATTGTCCTGCAAAAAAAAAAAGAAAAGAAAAGAAAAGAAAAAATAAAAACTACTAGAATTCCTTTGGTAAAGTGTTTTATGATGTATAACATGATCTACAGAACTTCAGCAAGCCTTAAACGACCACAGTGGAAGTGACCAGCTTCAGACTGAAAATCTCTTTCCACACATGTGTAGTTGATTTTTGCCTGGCAGGTCATAGCCCAACTCCTTGTATGGGACTTCCCTTGGGATAGAGAATTATGTGGAAAGACCTCTATGTCCAGCAGTGAATATTCATGACTATGAATAGTTTTACCACCAGTCAATGAAAAGGTCCATGTTGAGAGGAAGCTGGGCATGGTAGCAAGATCACTAAAGCCTAACATAATGTCTGGCTCCTAGTAGGTGTTTAATAAATGCTTGTTGCCTGACTGAGGGATAGATCACTTGTATTAATTGATGCAGAGCAATGCACCAAGAGAACCACATACCTGTTGATCACAACAGAAAGGAAAATCATACTGGAAGACAAGAGAATTTTGGTCAGTGCAATAACTAATGTTGATTCTAGAGGACTAATAATGAAAAATACCTCTCTTTCTCCCTCCCCAAGAGACATGGTTACTACAGGTGTTGAATTAGGTCTACTCCATTAAAAATGATAGATCATTATAAAAGATTATCCCCCCCCCATACCCCAGATGTACTTTGTTACCTGGGAGGGTTGGGGTAAGGTCAGGGGGAGATAATTGGGAAGTGACAGTAATGTAGAAAACACACACACTTCAATAAAATTTTTTGGGGGTACTATGGATCTTGTATCAGTAAAAACTTTAGTAAGAATCTCACCTCTGACAGTTACTAGCTGTGTGAGGTCATTCACCTAAGCTGTCTGAACCTCATCTATAAAATGGGGAGAATAATACCTTTAGCACTTAACTCAAAGGGTTGTTGTATGAATCCAATGAGGTGATGTAAACCTGAAAGCAATCTAGAAAAATGTCAGCCGGTATTATGTAATGGGTGAGAGAAAGTCATTGAACAGAGGCTTCTTCCCCCCACCAAATGGAAAACTATGTTAGTTCTCCCTTGCCCCCACCAAATGGGCAATTCTGTTAGTTCCATTTTTAAAAAATTAAGTGGGATGCACCTGAAAATCTTCTTTCTTTGACACTATAGTTTAAAGGGAGCAAGCAGGAAATTAGACATGGAGGAGAGAGGAAATAAGATATTGCTAAACATGAGTAACAGTGTAATGGGGTTGGGGTGGGGGAGGAGAAGAGAAGAGAGATTTTGGATGGGGGCCCAAAGGGCATTTGTTTCATTAATTTTAATTTTTTGTAAGTCTGTAATAAAACAACAAAGAAATGGGAGGGGGAAAGAAACCCTCCAAATACTGCTTTCTATCCTACACAGAACAGATTTACAATGCCCTGAGAAGATGGATGAACTCCCAACCTGGAGTGTCTTATAGTTAGTTACCTAATCCCTACACACTGCTTCTTACTCTCTTTGGATAGAAAAGGAGCCTGAGGAAGCCAAAGTCTGAATAGTTGTAAGAGCCACTATGGGCCCTGCAGAATAGATGAAACATACATCACTCTTGTCAGCAAAGAGGAAGGGGACAGCAGGGTCAGAATGTTGCATACGTTGTGGCACACCGTTACTGCATGGGTGGTTTTTACTCCTTTTCTCTGCTCAAAGGGAAAGTTAAAAAATTCAATATTCTGAAATGGCTGTCTTGTTTGATTTTTAAAGCCTCGATAAAACTTACTTTTTAAAGAAGGAAGGAAGGAAGGAAGAAAGAAAGAAAGAAAGAAAGAAAGAAAGAAAGAAAGAAAGAAAGAAAGGAAGGAAGGAAGGAAGGAAGGAAGGAAGGAAGGAAGGAAGGAAGGAAGGAAGGAAGGAAGGAAGGAAGGAAGGAAGGAAGGAAGAAAGAAAGAAAGAAAGAAAGAAAGAAAGAAAGAAAGAAAGAAAGAAAGAAAGAAAGGAAAAAAGAAAGAAAGAAAGAAAGAAAGGAGGGAGCGAGGAAGGGAAGAAGAAGGAAGGAAGAAGGGAGGAAGGAAGGAAAGGAAGGAAGGAAAGGAGGAGGGAGGGAGGAAGGAAGAAAGGGGGAGGAAGGAAGGAAGGAAGAAAAAAGAAAGAAAAAAGAAAAGAAAAAGAGAAAGAAAGACCTCAAGGAAACCGTCTTTTGGGCTAACCCCTCTTCTCTTTCTGCCCCCCCCCTTGCCAAATTGCTGTACTCTCCAATCAGCCTCTACATCCATTCCCAAATTAAATGAGTGTTTCCCATCAGTTTGCTCCAGGGGCCCCTCCCGACCATCCCCCTTTGGGTCAGCAGAGCTCTTCTCCCCCCAGCATCTCTTGCTTTGGCCAGGGCAGCCAGTTCATGGAGATCACCTGAAAAGACGCCCCCGAGGGTGACCTGAGCCCCAGAGCTCCGGAGGGAGCAAATGAGTAGCTTTAACCGGTGCAAGACTGGAATAAAAAAGGAAAGAGAGAAAAGGGAAGAACAAAGCTTGCGTCCAATTTGCTCTTTTCGGCATTGTAAAAACTGGCCCGCTTCCCAGTATATCACTCTGCCTTTGAATGAGCTCAATTGCAGGGCTGTTCCTCGCCAGCCCTGATGGGCTTCCATGGGAAAGTGAATGGAGTGCAAATTAGGCAAAGTCGTCAGAAGCTTTTTCACTGTCACTCCCGAGCTGACAGTCCAAAAGCAAAATGAGGATTAATAAGTCTAAAGAACTTTCTCCATTATCAAAGCAAGGTTAGGAAACTATTTATCGTTCCCCCTTTTTTCATGTTTCATCCATTTTGCCTACTGTGGTGAAGCATTTCGAGAAGAATGAAACAACACACTCACTCAATCCACTCACTCAGTCCTGGCTCGACCAAGTTGGGAGCTGCTAGGCTAGGCAGTGCACCCGTGGGGAGGGGAAGGCAAAAGCCCCTTGAGAAACATTTATAAAGCACCTACTATGTGCCAGGCACTGAGCTGATCGCTGGGGATGCAAATCAGTCTGTCAACAAACATTTGTGAAGCACCTACTATGTGCCAGGTACTGTGCTAAGTTCTGGAGAAAGACAAAAGGAAGGCAAAAGATAGTTCCTGTTCCCAAGAAGCTCTTCAGGACCAAGAGAAAGGGATGATAACTTCCTATATCTAAATCTGAAAGCACCGTCAGAGGTCATTTAATTCAATTCCTCCCTCCATTTGATAGATAGGGAAACCAAGCCCCAGAGAAATTCAGTGACTGGCCCATGGTCATGCATCAGAGGCAGCATTTGTTTTTGTTTGCTTTTTTTTGCAGGGCAATTAAGGGACTTGCCCAGGGTCACACAGCTAGTAAGTGTCAACTGTCTGAGGCCAGATTTGAACTCAGGTCCTCCTGAATACAGGGCTGGTGCTTTGTCCATTGTGCCACCTAGCTGCTCCCATCAGAGGCAGCATTTGAATCCAAGTCCTTTGACTCCAGACCTACAGAAGACCCAGGAGAGATGGAAACCAGGAGTTTGGGTCACCTTAAAGGATACATTGCATATCAGAGCTAGGCATAGTTATGGGGAAAAGTCATTTTTGCCATTCTGCCAAAGCCTAAAGAAAGATACGGTCTGTGTTGGTGGTAGAGTTCTGAACTCCAAGAGTGGCAGATGACTAGAAAACGAAGATGTATTGCATTGGACTTGGAGCTAGAAAGACCTGAATTCAAATCACGACCCTTCATGTCATGACTTGGCCTGTGTGATAATAGACAAATCACCTACCCTCTCTGAACCTGTTTCCTCATCTATAAAATGGAAATAATTCTATCTATATTACCAACCTCACAGAGTTATTTGTGTGACTCAAAATGGTTAAGGTATGTAAACTGCTTTGCGAACCTGAAAATCTTATTGAAATGTCAGTTATTTGTTTTAATTCAATGAACATTCATTAAGTATATGCTACTGGAAAAGTAGTGTGCTGAGTGATAAGGACACAGAGACCAAAAACTCCACAAAAATCCCTTAAGGGGTGGGGGGGAAGGTAGGTGGCGAAGTGGGTAAAGCACCAGCCCTGGATTCAGGAGGACCTGAGTTCAAATCCAGCCTCAGACACTTGACACCTACTAGCTGTGTGACCCTGGGCAAGTCACTTAACCCTCATTGCCCCGCCCCCCCAAATCCCTTAAGGAATTTACGTCTTATGGACGTACACTTTGTTTATTTGTTTGTTTGTTTTTTGGTGAGGCAATTGTAAAGTGCTTTACAAACACCATCTATTTGGTTCTCATGACAACCCTGGCAGATAGGTGCTGTTATTTTATAGATGGGGAAACTGAGGCAGACAAAGTAATACTTGGAAGGATACTAGGGATTTCAAGAGGTGTATGAACACAAAGGGGGAGTACATTCCAGGCCTGGAGCCAGCCTGTAGGAAGCCAGGGAGATGAGAGATGAAAGTCCAACGGTGGCCAAAAAAATCCCAAGGAAATTCATTGAGTGACTAAATGCTCACTTGCAGACAAGAAAGGGGGAAATCAGATGTGGAAACTTTTAAAAAAACTTAATTGTTGTCCTCAGGAAAAGAGAAATAAGCCTTGTGCCCAAACTGATGGAGCATGTTCTGGACAAAGGACCTTAACACCAGCCTTCTGAAGGAGTGACTCAAGAAGGTGACCCAGCCTGAGGTTGGCATTATATTAAACCCATCAGGGTGGGTGGAGGCAGCCTTTTTTCTCACGGAAGTTTCAGAGGCTTGCTAGGCTAGATGAGTGTGCACAGCAACTGAGACAGAGCATTTCTTTGAGTACGATTCCATCACTGTCATTTCCCCAGATTATCTTCTGACAGTTTTTTTCTGACTCACCAGGAGCAAGAAATTGTGACTCTTTTGAGCTTGGCATAAGACAATTAAACCCATACCTTTTTCCCTTTCCTTCATTATAAGGTTCAGGTCAACATTGCACAAATCCAATTCACAATAAACCACACCCTCAATCACCTCTTGGTATCTCTATCTCTGTGTCGATGTTTATGTCAATGCCTTTTTCTGTTTGTCTCTGTCTCTCTTTGTTTCTCTTCTCTCCCTCTTTCTTCTCTCTGACTCTCTCCTTTCCTCTCTTCTTCTTCTTCTTGCTCTTCTTCATCTTCCTCTTGTTCTTCTTGTTTTTGTTCTTCTCTTCTTCTTCTTCTTCCTCTTGTTCTTGTTCTTCTTTTATCTGTCTCTCTCTTCTTCCTCTCTCTCCTCCCTCTCTCCCCCTCTCTCTGGTCTCTCCTCTACCTCTCCCTTCTCTTTCTTTTTTTTTTTTGTTTTTGTTTTTTGGTGAGGCAAAGAGGGTTAAGTGACTTGCCCAGGGTCACACAGCTGGTAAGTGTCAATTGTCTGAGGCCGGATTTGAACTCAGGTCCTCCTGAATCCAGGGCCGGTGCTTTATGCACTGCACCACCTAGCTGCCCTCCTCCCTTCTCTTTCTGACTCTGTCTTTCTCTCTCTCTCTTTGTCTCTGTTTCTTTCCTCTCCCCCTCTCTTCTCTGTCTTTGTCTTTCTCTGCCTTTCAGTCTCTATTTCCTCATATCTACATGTATATTTGCTTATAGCTATAGCAATATATCTGAGTCATGCCCATCTCTATATCCATATGTCAATGTTTAGGTCTGTTTAGGTCCATGCCCACATATGTAGCCACAACCATAGTGAAATCTAAATTTATAACTATTCCTGGTAGCCCAGTGGTTAAGAATGCTGGACCTCAAGTCCAGCCTCATTCACTAGCTGTGTTTCCCTGGGCAAGACATATTACCTCATATAACTGTGCTTTGGTTTCATCCTTGGTAAAATGGGAATAACAGCATCTATCTTAGCTCTGGGGACACAAAGAGAAACAAGACAAAGCCAAAAAAACCAAACCAAATCAAAAAAACAACGAAAAACAACAACAATTTGTTACCTCAAAGAAAGTATATTCTCTTTGGGGAGCATGCCACACTGAATACCTTGAGGAAGTGATAGTTTGGTGAAATGAGAAGAAAGAGGAAGTATACGAAAGAAAGAGGAAGAAGGGGGGGGAAGAGTTAGGATGCTATAGTTGCTCAGAATTGAAGAATGTTAGAAACTTGGCATCTCAGAGATGAAATTGACTTTGGAGGTCACCTAGCACCATTTCCCCTTCAAGCTATCCAAAGTCCCTAACATTTGTGCCCCTACATCTTAATGAGTCCATGATCCTACTGGAGCTACAAAATTTGCCCTATGGTAAAAATAAGGGTAAGAAACTGGTTTGTGGTCCTGCCCTTTAAAAGGCTAAAAATGGTGAAGTGAGTCTTATTTCCTCTGAGGACTCATGCTTAATAGTATAGCCTGGTGCATGGTTAGGGTTAATTAATTGATGGGTGCTTAAAGTTAAACTGAGAGACATGTCCCCTTTCTATCTGCCAATCAGATAACACAGGATACTGGATCTGTGGGGGTGGGTGGGGTGGGGAAGAGGGGGGGGGATACACACACACACACACACACACACACACACACTTTCCCAAACTGGTCCAACTGGTTTGGCCATCTTAATGTAGCTATAGTTACTATGCTCCAAGGAAACATTTTGGGGCATTTTAGTCAATAACCAGTGATTTTCCCTATTATGAAATAATGGGGAGAAAGCCCACCTTGAAGCCAAGAAGACCTAGGTTCAAAAGTTACCTCCTATAGATAGATAGATAGATAGATAGATAGATAGATAGATAGATAGATAGATAGATAGATGGACAGATAGATGGATAGATGGATAGATGGATGGATGGATGGATGGATGGATGGATGGATGGATGGATGGATGGATGGATGGATGGATGGATAGTGGTTACAATGGCTGTATGATTTGGGCATATCACTTAATTTCTCAGTGTTCTAACCAAAAGCTATGCAGTCTTATATAGGATTCTAAGTTGCCAAGAAGGTGCTGAATTACATTGATGGGATTTTCTTACCTTGCAGTTCCCTATACCAATAAAATCCCAGGTTCAATCCCTATCTTGATTATTAGAAAGCATGTCTTTAAATGATGTCTCTTTTGTACCCATCACCCTTTGTTCTACCCTCTAGGGCCAAGCAGAAAAAGCTGAATTTCTCTTCTGTATATCAGTTCTTCAAACACCCAAGGGCAACTTGAGCCCCTGCTCATCCCCTCCCCAGCTCTACTCTTCTCCAAATGGAACATCACCAGTTCCTTCAACCCATTTTCATAAGGTCTTCCTCTTCCTGGCTGCCACCCTCTGGATGGTTTCTGGTTTTTTAATTGTCTTCCTTACATGTAATGGACAGAAGGGAATATATTATTCCACATGTTTTGTGGACAAAATACAATGGGGTTTTCACCTCCCAAGCTATACCTCTCCAAGTATAGCCTGAGATCACACTGGATTTCAAACTACTCCCATAGCAGGTCAGTAGCTAATAATTGGTTGGATTATGGGACATGTGTGGACAGTCTCAATTTTATGTTATGGGAATATCAGGTTCAAGTGGTATTAATTGGTAATTCAGCCATTTAATGATAATGGAATAGACAACAGATTATTTGAGGAGGATGGGTGGTTGCCAAGAAAGTGAGCAAGAATCAAATAGTGCCCAGGTGCTGCCCACAAATGTATAAATTATGAATTTCACAGCGAATATTTGAGAATAGCATCATCTGGTTTATTAGTTCTGGCCTGGGAATGTTTTATTACAAATATATTTTGTTTCAATATAAATCTGTTGATTTAAACTCTTTGGGGGTGTTTTATAAAGCAATAACTTAAGTTATCATTGCTACAAATCGAGGCCAAATTTACGGAGGTCCATAAAATGTGTTCTAAGAAATTGGCTTTGGTCTGGCTTGAAGTCAGCCTGAGAATGTGTACAGTGTGCAGAGTCAATAGGTAAATCAACCCTGCGGAACAGCAGCCAAGAAAAGTCATGTGATCTTGGGCAGAATCAAGAGAGGCCCCAGTATCTAGGCTGAG
Organism: Dromiciops gliroides; assembly: GCF_019393635.1. Classification (NCBI taxonomy): domain Eukaryota; kingdom Metazoa; phylum Chordata; class Mammalia; order Microbiotheria; family Microbiotheriidae; genus Dromiciops; species Dromiciops gliroides. The sequence continues at coordinate 635,433,848 of NC_057863.1, forward strand.
GAAGGTGATGGTCCCTCTCCCTCTGCACTCTGTCCCCTCTTGATTTTAGTGCCTTCCTCCTGTTAATTATTTCCTATTTATCCTATTTCCTAGCATATATTCCAATTTTATAGCTGGCTTCACATATATTTGTGTGCATATTGTCTCCCATCTCAGATTATAACCTCCTTGAGGACAGGGACTGTCTTTTGCCTTTCTTTCTTTCTTTCTTTCTTTCTTTCTTTCTTTCTTTCTTTCTTTCTTTCTTTCTTTCTTTCTTTCTTTCTTTCTTTCTTTTTTGCATTTCCAGTCCTTAGCACAGTGCCTGACACATAGTAGGAATTTAATAAATGCTCATTAATTAATTGATTGTCCCAGTTAGACCACTTTGGGAGTATCAGTTCTGGGCACCACATTTTAGGATAGACATTTATTAGTTGGAGAGAATCCAGAAGAGGGAGGGTAAAGAGCCTTGAGTCCAAGTAAGATGACCAATGGTGTCATGAGAGTGATGTCTTTACTTGTATGTAAATTGGATTTAAGTGAGGCAGAGTTAGCTCTCAAGCCAGGAGATTTAGGATCATGGAAAATTTAGGGGAGCCTCTCATTGTATAGACAAAGAAATGGAAATCTAGACAGGTTAAATAACTTGCCTGAGGGCATGCGGGTGGAAGGGATGTGATGACCATCCCTACATCCACAGAAAAATGGAAACCGAGATAGGCTCATGCTGTTTGGCTTCAGAGAACAGAACCAGGAACCAGGAATGGACATTGCAAAGGGGAAAATCAACGCGGATGTCAGGAAAAACTTCTTGACAATGGAAGCTCTTTCCAAGTGGACTGAGCTGCTTGGAAGGTGATGGGTTCTCCTTCAATGGAAATCTCCAAACAAGGGCTGGATAACCACATGTCAGGTGTATTAAGGCTCCCTAGAGGTGAAGGTACCTGGCCCACGGTCTTAGAGCTAGTAACCAGATTCAGGTCCCGTGCCATGGAATTTCCATGTTAAAGAAACTTAAAGTTGGCTTCAAGGTGATAAAGTGGGTAGAAAGCTGGGTCTGGAGACAGGAAGACTTATTTTACTGAGTTCAAATCCAGACTCAGACACACTAGCTGTGTGATCCTGGGCAAGTCACTTCCATCTTTGCCTCAGTTTCCCCATCTGTAAAATGAACTGGAGAAGAAAATGGCAAACCGCTCCAGTATCTTTGCCAAGAAAAAAACCACAAATGGGGTCACATCAAGTCAGAAACAACTGAAAAGGAAAAAAAAAAGCTTTGTCACATGCAGCTTGTTTTGAGGCCAAGGCTGCTGTCCCTGAAATTGTGTTCTGGTTTTAGCTCCTTCTCAGGTTCCTTTGCCTTCCTTTGCATCTAGAACCATAGAATCCCAGAGTTGGGAGGGCTTGTACAAGCCACTGGACCAGGGAATGTTAGAATAAGGAGGGGATCTTAGAAGTCATCCAGTAGTGATTATACATACATAATCTATATCAGATTACTTGCTGTCTTGGGGAGGGGAGGAGAAAAATTTGAAACTAGAAATCTTAGAAAAACAAATGTTGAAAACTATCTCTAAATTTAACTGGAAAATAATAAAATATTTATAAGGAGAAAAAACCAATAATACATGAAAATACAACAATGAAATTAAAAAAAAAAAGAAGTCATCCAGTACAACTACCCACCCAAGGTCACTAGCATGGGACATTACACTCAATAGGGTCTTAATAAATATTTGAGGGAAAAAGGATGGAAGGAAGAAAGAAAGGAAAGAACAAAGTAAGGAAAGAAAAAAGGAAATGAAGGAGGGAGGAAGGAAGGAAAGGGAGTGGAAGGGGAGGGGGAGAGAGGGGAAAGGAGTCATTTGTATTGCATTTTAAAGTTAGCAGAGAAATTTACACCCACAATATTTTTTTTTTTTTTTTTTTTTTTTTTTTTTGGTGGGGCAATGAGGGTTAAGTGACTTGCCCATGGTCAGACAGCTAGTGTCAAGTGTCTGAGGCTGGATTTGAACTCAGGTCCTCCTGAATCCAGGGCAGGTGCTTTATCTACTGCGCCACCTAGCTGCCCCTCACAGCCTCATTTTATTCTCAAAAAACCTCATAAGGTAGAGACTAGAGTTCTTATGTTCCCCTTTTACAGATAAGAAAACAGATGAGAGACTTGCCTATGGTGAGACAGTGAGTTAGTGTCAGAGGTAGGATTTAAACCTAAATATCCATTGATTCCAAAACCATATTTCACGCAGTGGCCCAAGTGGTTAGACTTGGTTCCAGGATGACTTTGGTTGGAAATCAATAAATGCTATAAACCTGGGCTTTGCTTGTTGTTTTGTTATCTGGATGTAAGAAAATGGCAGAGAAAATTTTAGTAACATAGATTAAACTTAGAAATATGGAATGTGTGCATTTCCCTCCCCTGCAGGGCAGGTTACCAAATATTTACCACCACACCACTGGTGTCATCCCTGTTGACTTATGGGTATATGAAATGGGTGATCTGATGCTGGATAGGTAAGCAAAAGTGGGCATCTGCTCTGCACCTGAAAGTCTTTAGATAGTTTTCTAGGGGCCCTGAGAGTTTAACTGACTTTCCTAGAGTCACACAGCCAGCAGGTAACAGAATTGGGACTTGAATTTAAGTCTTTTTGTCTCTAAGATCAGCTCCCTATTCTATGGTTCCAATAATAATAATAATAAAATTCCTTTACTTATGATTTTCAATCTTCATGGTATTTTATTTTTCCCAGTTATATATAAAGATAGTTTGAGTTCTAAAATTTTCTCCCTCCCTCTCTTCCTTCCCGCCTCCCCAAGACAGCAACCAATCTGATATAGGTTATCTAGATATAATCATGTTAAACATATTTCCACATTAGTTAGTTGTTATTTAGTCATGTCTGAATCTTTGTGACTCCGTTTGGGGTTTTCTTAGCAAAGATACTTAGAGTGGTTTGCCATTTCCTTCTCCAGCTCATTTGACAGATGAGGAAACTGAGGCAAACAGGGGTAAGTGACTTGCCTAGAATCACACAGCTAGGAAGTATTTGAGGCCATATTTGAACTCAGGTCTTCCTGACTCCAGGCTTGGTGCTCTGTCCACTATACCACCTATCTACCCCCAGTTAAAGGAGGTCAAAATAATTTGGGAACAGAATATAGGTATGTGTCTTCCCTATTGGCCTGTCTGCTACAGGAGTTGAACCAAGAAAGCTTTCAAGAAGCCTATAGAAATGGATCTTAGATCCTAACACTTTTATTCAACCAGAAAACAGCTGCTATTTTTTCTCCCTGTGAAATAACCAATAGAACATTAAATATAAAAGAAAAAACAGCAGGAGAGTGACTTATCCCGGTACCATTTCTACAGTATCTGAACCCCATCTAGGAAGATGAGAACACTGAGATGAAGGTAATATAAGATATAACATAGACCTGAAAGAATTTAAAAACAACATTTTAAATAGATTTTGTCATGCCACACACTCAGAACCTCCAAACTAGGTAGAAGGAAAAAGCTTTCGGCGATCTAGCAGAAGAAATCAAAACCATGTGAGAACAGTAGGAAATGGCTAGGATCTCCACCATCCCATCTGCTGCTGGAGCTGGCCCAGAGAAGCATTTAGGGAGCCTATAGAAGTCAAGCTTACATCCCCAAATTTTCCTTCAGTTCCAGAAATCAGATATTTTATCCATCAGGACAATATTATACAGAAGATTCAACATAAAAGAATAATGGGATAGTAGCTCATGCAGGACCATTTCTCTGTGAATCTTATTACACAGAGAGATGAGAGATAACAATAATAATAATTTACATCGATATAAGGGAAGGAGGAAATTCTCCATCTGCTACTCTCAGGTTAGAGAGTTCAGTCGGGAGCAGAAAAGCATAGGAGAGAAAAACAAGGGATAGCACTGGAGGGGGTGAATTACAGAATGGCTTTGGATCTCAAGAGACTGTTAAAGGTTTAATTCTGATTGTGCCTGAGAGCCAGGGAGGGAGAGCACAGGGTAGGTGCTTACTAAATGTTTGCTGATTGACTGACTGATGGGAAGTCCCCAGTGGTATACCTTCTGGTTCATGGGGAGGAGCAGGGACAAGAGGAGGTGATTTTCTTCAGAATGGGTGATTTTTTCTTCTTTTTTAATAGTAAATCAGATATTCTGGGTTAGCCATTTCAGAACAATATCCAAACCTCTCAACTCAGTGAGATACTTACTCACTTCTCACCTTTTTGCCCCATGTCAGTGGCTGAGGGTCTGAAGGGCTGGCATTTAGACGTGAGCCAAGTTTGACAATCCTTGTCAGTGACTGCAGTGAAATAGCCTTATAGGGACTCAGGGTGGTCAGATTCTCGGTGGTGATGGTGGTGGTTGTGTGTATGTATGTGTGTATATGAATGTATATGTGCATACTTATGTATGTGTATACATGTATACATGTCTAAGTTTATAGATGTGTGTATATGTGTGTATGCACGTTTAATGGATTAACCAAGCTTGATCTTGATCCATTCATTCATTGATTCCCTAAATCACAGAATTTTAGAGTTGGGAGGGACCTCAGCAGCCCTATGGTTCAACCCAATCCTGGCATTCCACCCCAAAGAATGCTTGGCATGCCTGGTGAGTCATCATCATGGGTTTGTCCAGTGTAACACAGTTAGTAAGTGTCAGAGGCAGGATTTGAACTCAGATCTTCCTGACTCCTAGCCCCATGCTCTTTCTACTCAGTCACACTGAACACAACATGAACCAAAAATAATATAAAATGCATTTTAAAAAACCAGTGTAAAATATTGCCAGGAGTTTGGGGAAGAGGAAAGAGCACCAACACTTGGGGGTGGGGGCAGAAAGGGCTTCCTGTAAAAAGAGGCACTACTATTGGTTGGCAAGGACAATCATATGTATGAATGAATGTTTTTGATAATATATAATGTTTTAATAATTCATATAAACCTGCATGGACATAGGAATGGTTTGTTATATTCCTATATAAACACACACACACATATATATTTATGTGGAAATAGATGCATGTATATATGTGGGTAAACATATTTATATAAGTGTGTCTCTATATATTTTGTGTACATATACACCTATACACATATGAGAAGTGGTAGATTCTCCATCATTGGAAATCTTCAAGTAAAGGCTGGATAACCAATATATGTGTCCATGCACATGGGTATACAATATACTCACACATGTTTACATATATGTTTGTGCATGTGCACATACGCGTGCATTCATTGTATGTGTTCATATATGCCTATTGTATATGTGAATATACATCTATTTGTGTGTGTATGCATATATATATATGTGTGTGTGTGTGTGTATATATATATCACGGGCATAAACTAAATCTATTGGGCTAACTCTTCTCCACAATATTGAAATATTCCAGGAGTCCCTAAGGCATTTGCCACAGGAGTCTTGGGCCTCGCTGACAACTCCACTCCCCTGTATTGTGTCTGCTGTTACTTCTGCTCATGACAAGGGGATTATTTCCAATTCTGCGTTTTCCACCTCTCCTAACGTCACTGGATGTAGGTAAGTCTATCCCTTAAAAAAAAAATCAGCCATTCACCCCCTGGGCAAACAAAAGTTTGCTTCCCTCCCCATTCTTCAAGAAAGGAAGCTCAGAGGCCTTTCAGCCCCAGTGAATGGCCCACCTAATTGAGACTGAATTATACCCTAACCTTCATTTCCCCTCCACTTTACTTCATTCAGGGGGTTTCTGACTTCAGCTAATTCACTAACAATCCCGGGCTGGGACCTCTTTAGGACAATGTCCCAAGGAACTGTAGTCTTGCCCAGACACTGGTATTCCATTCTCCAATTAACCTACTGCTGAGCGGGCTGGCCTTCTCTATCCCCTTTTCCCCATGCACCCTCCCTTCCTTTTTAACCTTTTATTTTTCGAATGGAACTTTCTCCAGGCTGTTCAAGGTGAGGCAGCATCAGCATCAGAGGTCACTGAGTCTGGCTTTGGGGACATAGGATATTGCAACCCCCAGGCATGGATACTAACAAAAAGTTGTTAGGCCAGGTTGGCCTAGCATTTTTCTGAAATTCAATTCAGCCGGCACTCATCGTCCAAGCATGGGCTATGGGGTAGGGGTACAAAGACAAAAGTGGACCATCTGGACCCCTGTCCCTCTTCACCTATGATCTCATGACTAATAGACCTTACTTCAGATATGTCGCAGAGGGCTGGTTTTTAGAGTCGGTAACCCCTGGGTATGAACCCCACCCCCACCACTTACTTAGTAGCTGTGTGATCCTGGGCAACTGAGGCACTGAGAGGTTATGACTTGCCCAGGATCACAAATTCATATATGTCAGAGACTGGACAGACCCAGATTTTCCATACTGTGGGGTCAGCCTGCAAGATTTCATCTCTCTCATTATTTGTAAAATGAGAGCATTGAACTGGAAAGCATGGAAAACCCACACCAGTCTTAAATCTATTGTTGTTCATTATCAAAATGCATGTGCAAAATTCCATCCTGTCAGTAACATTTCTGTATTTTGGTGATTATTAAACTATAGTCTTATAATGGAGGGTAAGGATTATGTCTTTTATTTTTGTATTTGAATCTCCAATGCCTAGCACAGTACCTGACACATAGTAGGTATTTTACAAATGCATTTTGATAATGATATGAGGACTGGATTTTATATTTTTAATTAGACTGTACCTCCTTTCCCCCAAACAAAAACCCTACTAGTTTGGAAATTTCCTGAGATAAGGAACTTGGGGGTCACCTATTTAAATGCCCCAATTTTGTAGATCATAGATCCAGAGCCAGAGGGGAGCTGAGAGGTTTCTGAGTCCAACCCTCTCATTTTATAGATGAGGACACTGAGGCATTGGTAAGTTGTCACTTGCCTAAGTCACACAGGTAATAAGTGACAGAGAGAGGTTCTGAACCCAACCCTTTGACTCCCCAATATAGAATTTGCTCCATGATATCATGTTTATTTAAGTTCCTTTGTTTTTGGGGTCTTGCTTGGCAATTGATAGTTCCTATTGTTTAATCTTAAAATCATTTTCCCTTGGGTAGAACATGATTGTAAAAACAACAGCAATGACAAAAAAACCCAACAACAACAACAAAACAACCCTTCCCAACTCAAGTAGAGTAAACATCCAATCCTGTTCTTTCTTGCCAGCCCTTCCTTTAATCGAGAGGTTTACTGCATGCATACACCACAGAAGCCATGGAGGACAGGATGAATGGGAAATTCTGTCTGTACAAAATCAGAATTGGGAGTCTGTGCTCAGGCCAAATTGTACTCTATCTCTGTGATTTTTGAAGAGTCTCTTCTGGGGTTGACAAAAATGCTAACCATTAAAAAAAATCCTCTGATATATTTTTATTAGCGCCATCTTTAATATGTATGTTCATACATGGAATTTGTACTAGTTATTCTCTTGCCCTTTGTGACTGCTTTTGGTCCAGTAGCTATCCATGACCTGGTCCAATGAATGGACTGAACCAATGGGCCTTGGAAATAATGATTCCTGCAAAGAGAATCCATCTGCTACATTTACATTTCAAAGGACTCTGTATCAGGCATCCTCAATCCTTCTCTCCCTACTTCATCAATTCACATGTGCAAGAAGGGAAAGGCATGACTTAGAAAAAAGTTATCCCAGAAAAAAAAAAAAAGAAGAAACCCAGAGAAATTTTAAGGACTTAACCAAATTTTCACAGATAATAAGTAGGAGAATCCAGATTTTAATTCAGATCCTCTAATAGGCATCAACAATATGATGTGGCAGTTAAGAAAGCTAGATTGCTTAAGGTTGTTAATGGAGCATCTGGGAGCAAAAAAGTTGGTCACCCAATCTAATCCAACATAATTCAATAACATCTATTAAGTATCTACCATGTGCTGGGCATAGAAACTACCAAAAAAGGCCAAAACTAGCCCCATGCCCTCAAGAAGCTTCCATTTGAATTGGAAAGAAAATTAAAAAAAAAACAGATATATCAAGAATCCATACAGAATGCATGGAAGGCAGCCTTCGAAGGGAAGGTTTGACCATCTAGGAGAATAAGGAAAAGCTTCCCATAGAAGACGGCACTTGGTTTTACCAAATCTGGAACATTGTGGTAAGTTCTAGGCAGATATTTATTAATCTGGGCAGCTAGGTGGCACAGCAGATAGACTTCTGAGGCGTGAGTCAGGAAGACTCATCTTCCTGAATTCAAATCCAGCCTCAGATACTTACAAGCTGTATGACTCTGGGTAAGTCACTTTCCCCCGTTTGCCTCAGTTTCCTCACCTGTAGAGTGAGCTAGAGATGGAAATGTCAAACTACTTTAGTATGTTTGCCAAGAAAACCCCAAATGAAGTCATGAAGAGTTGGGACAGTACTGAAAATGACTGAATAAGTATAAAAGGCATCACTGTGGGAATCATCCACAGGAAGTAGAGTAAAAGGAATAACATTTATTTCACGTGAGGACAGAACTGGAATTGTTTATCCTAGTGAAGGAAAAAAATATTTATTTATTTATTTATTTATTCGTTCATTCATTCATTCATTCATTCATTTATTTATTTATTTGTTTGTTTGTTTGTTTGTTTATTTTTCTGGGCAATTGGGGTTAAGTGACTTGCCCAGGGTCACACAGCTAGTAAGTGTTAAGTGTCTGAGGCCAGATTTGAACTCAGGATCTCCTGAATCCAGGGCCAGTGCTCTATCCACTATGCCACCTAGCTGTCCCTGGAACAAATATTTATTAAGAGCCTACTATATACCAGATACTGTTAAGGACTTTACAAATATAATCTCATTTGATCCTCACTATTATTATTTACAGTTGCAGAAATGGAGGCAAACAGAGCCCAAGGTCACAGGGCCAATAAGTGTCTGGTTCCAGATTTGAACTCAGGTCTTCCTCGCTCCAGGTCCAGTGCTCTATCCTAGCTGTTTAAAGAAGAGAAGACTTTGAGGGGGAGATGACAGCTGTCTTGAAGTACCACCATTCTTTCATGGAAGAGAGATTAGACTAGTTCTGCTTGGACCCAGAGGAACAGAACCAGGGAGAAGTCTCCAAGAAGCACATTTTGGGCTTGACTTAAGGAAAAGATCCCAAACAATTAGAACCTCACCCAAAGGAGTTTGGGGTTTGAGAGTCTCAGGACTTTGGGAATTTCCCCCCATTCAAAATCTTTGAGTGAAGGCTAAATGACCATTTGTAAGATGTGTTGCAAAGGGGAATTATTTTTCAGGTGTGAGTAGGGTTCACTGGTGTCTGAAGACTCTTCCAACTCTGAAATTCAAGGTTCTATGGTTCATCTACAACCTACCTGTAAATAAACTATGTGCATATATTTGATCTCTGAGGGCTAATAACTTTAAATACTCTAAGCAGGGGAAATGGCTCTTGTCATTGGTTTGGTGACTTGGATTTATAACTCTTTCATTATTCACTTGCCCTATATCTGCCCATCCCTCCCTGCCCCACCAAGTGCAGTCCATTAGAAAACCTTACAGAAATGAAAAGTTCCCTCAAATGTTTTGTCATTGGCTACTTAAATGATGTGATAGTTAAAGTCAAATTATTTAATAAGTGTCTACCACCCTGATGGCTGTGCCCCACAATCCCTCCCCTTTCCTTGTAAATGTCTTTAGAACCCTGGGAAAGCACTAGCAGCAGCCCTGGTCTCAGAAAGTGGCTTTGAGAATCATTGGGGGAAGAAAGTCAATATAGAGAACCCTATCCATTTGTTTTGATTTATCTCAGTAACTTCAATTGACAGTTAATTCATCAGAGTAGGAAAATGCCAGTCTAGTGAAAACATAGCCCAGAAAGGAGAGAGAGAGAGAGAGAGAGAGAGAGAGAGAGAGAGAGAGAGAGAGAGCGAGAGAGCGAATGAGCAGTATGGAAAATGTAGAGTGTGGATAAATTATCTGTATGACTAACACAGGTAATAAATTATAATCTATGCGATCCCAATTTTATCATCTGGGTGCTGCCACCCTCTCCACTAAATGGGCACTGTTCTTTATAAAGGAATAGATGGAATCAAAACTCCTTCAGACCTTGCTCTGGTGACTACACAGTATCCATTTTCTGTTGTTTGGAATGTATTCACAACATGTCTTTTATAAAGAGAAGTTTGTAAGGTATAGGGAGGGGGCAGTACTAGGTCCCCGCAAAGCCAATGTGTGCTGCTAGAACAACATTAAGACAGATGAGAACAACCATTAAATTTTGCCCAACATTTCCATCGACCGATTAATTAATCAACAAACATCTATAAAGGACCTACTATGTGATGGGCATTACATTGAGCATTGGGAATACAAAGAAAGCCAAAAGGCAGTCCCTTTTGCTCTCGAGGAGACAATATGTAAAAAACAAAACAAAACACAACCTATGTATGAACAAGATATATACAGGATAAATGGTAGTTGGTTAACAGAGAGAAAACACTGGCATTGGCATGAAGGGGGGAGGGCCAAGAAAGGCTTTTTGTAGACTATTTGGACCAATATATGAGAATAAATCAGAAAATTGTTAATGGTTGGAAGAGAAATCCCCTTTTGTCATCTGTTTAATTCATGAGTTCTCCACTGCTCCCTCATCTAAGTGACCTTAAACATTATTCGGTGTTCATATGATACCACCAAATATCAAAGGGGAAAGTAATTTTAGGGATCATCTAATTTGAACTTCTCAATTTGGAGGAGTTTTGTTTGCTTGTTTTGTTTTTTTCAGACTGGGTCTCCCTATCTCACCCAGACTAGAAAAACAGTGGCCACTCAGGGGTCCTATTTGTCAGTCCCCAAATAAACATTTATTAAGTACCTACTATGCCCTGCGCCCTATGCTAAGCACTAGGGATACAAAAAGAGGCAAAGGAAAGTCCTAGACCCTCAAGAAGCTCTCAATCATCCCCACTACTGATTCCATTTCTGACCTGGGTTGGTTCACTGCTTCTTAGGCAGCCTTGAATCCTCCCTGCTCCATAACGGTGCTTGACTTAGTGTGGATCTTTGATCGGCTTACCTCACTTCTGCTCTGAACTCCCAGGTTCATGCAATCCATCAGCCTTAGCCTCCACAGTAGCAAGAATGACAGGCAAACATCACCCCATGAGGCCCCTCACTTGAGAGAGAAAGAAACTGAAGATGGAAAAAGGGAGTGACTCGTTTAAGGTCACACAGCTAGCTGGAGTTTATGGATAAAGAGAAACTCAGGCACAGAGAGGGGAAGGGAGCTGTCCTACATCACGCAGCACGTAACTGAACTAGAATTCAGGTCTCCTGATGCTGCAATTCAGTGTTGCTTCAATGACATTGTATCTCTCGCGGGAGAAATTTAAAAGTATCCTTTCCCCTAAACAATTAACTGTCTTGTCATAATAATCACATTGATTATAATAAACTCCAAACACCCTTGAGAATTAAAAAGAAAATAAACTGTATCAGCAACAGAGCATCATCCCAAACAGAACTGTTGCCCACAATTTCATGCCGATCCGTAAAATTTTAGACTGATATTTTAATAGAATAACCAAATATAAATATAGAGAATGAAAAGTTTTCAAGATACAGAGATATTGCAGAGAAGATCAAGGTCATATGGGAGCAAGAAGCAAGCTGCATGCCCTTCTTGTCATCCTATTTACTGCTCCCGGAGTGATATAAAGGAAGCTTTCTGTGAGCCTACAGATGATGGTGTTAAATACTGATACTTTTATTCAGCCTCCACCCAAAGCAGTTATTTCATCTACTAGTTCAATAGTCTGTAGAGTATTAAATAATAGTGGGAAAGCAATTTATCTGGGGTCCATTTCTATCTGAATTCCATAGAACAAAATGAAGGGGAGGAGAATAAGCCACTTCAAAAACTCCACCTGGGATTTATAATATAGACAGAGATATTTTTCATGGACCATGCTGTGCACTCCCCTCCTCCCTTGGCTAATAGCATGAGGCATTAAGGTAGGATCATTAAAATGCAAGGATTTGCTTCGGTAGGTCTCAGCTCTCTTGGGATTGGAAGGTGTGTATAAGTTCGAGGGCTATCACATGCTCTTACCAGGTGTGATCCATCTGGTGTCACATAGGCACCATCCATCAGAAGAGCCACAGCAAATAAGATTCCTTCCCAAAGGAGCTGGGAAGACTCTGGTTTTATAGACTTAATTTGTTGCCAATTTTTTAACATTCATTTTGGGGGGGGGGCAATGAGGGTTAAGCGACTTGGCCAAGGGTCACACAGCTAGTAAGTGTCAAGTGTCTGAGGCTGGATTTGAACTCAGGTCCTCCTGAATCCATGGCTGGTGCTTTATCCACTGTGCCACCTAGCTGCCCCAGCCCTAGATTTATAATTCTATGACCTTTAGTAAATTATTTCATCTTCCCAGGCCTCAGTTTCTATCTTTTTAAAATGGCATCTGTTCTTAAATCTAGACTTCAGATCCTATGATCTCCTTGCCTAGAATCCCTCTCAAATAACAGAACCAGAAGTGACACAGAATTCCCTTAGTTGTCCCTCTCATTCCACCCTGAAAATGAACTCTCACCGTGTTTATATGGATCTGCCTCCAAAGGCATCTCAGGGAGACACATGGAAACCTCAGACAGTGTGCTGTCTTCATTGTGTGGTCTCTTAACTCAGCTAGACAAAGAGGCACGCGGGATCTCCAAAGGAGATAAACACAGCAATGCCTCCATTTTTCATTTAGGGGGAAGACAGTCTGGCACATAGCCTCCTTCTCATCATCTCCTTCTGCAGATGGAGGATGTTTGGGAGATTGGAGAAACACTGTTTAACCTCCCCTGCTTTTGATCAGGCAGATGCAGAAAGTCTTAAAGGTTTTGAGTCACCTGACTCTGGTAAGGAAAGTCATCAACAGAGGAGATCTGAAATCTCTCTGCATCCTAGCAGGGTCGATCACTCAAGAGCAATTCACTTCACTAGACATCAGTTCCCCTCTTCTTTAAAATGGGTACAAGGGGCAACTAGGTGGCACAGTGGATAGAGCACAGGCCCTGGAGTCAGGAGGACCTGAGTTCAAATCTGGCCTCAGACACTTAACACTTACTAGCTGTGTAACCCTAGGCAAGTCACTTAACCCCAATTGCCTCACCCCCAAAAAAACATGGGTACAAGACTAGACCCAGACTTTCCCTTGGGGATAATTTAGGCAAAAGCATGGAATAAACTTGAAAATGCAAAAAATGCAAAAACTACAAGTTGTTGTTGGTAGTGTGGTACAATAGAAAGATGTTGAATTTGGAGGAAGATGTTTTGGGTTCAAATCCTGAATCTGATACCTCACTATCTGTGGGACCTTGGGCAAGTTGCTTGACCCCTCTGGGTTTCAGTATTCTGTGAAAGTTTGAGGTTTGGATTAGATGACCTTGAGGGTTCCTCCCATAGGATCATAGATAAATAGTCTAAATTATTAGACTTTTCTGTAGTCTTTTGGGGAGTCTGGTGAAGTCCACAGACCCCTATGTTTTTAAATACATCAGATTTAAAATACACAGGATTACAAGGGAAACCAATGACACTGAAATATAGTTATCAAGATATTTTCAAAAGTCTCAAGTTGACAGACCTCTGGGGAATCAGTGAACCCCAGGTTAAGAATCTGAAGCTAGAAAGGCCCTCAGAAACCATGTAATCGAAACCTCTCATTTAACGGATGGGGAAACTGAGGCCCAGGGAGGTGAAGCAACTTGTCCAAGGCCTTGAGTTCCTATAGCTAAAGCTAGAAGGGACCACAGAGCATCTAATAAAAGCCCTTCACATTTCTGATAAAATAACCGAGACCTAGGGGTAGGTGAAGAGACTCACCTGAGGTCACAAAAGCAGTAACCATTAGAGGTAGGATTTAAGTCCAAGTCCTCTGACTGAAGGGCCAGTGCCTCCTCTATGATCTAGGATCTTATCGAAGTCATTGGAATCAAGTCAACATTTATTAAGCACCTACTGTGTGTAAGGGACTATGAAAGTGCTGAGGACACATGGACAAAATCCAAAACAGTCCCCTGGCCTGGAAGGGTTCACTTCCTACTGCTGTTTAGCTTCTCTGGGCCTCAGTTTCCTTAGCTGTAAAATGAGGGGGTGTGATGATACCTAATATGTAATAATTAAATCTGTAATTCTAGTATTCAAACAATTTCTTTCTTTTCTTTTCTTTTCTTTTCTTTTTTTTTTTTTGCTGGGCAATGGGGGTTAAGTGACTTGCCCAGGGTCACACAGCTAGTAAGTGTCAAGTGTCTGAGGCCATATTTGAACTCAGGTACTGAGTTCAGGGCTGGTGCTTTATCCACTGCGCCACCTAGCTGCCCCCTCAAACAGTTTCTATGTCTTCAGAACTCTTTTTAAAAGTCAAGGCATGAGTAACAACCATTTACTGAATTTCTGAGAAATGACATGCTATAAATATGTCAGTGTTGGAAAGACTTCCTTCCTCTTCTTCCCCAATGTTCAATAAATTATTAAAGAAAGGGGTGGGAGGGTCATATAGTAGTATGACATGGCGGCAGTAGTTAGCTAATTCACCTGGAAGCAAGAAAAAAATGAACTAAAGTGGAAAATATTTTGCCCAGAATCTGCCCTGAACATCATAATTCATGCAAATGCCTGTCATATATTTGCGTGTGTGTGTGTGTGTGTGTGTGTGTGTGTGTCTTTCCCTATGACACAAATGTTTCCAATGGGCTTACAGGGACCATCTCATTCCAATGTGAACCAAGCTTGGGTCTAGGGTACAATCTACCAGACCTCAGCAGTCAGCTGAACAAAATAATTCCTTCTACAGCATCCCCAACAAATTGTTCATCTAGTGTTCCTGGGAAGATCTCCAATGAGGGGGACCCTCCCATCTCCTGAGTCAATTCATTCCAATCTGGAATGGCTCTAATTCAATTGCGTTTAGCTCAAGTCAACAAGTACTTATTAAGGAAGTATTAATTCTTAGGAAGTTTTTCCTTACATCAAGCCTAAATTCACCTGTTTGCAAGCTCTACTTAATATTTTTCTCTCTCTATTCTCCTACTCCCTTCTTCCCTACTTCTCTCCTCTCTTATCCTCTCCTCCACTCTTTTTCCTCTCTTCTCCTCCCCTCTTCTCCCTACCCCTGTTCTCTTTTTTCTATCCTTGCCTCTCTTCCCCTTCCCTCCCCTCTCCCTTCTCTCTCCCTCCCCTTTTACTCTCTTGTCCTGTCCTGTCCTCTCCTCTCTGTCTTTTTCCCTCTACCTGTCTGTATGTCTCTATGTCTCCCTGTCTCTGTCTCTATGTTTCTGTCTATCCACCCATCCATTCATCTATCTATCCATCTATCCATCTATCTATCTATCTATCTATCTATCTATCTATCTATCTATCTATCTATCTATCTATCTATCTATCTATCATCTATCAGTGTCTTCATCTAGTTTTCTCTCCTTCCCTCCTTTGGTTCTCTATCTTTGTCTTTCTCTTATCTCTCCTTCTTTTTTTGTCTCTTCTTGCTCACTCTCTCTGTCTCTCCCTCTCTGTTTACAGGTGTATGCTCATCTGTCCGTCTAGTCTTCTTGTTTGCCTCTGGAGTTTACTTTAGCACTGCCTGCTGCCAAGGAGGCAAGGATGAGCTAAGGAATTGTGAGAGAGGAGGGGGCACTGCTGTGGCATCCAGAGGTAGGCTGGAATAGGAGGAGCCCTGATAAGACTTTGGCAGGTCTTCTCCCTACTAGAGGATATTGGGTTGCTTTCTTCTTTCCCTGCTGCCCCCTCCCCAAGTTGATGTCGGTTCCCCACTTAGGGTCATTTAAAGCTTACATCTCAGTAAATCCAGAAGATGTCTGTTGGAGAAGGAAAAAAAAAGAGGAAAGTAGGCAAGCATCTTAATCCTTCTGTCCATTCACGGTCTTCATAATGTTCTTTCAGGCCTCCGCTGAGCTCCTGGGCTGAAATGAAGGCTGATAAATTAGTCTGGAGGGAAACAAGGCCGATTCTACTTGTAAAAGGTCATTTCGACTTTGTTCTGGGTGAGGGTTTATCTCAGCGGCAGCTGCGACAGACAATGCCCTGGGTCTAAATGGGAGAAATCTTAGCTCTGCTCATGAAATTACTGTGCTGATAAGCTCGAATGGACTTTAGTAAGACCTAAATGGGAAAGGAGTGGATGGAGGTATTTTTGAACAGGACTGAACAGGGATGACACAATGAGATGTACAATTAAAGCCGGAATTATCTCAGAGTGTAGAAACACGCTGCTCCAGATCAGATGAGAAAGAAAGAAAAGTTCTCCCCACTCCAGCCTGACCATTTCTGGGGAGAATCCAGTGGTTATCTTCCCAGGGTCAAGCCTCACCCATGGGCTCAAGGGTTATAAAGCAGGGAAACACAGCGGCCTGTTCCACAAGTCACTGCTGATAGGATCTGACTCGATTTCTTCTGTGTTGTGTTATTCCAGACAATGTGCCCTGGGCTTCAAAGCAGGGAGGATAGGAAGGTACAAGGACACCCTCTGGAGAGATTCTCCTCTGAGGAGCAAGAGATATAACTAACAGCGTAGGATAACAGTCCGTGGGTTCTGGAATTGCTCCAGCTAGCAAATGCATTTCCCGAAATGTACCCAGAATGAAAACAATGACTTCCCCAGGTGTGGTCCAAGAAGAAGCCAATGGGATTTTCATATCTCTTGTCCCCGTCTAATTTCTGCCCTCCAGAGGCCGCAGCAAATGTTGACTTGTTCCCTCAATAGAAGGTAAATTCCTTGAAGGCAAGATCTCATCTTTGTAGCTCCAGTGCCTAGTACGGTGACTGAAATAATGCTTGTTGACTGATTGAATTTTTTTTTAAAGACTGATTGTCCCTACCTCACCTAGATTGGTTGAATGCCATTACTGATCTTTGTGGGAGTTTTGACTTGCTCTGTTTCCTATCTGGCTGGACATCCTTACTTAGACAGCCTGGTGGTCTCCTGCTCCCAGAGGTTCCCCCAGGGTCCAGACTTAGGGAAGATGGCCAGTTAGTTTATCCCTATTGCAGCTCAGAACTTCCAAGCTAGAAAGATTCCCCCAGTCTCAATGTCCTCTGTAGCAAGGATTACAGGAGTGTACCACCATGCCAGGCAATTGATTGACTGGTGAACCTATATTGTGTCTTATATTGTATACACAAGAGGATGTCTGTTTAGTAAAGATGCTTCTTTAACTTCCACACATTACTTGAGTTTGTTGATCTAACCACACTGAAATATATCTGTCAGTCAGTCAGTCAGTCAGTCAGTCAGTCAGTCAACAAGCATCTTTTAAGTGTCTGCATGTACCAAACCCTGGGCTAAGTGCTCGGGCATACAAATAAAGGCAAAAAGTAGTATGTGCCCAAGGGAATCTCGGAGGAAAAGAAACTCTTCAACATAGTTCCTATCTGGGAATCTCTTCTATCTCTCCATTTCCAACTGCATACCTCCCACCCTCACTTTTCCCACAAGCCCTGGGACTTGCTTGCTTCCTGGGAAATCTGGAAAACCTGAATTGTTTTGGTAGAAGGGCTTGGATACTAGGAAGTCTCCACAGGTGAAAGAAGAGATGTACTACACACAGAGAGAATCCTATATGTTTATAATGCTTTAAAGCAAGTATCAAACCATTCCTTACATCAGCCCCAAAGTGTATTATATTATTATGCTCATTTAACAGATATAGAAACTGAGGCTCAAGAGGTTGAAGCACAGAAAATTAGCAGAAAAGTGCAAAGACACCTCTGGAAAGTCATTGGTTAGGGATAACTGGCTTTTGGGTACCATGTAGAAATGTAGTCTCAATCTCTGTCTCTCTCTGTTTCTCTCTGTGTCTCTCTGTGTCTCTCTCTCTCATTCTCTGTCTCTGTCTCTCTTTCTTCCTCCTCCTCCCCAACCTTTACTAATGAAGACATAGGAACATTGGATGAAGCAGCAAGTCATATTGCAATCAATGATATGCTGGATTTGGATTCTGGATGATATGGGTTCAAATCCTGCCTCTGACACATACTAAATGTGAGTAACCTCTTTGAGATACAGCATTATCATCTGTAAAATGAGATTAATGTTACCTGCTGCCTCATATGGTTGTATGAGGCTTAATGGAGATCATGCATAGAAAGTGTTTTGCAAATTTGCAAATGCTTAGAAATGTTCCTTGGTATTATTCTAGGATTTCAAGGTGAAGGGACTTTAACTATCATTTACTCCAGCTCCTTTGTTTTGCCCATGAAGGAACCAGGGTCCAGATAAGCAGTGTGGAAAAATGGATGGAGCACTAGATTTGGAACCAGGGAAATTTGGGCTTGATTCCTGTCTTAGATACTTCCTAAACGATTCTAGGAAAGTCACCTGACCTTTCTTGGCCTCAGTTTCTTCATCTGTAAAATGAGAGAGAAAATGATGACTGCTAAGGTCCCTTCCAACTCAAAATCTGATAAAGGTATGAATTTGATTCTGAAAAACAGAATGAATGATCCTAAGCAGATCACCCAAAGTGACACAAGTAGTAAGGAGCAAAGCTTGTATTCAAAGCCAGGTCTTTTGAATTGAAATCTTGGGTTCTTTCCACTACACTGTGGCAATACACAGGTGGCAACTTGTGAGTTTTGAAAGTGACAGATAATAAAACTTCTGTACAGAAAAGAATTTCTGATAAGCATGGACTGGTGTTGGGAGTGGGCAAAGGGAGGAAAGAGGAGGGAGGTGGAATTTGGTCTCTGCTTAGAGAAGAGTTGCAAATTCAGACCTTTGGACAATTACTTAATGAGCACCGAGTTGGCCTGGAAAGTATGGACAACTTATCTGACCCACCAAAGTGATCGGACTACTAGTGTCAGCTTAGGGGTGATAGGAACGCAAGGAAACCTCAAGGGTCATCAAGTTTAACTCCCTCACTTCACAGATGAAGAAACTGAGGCTCAGAAAGAGTGACTTTCTCATAGTCACAAGGTACTAAGTGGCTGAAAGGGGATTTAAACCTAGGTCTTATGACTACACCCCCCCAACCTCCAATTGTCTCAGTTTCCTCATCTGTCAAATGGGAATGGAACAGCTAGATGGCACAGTGGACAGAATGCTGGGCTGGAGTTAGGAAGCCTTATTATCCTAAGTTCAAATCCAGCCTCAGACACTTCCTAGCTGTGTGACCCTGAGAAAGTCACATCACCCTGTTTGCCTCAGTTTCCTCATCTGAAAAATGAGTTGCAGAAGGAGGGGGCAGCTAGGTGGCGCAGTGGATAAAGCACTGGCCCTGGATTCAGGAGTTCCTGAGTTCAAATCCAGCCTCAGACACTTGACACTTACTAGCTGTGTGACCCTGGGCAAATCACTTAATCCTCATTGCCCCTCCGAAAAACAAAAAACAAAAAACAAGAAAAAAAAAATGAGTTGCAGAAGGAAATGACAAACTGCTCCAGCATCTTTGTCATGAAAACCCCAAAATGGGGTCACAGAATCAGACATGAATGAAAAACAACTGAACAACAATAACAAACAGACAGAATATAATACAACCCACCGTTAGTATCAATAGGGGAAACAACTCAAACAGCAGCATCAGAGTCAGGGAGACTCTGGGGTCATGCCTTGCCTGCTACCTTTTCTCACCACAACCCTACATTGAACAGATATGGAAACTGAGGCTCCAAGAGGTTAAGTGACTTGCCCCAAGTTAGGTAGCTGGTGAATAAAAGTCATTTGGATATGATAGCTATTATCAACTATTTGAAGGGCTGTCATAAGGAAAGAGATTAGATTTATTCTATTTGGACCCAGGGGACAGCACCCACTATCTCTCATGCCTGGGACTCCCACCTCTCAGAATCCTTCAGTCTTTTTTTTTTATTTGCAGGGCAATGGGGGTTAAGTGACTTGCCCAGGGTCACACAGCTAGTAAGTGTCAAGTGTCTGAGGCCGGATTTGAACTCAGGTACTCCTGAATCCAGGGCCGGTGCTTTATCCACTGCGCCACCTAGCCGCCCCCAATCCTTCAGTCTTTAACTCGAGGACTACATTCTGCAAGAGACTTTCCCTGATGCCCACCCTGGTGCTTGCAGGACCCCCTCTTAAAATACCCTTATTCTCTTTGTATATATTCCATATATACTTATTTATGTCTATGTTCCCTAACACATCCATTTATATCAGTTTTTTCACCTGCAAATTGGGGACAGGAACAAACAAGAAGCTTATATTCTAATTGGGGTGGAAAGAAGAGACAGACATAAAAAACTTGCTCAGGGCATCGCCCAAGCTAGAGAGAGGGGTCTTAGGGACTCCAGATATTCCCTATTTAGACTACTTCTGTGTTGAGAAGAGTGGGGGGAGGGGTTCCTATTCTTTTCACTGAGTCAGGGCCTTGTGCAAGGAGACTAATGGAAAACCCCCAGCCCAATGGCCCTTTAAATCCTGAGTCTCCTTAGCTAGGTAGGGGAGCCCGGGGACAAGGCCATCCCGGCCCCATCCAGGCCCAGACGCAACAAGGGGGTGAGCCAGGAGGATTAAAGGTGCCTTTGTTACATTCCCTTAATGTATAATCCTCATTGATCAGTTTCCTCCAAAAGAGTTCTCTTGAGCCCCTTGGTTCCCAGAGGCAGCCTGGGGAGGAGCAAGGATCCAGCTCACATTCCAGGGAAAGACAGTAGGCTGCCTCCATCCTGCCGGGCTTCTGACAAGCCTAATGCTATTTTTCAAATATCTAGGTCACAAGTAAACCATTCTTGGGCTGGAGGGTGAGTTTCTTATGGTTCCTGAGTGTTTTTTTTTTCCTTTAAAAAAAATGTGGATGATAAAATACTATTTAAGAAACCGGTTATTCGTGGATGTCTCTTGAAAATGAAAAGAAAATATTTATTTCCTTCTTGTGCTTGTGAATTAGAATGTTCTATTTAAAGAAAGTACCCTCTGCCGGATTGCAACTGAGTTATTGCCCCTTAAGGAAATAAAGGAGAAATATCAGTGAGGTATTCTTAGTCACTCTCTCTCTCCCTCTCTCTCTCTCCCTTTAAAAAAAAATAAAATAAATTCCTTATATACCCATGTTTCAGAGCTGGGCCTAAGATAGTACAAGATTTCATGGTATTTGTGGTCTAAAAAAGTCTAACCTGATGTCAGGGGACATTTTGGGGAAATAAAAAGTGTCTGGGATTTGGTTTGGTTTAATTAAAATTCTAGAAATAAAGGATGATCCAAAATGAAGACTGTCTTGATTGCCCATTGGATAGCATCTCATCACAGACTCCCCGCCCTGATTTACCTCCCCTCACCATTGCCTAAATGGCAATGAGGTGGCATAGAGAGAGGGCTATTGGGAGTCTCATCAGGGAATAGGCCCATGCCTGTCTTCAGCCTAAAATAAACCCTTTCTAAGCAGTCAGGGAAGAAACACAAGCAGCCAAGCTGAGCTGCTGAAATCAAGCTTGTCTTTGCCTTAGAGGGGAAAAGTAACAGAGGACCATATGGTATGAGGACTCCCTAAGATAGAGAATTTATGTGGGTGAACAGAAGATCAGGAAAGGTTTTTTTTCCAACTGTAATACTTTGTGCGGGGAGAGTGAAGGAGGGGAAATCCTGCTGTTAGATTTAAAAGTCTTTGAAACGGCTTTTGAAATAACTCATACATATCAGCTATGGCAACAGAACCAGACTATAGATATATCTTTAGAGCTATTCTCCCCTACTCTGCCCCCCACTATTCAGATCTGTGGTTCCCACCAACACCCCAACGTGTTCCTCTCACTTTTTCCTGATTTGTAATTAGAAGAATAAATAAAAATAAGACGGTTGGCCGCTAAATACAAAAGATTATGCTATCTACGAGAATATTCTGTAGTCAGATGTCTCTGCAACTCTTGACTCCTGGTGGGGATGGGGAAAATGAAAGACATAGAGGAGAGGCTAACATTATTAGTACCACCTCCACCCCTGCAAGGACACTTTATGTACAAAGGTCTCAGATTCAGGGTAGAAGGTTCTCTGTGGACGTGGGCATGCGCTCACACATATATGCTTGTTAAAAACTGGAATGCCAGAAGGTTTTGGCACAAACAAAATCAATGCAATCAGGATGAGAAGGGAAATGTTGACTAGAAAAAAATTAAAATGTATCTGATAAAGGCATGATATCTAAGATACAGAGGGAGTTGATTCAACCAAATGAGATCGAGAGCTGCTCTACCGTAGGTGAGCAATCCAAGGATATGACGAATGCTATTGGAATAAAGTTAAAGATAGTAGAAAAAATAATTCTCATGAAGTTGAACTTTATGTCCCATATAGGTTAAACAATGGCTGTGCCTTCCTAGGCTCTAGCCCCCAAAAGCTGATGGGTAAGGGAAAGAAAGCTGGAGAGACCCTTGCTTTTTTCCCATAATCCAAAATGCATTAACCCCTCTTTTAACTCATTGAGTATCCCAGTGAGTGAGTCTATTTCAAAGTTGTTTTTTAACTCCCACTTTTCCCTTCAGGACTATAATCTTAAATTCTTAGAATCTCATTCGTGCACCTAAAAATATTTTTGATTTGCCTTTCTGGTAGGTAGCTATCAAGTGGATGGGATGCATGGAGGTGGGGAGGAGGAAGGATTTTTTTTGTAGTTTTTTAACATGGAAACTCCCCCTCTCCCAATATTTAGAATCAGAAGAAATAAGACTATGGATTTAAAGCCGGCATTGGTTCTGGTCCATCTAGTCCAACCCCCCTCATTTTATGTGAGGTGACTTGCCCCGAGGTCATAGAATTAACAAATGGTGAAGACTAAATGGCGAAGACTAGATTCCACTCCTCTGACTCTAAGCATTGCTAGAACTCTAACAGCTTGGAAAGAGCTGTCGTCCTCAGCCCTGTTTTTTTTTTTTTCAGGGCAGGGCTGATACTTCTACTCAGTGCCAAGCTTTTCCCTAGCTGGGCTTTATCCTGGGGCAAGACACGCACACTTTAATGGTAAAGGAATGGAAAATGTCATGACATCTGTGGCTATTAACATCTCCCGAGGAGCTGAGTTATCCTCTCCAAGAAGGTCCCCATGGCCAGTTTACCAAATGAACCTAGAGCCTTCCAGGTCTTGCCTCTGGCCCTTCAGGGTCTTGGTAGCAAGATGAAACACACCTGTCTGTCCAAAACCAATTCAGCAGCACTGTTTTTGTTTTTCCTGGAGGATACTGGTTTCCTTCCCAAGACATTGAGCCATGAGGTTGCCCTGGTGATCTTGGGCTCTTCCTCAGCTGGTATTTTATTTGGCATCTCCTTGGCTCTTTTAGTGAGTGCATAAATGTGGTAGACAGTGATGGTTCACCTCATGGTTTCCCTGGCTCCTTTAAGAGTCCGCTGAACCTCTTACAAAAAGCCTTTCTCAGTTCTCCTTAACCTTAGAGTTTAGTGCCTTCCCTCAGAGATGACCTCTAGTTTATCGTGTATATTTTTTGCTTGAACATGTTTGTTTGCATGCTATCTCCTCTCCCATTAGACTTAGGAGCTCCCTGAGGGCAGATGCTGTGGTCTTCTTCTTTTTTCTTTTCTTAGTGTTGCTAACGCTTAACAGAGTGCCTGACACATAGTAGGTGCTTAATAAATGCTTATTATCTGACAGCTAGGTGGCATAGTGGATAGAGTGCCATGTCTGGAATCAGGAAGACACAAGTTTGAATCAAGCATCAGATACTTACTGGCTGTGTGACCCTGGGCAAGTCACTTAAGCCCTGTTTGCCTCAGTTTCCCCATCTGTAAAATGAGCTGGAGAAGGAAATAGCAAAACTTTCCAGTATCTTTGTCAAGAAAACCCCAAATGAGGTCATGAAGAAATGGATATGACTGAAATGACTGAATAACAACAACAACAACAACAATGTGCCAGGCTCTGTGCTCAGCACCTTACAAATATTATCTCATTTGATCCTCACAACAATCCTGGAAGGTAGGTATAAGGTTATGAGGGCTTGTGTTAGTGATGGCAGTGCCAGTGGAGAGAAGGGGGTGAATATAAGAGATATTGAAAAGGCAAAATCAAATACTATTCTCCTTCTTCCTTCCTTCCTTCCTTCCTTCCTTCCTTCCTTCCTTCCTTCCTTCCTTCCTTCCTTCCTTCCTTCCTCCTCTTTGCTCTCTCTCTCTCTATCTCTTTCTCTCTCCCTCTTTCTTCCCACTGTGGATGCCATTTTTCATAGTAATCTTGAAATCTAGCTAGTACAAATATTACCACAGCCACTTTACAGATGGTAACACTCAGACCCAGAAGGTTGAGAAGACTTTGCAAAGGATCACAGCAATTACAAGTGTCCGAGATGGAATTTGAACCCAGGCCTCTGCTGACTTTAAGTCCAGTCTTCTTTCTATCCCAGCAGTAGGGAAGGGATCCCCATTCCTTCCATGATATAAAGTGGTTCATTCAGCCCTGACCCAGGCACGATTTCTAGACCAAGTCTCTTCCAATCCTTCATCCAATTTGACTTCATTCCATTCCAACCCCTGGGACTCATGAATATTTTCTGAGGCCTTTCAGCCAGTTCTCCTGAACCATGTATGTCTATCTGCGTCACAGCTTTTTTGTAAAATCCTTTAAACGCCCCCGTCCTGGGGGCCATTAGGGTTTGCTCTAGCATGGCAGAGCATCTCAGAAATTCAGACACCAGCTGAGCTCCCCCTCGGTTGGAATATGATTCGGTTCCTTCTAGCCATGAAGATACCTCCACCTTTATTATATCCAGAATCTGCCCTGGTTGAGGGTTGGGGTCTTAGGGACATCTAGCCCAAACACCTCATTTTAGAGTTTGGTAAAGTGAGAACCAAGGAGAGTTTGGTTCTCATCATAGGATCATAGTTTCTGGAAGGGATTTCCAAGGCCACTTAGTCCAGCATTCTCATCTTAAAGATGAGTAAATTGAGAATTGTAAGGGTTAAATGATTTCCCTAAAATCACACAGACAGCATGAATCAGAAATGATTTTTGCCTTCACCCTGCCAGAATACCTCCCTTTTTTTTAAAGCATGGAGGTGGGGAAGCTAGGGGCACCACAGTGCACAGAGTGCTGGAACAGAAGACAGGAAAACGTGAGTTCAAATCTGACCTTAGGTACTCACCAGTTGTGTGACTCTGGGCAAGTCACTTAACCCTATTTGCCTCACTTTTTTCAACTGTAAAGTGGGAATAATAATATCACCTAGCTCCCAGAGTTGTTTTGAGGATCAAAAGAGATAGTATTTGTAAGATGCTTAGCACAGTACCTGACATATAATAAATGCTAAATAACGTTAGCTATCATTTTCATTGTCATTGTTGTCATCATCTAATCTACCCCTCCCCCTTTTAACAGGTGAAGAAACCAAGGTTGGAAGACTTAAATGACTTGCCTGAGGTCATATGGCTAGTAAGTGTCAAAGGGGGTACATTGAACCCAGGTTTCATTTCATCGTACAAAGCTGCCATGCAGAAGGTCTGCATGTATATTGTTTCACCCTGGGGGACAGAATTAGGCAGGATAAGGAGGAAAATACAAATTTGTGATCAATAGACAGAAAACAACAATAACTTCCTAACCACTAGAGCAGTCCCCAAAATGGTATCTGCTTCTCCTGGAGGTAGTGAATCCCCTATCACTGGAAGTATTCAAGGGGAGGGCAGTGGGGTATTAGAAAAGTGATTGCTGTTTCTGGGATGTACTCCAAAATTCTGTGTTTCTTTCTGCTGTTTCTAGTGAAGGTGTCCGAGGAAGGAAGGAAGAAAAAAATATGAAGCCCAAAGCTAGAATATCTCAGAAGCATTATCTTCCAAAGAGGAGAAGCAACAACCAAGAATTAAATGAAATTCACTTCTCAGGCTAACATGGAGCATACATACATACATATACATACATGTACACACACAAATGGGAAACACTCGGACACTTCTCATTTTCCCCTTTGAAACAGGAGTGAATAACTCACTGTGTGTGAATCAACACTACCACAAAAAAAAAAAATACCCTGATCCAACCATGGAATGGAAGTATTATCTGAAATTCATATTTTCTCTATGCTTTAAGGCAGAGGTTGGACAGAAAAGGCTATTTTAAAAAAATAAAAGAAATATACAGTTTATGTAGGGAAGCCAGCATGCAAAGGCAATAAATTAGGTAAAAGGAGAGTTTTGTAAGTGAGGCAAGCATGATTCTTCCTGTTTGGCTCAAGGAGAAATTTCCAGAGTAAATAATTGTGCACTTTCTTTGATTTCAAGGTCCTGAGTAGCCTTCTCTGGGACTCATTTGATCTTTTAAGCTATTCAGGTTGTAACGAGTAAGCTTTAGATTTGGGTGAATGGGATGTTTTAACATCCCCAAATGAGACCTGGTTTCTATTAGGGGTCAGGATCAACCTGAAATTCAGTTTTTAAAAGAAAAATTGATTTTGTCACCATGTTCCCAGTTAGGTCAAAGGGGTGGTGAAAGGAAAGTCTCACAGAAATTTTTATTTCATTTGGTCCTTGCAACAGTGAGGTGCTATCATTTTGTCCATTTCATATATGAGGAAACTGAGGGTGACAGGTTTAAGTGATTTGTCCAAGGTCACATAACCCCTATGTTTCAATAAGAGAACTTGTCCTATATCTTCTTGACTCCAAGACTCACCCTTTATTCTGGTAGGTTGTGCTGAAACAAAAATCTAGTCTAAATCAATGATCCAATGATGATGGAGTAGAACAAAAATTCTTTTTTGTTTGTTTTGGGTTTTTTGCTGGGCAATGAGGATTAAGTGACTTGCCCAGGGTCACACAGCTAGTAAGTGTGAAGTATCTGAAGCCAGATCTGAACTCAGGTCCTCCTGGATCCAGGGTCAGTGCTTTATCCACTGGGCCACCTAGCTGCCCCCCAAATTCTTAATATTATCATGGAATCTCAGTGTGGGAAAGGACCCCAGAGGCCAATCACACAACCTTACCTGAACAATGGGGATACACTACAAAATACCTGACCAATGGATACTACTAGTAAGGGTGAACCCTTTATAAATATATATATATTGTTTCACCCTGGGGTGAATATATATATATATATATATATATATTCCAAACACACCCAAGGAATATGTTATTTTACAATAAATTTACCAAAGAATTTGTGATCTAGGAGCATCTGTAATGTAAGGCCTAGGACCTCTTCTGATCTCTACAAGGCCAAACTCTTAAAATAGATAGAGTTTGGGAAATCACCTCCTCCTTCCCCCTATACATGGTTTTATCAGTGCCCTGCCTCTAATTCCATTTTCCTGAGCAGGGTCTTGGAGAAGGTGACTCATGGATAATTCATTGAGATTTTTTCTTTTTTTTTCATTTTGTTGAGGCAATTGGGGTTAAGTGACTTGCCCAGGGTCACACAGCTAGTAAGTATTAAGTGTCTCAGGCTGGATTTGAACTCAGGTCCTCCTGAATCCAGGGCCAGTGCTCTATCCACTGCACCACCTAGCTGCCCCAATTTTTTCATTTTTTTAAATGGGAACTATAATTTCATTGCTATAGATAGCCCCAGTGACAAAACTCCCTTTCACTAATACAAATCTCAGATGGGGACTTACAGTCTTAGTGACTTGGGGAAGTGGGGGAGGGGGGCAACATGATGAAGAGCACAAAAAAATCCAACTCTCATTTTTTACAGATGAGGAAACCAAGGCACAGAGATGATAAATGACTTGTCCAGAGTGACAGAGTTTACAAATGTCTGAGAAAGGATTTGAACCCGCACGTACAAAGCAGCGGGGTTTTGTGAGGAAAATACTTTGTAAACTTTAAAAAATTCGACTTATTATAATATATGATAATAACTGCCATCTCTATGATGTTTTATATTTGCAAAATGCTTCACCCACCATCCCCATGATGTGTCTGTGGGGAGGCTGGACCTACAGAAAGCCCCATTTTACAGAAGAGGAAATTAAAGGTCATGATGGAGGTTAGATCACTTACCCAAGACCACACAGCTACCAAGGGATCTTTGTCACACTAAGTCCAACACTTTCTTAGTGACCGCACTTGCTCATACTTGTTGTTGTTGAGTCATTTCAGTCATGCCTGACTCTCTGTGACCCCATTTGGGGTTTTCTTGGCAAAGATGCTGGAGTACTTTGCCATTTCCTTCTCCAGCTCATTTGACGATGTGGAAACTGAGGCAAACAGGGTTAAGCGTCTTGCCCAGAGTCACACAGCTTGTAAGTGTACAAGGTCGCTTTTGAACTCAGGTCTTCCTGACTCCAGGCCCAGTGATCTCTCTAGCCACTGAGCCACCAACTGCCTCTCTCAAATCTTAAATGGAAGGCCTCCCTGTTGTCCCAAATCTTACAAAAGTCAGCGTCTGAAGCTGGTGTTTATCAGTCACAACATTCCATTCCCCGTCTCTCTGTATTTGTACGGACTGCCCACCATGTCTGCAAGCCACTCTCATCTCCCTTCTGCCTCCTATAACCCTTTCAGCTCTCTTTAGAACTTTAGAACTCAGCTCTCAAGTGTCATGAAGCTTAATGATTCCTCCAGTGTCTTAGACCTCACCCCCAATGACCCTGTATTTTCCCTGAATAGACATGGATGTGTTGTTTGCCCGAGTGGGATTATAAATTCCATGTGGGCAGAGATTGGTTTATCTTTCCTCTCTGTATCCCTTGGGCCCACCACCATGCCTGGAACATAACAGGGACTGTCCCTAGTGCTTATCAAAGTGCCTGGTGCCTGTTGACTTGACTGGGCTTAACCAAATTGTGCTCCCTAAGGTGGCCTAGTCCATATAGTGCTGATTTTAGAGTCAGGAAGACCTGAGTTCAAATCCTTTCTCCAATACTTACTAGCCTAGCGGCAGCTAAGTAACACAATAAATAGAGCACCGGCCCTGGAGTCAGGAGGACCTGAGTTCAAATCTGGCCTCAGACACTTAACACTTACTAGCTGTGTGACCCTGGGCAAGTCACTCAACCCCAATTGCCTCACCAAAAAAAAAAAAAATACTTACTAGCCTTGTGACCCAGGACAAGTCATGACCCCTGTTGGCCTTGTTTTCCTCATCTGTGAAATGGGGATAATAATGATGGTTGTGGGGATTAGATGAGATAATATTTGTGGTGTGCTTTGCAGACTTTAAAAGCTATGTAAGTGTTAGCTATTATTAGTAGTCCTGATGTTCATGCTAATTTGGTGTTCAGTAGTATAAACTTGAAAGCCTTCTAGTGAACTTGACAAATTAGACTCTTTATAGGAACACAACCAGGTGTGGAGAATTAAACTCTCTATCTAAACAGTTAAGTGACTTGCTCAATTCTCCCTCAAAACCAAAACCAAAAACCAAAAACAAAACCAACAACCCAAAGCCCTACCCTTCCCTACCTTCATTAACTATTTCAAGCAAAAGTAGGCTTGGCCTGCATTATCTGGATTATTGCTTCCAGTTTCCCCTTCCCTTTGGCACGTGTAGATGCTCCCTCTCCAGCTCCAAACAGGCCTCCCCATGCCATGACAGCAGCGACTCGCCCCCTTAATGGATGGCCACAGGGTAACAAAGGCACAAGACGGATGGTGAAGGCGAGGTAATGAGGGCCTGAACTCTCAAAGAAAACAAGGTCAGAAGAGATAATGTCGGGGTGCGTCTGCAGCTCTGTTTGAGGACGTTGGATCGAGGGCAAATATTTCCAACTGCTGGCATGAAAGGTAGCTGTCGGGTCATGCTCAGGGAACAAAAGACCGGGGCAGAAATCCGAGGAGAACGTTCTCGCACGTCCGACCCAAAATAAATAATATCACAGAGTCAACACATAGCGCCGATAACAGAAACGGCTCGTACCAGCTCTGGCATTCAGTGAGTAATGCAGATATGGACCATTTCTTAAAAATAAGCAAATAGAAACTTGTAGCAGGACACAGTCTATGAGAACAAAGTCCCCTGAAGGTCTTGAGAAAGATTACCTTCAGATTCACATGCCCTTCAGCATCCCCAACCCACCTCCTCATGGCAGGGCTTCTGACCTGTCCATCCCTTGATTCAACTTGTCCAAATGCCAGGCATGGAAGGGCAGGGCAAAGAGCTTCTCCCCTGAGGCAATTTTCTCTCTTGGCCAAAATACCAGGTTGCCTTTTTGGTTTGGGATCCAGGCTTGTGATTTCACTGGTGTTGATGCCCAGTGAGGTAGCAGAGGGAAACTATAGTCCTTAGAGGGGCACTGAGTGTCAGGTTACCACAGCCACACAGAATCTATCAGAAGCTGGACTTTTGTTTTGTTTTGTTTTTTTATTTTTTTAGTGAGGCAATTGGGGTTAAGTGACTTGCCCAGGGTCACACAGAAGCTGGACTTTTAACTCTGGTCTTCTTGACTCCCAGGCTGGGGCTCTGTTACTCCACATTCTCTCTCTTTCTGTGCCCAGAACCTAGTATAATGACTGGCATGTAATAGGCATGTGAGAGGGAAGCTAGGAGGCACCATGGTGCATAGAGTGACAGGCCAGGAGTCAGGAAGACTCATCTTCCTGAGTTCAAATCCAGCCTCAGACAGGCATCAGGCCAACTGGGTGACCCTGGGCAAGTCACTTCACTCTGTTTGCCTCAGCTTCCTCATCTGTCAAATGAGCTAGAGAAGGAAATGACAAACTACTCCAGTATCTTTGCCAAGAAAATCCTTAAAAGGGTCACAAAAAGTCTGAAATGACTAAACAATAACAGGGTTTGACTTGTTGACTTAGGGAAAATATCTCATTCATTGAAAAATATGTATGCCTGCACTGCATATGATGTCGTCGACCATCTCCTAGAAGAGCATTTAATGTACTGCAGAATACCTGTGATCTCCTAATCTTCTTCCTCTTCCTTTCACCTTTGTCTTTCCACTGGGTCATATTGCAGGTAATTTGTATGAAACATATTCCAGGTAAAGACATCTTCATACAAACTTTAATTGGCAGGAAATTTTTTCTTTACATCAACCCAGGACAGTAAATTGGAAAGCGTATGTAAACTAGAAATCATAGGATCTGAGTTCATATCTTGCCTCAGACTCTAGCTGTGAGACCTTAGACAAGTCACTTTCCCTAGACTTAAATTTCCAGATATATAACATGGAGAGATTGGATTAAATGACCTCTAAGGTACCCTGTAAGTCTATTCTGAAACCCATCATCTACCTTGTAATAATAAATATTGTTGATTTGAAAAAAGGGGTAGCTGGGAATGTACTTCTTTATATGCTCAGGATAAAATTAATCATGATTTCTAATATCTTCTAGGACAAAGCTTCTGAAACTGTGGGTAACTGAATGTGGGGTTCACAAAAATTTGGCAATAAACGTTTGATTTGTATACCAGTTTTATACACCTATATACCCATGGTTACACAAAAGTTTCTTGAGTGAAAAAGGGGTCTTGGGTGGGGAAAAAAAGCTTAAGGAGCCCTGTTCTAGGATAAGTAAATATGATTGGTCCAGCTTGATGACTGATTCATTCATTCACGTGCTCACACTGCAATCCTACAGTGACTAGCACATGACACTCCATTTCCCAACTCTGTCTTTGCGAATGCCTTCCCCCATGCCTTGAATGCTTTGCCCTCTTCACTTCTGCCTCCTGGCTTCCTTCGAATTCCTAAAGCTAAAATCTTACCTTCTATAAGAAACCTTTCCTGATAGCCCTTAGTATTAGTGAGTTTCCTCTGAAGTATGTCCTGTATGTCACTGGACCCAGATGGCTCTGGGGGAGAGAGTGAAGCTGGTGACCTCTCTCAGCCCTCCCTCACTTAAATCCAATTCATTGCGAGTCATGACATCACCCCATGTCATGATCCTCTTCCAGGACAAAGGACCAACAAACAAACAATCTTGTAGGTACAGAGCTGTTTACATATTCTCTCTCTTCTCACCCGCCACCCCCAGACCCATTAAACGGTGAGCTTCTTGAGTATAGAGACTATGTTTTGGGCTTTCTTTTTATCTCCAGTACTTAGCACATAGTGAGAGATTCACAAATGCTTGTTAGCTCTGGGCTGACTAAGTCTTTGAGAAAGTCATCCTTTGTATTACTTTGTTTTTGCTTTATCCTATTTTGCAGCAACATACACAAAGCCCAGTCTGGGACTATGGGGCTACATTTCACCATGACTGTTGATAATGCTAAAGAATCTTGACTATGTCCTAGTATTCTAATGGGAGACATATCCTCTCTTCAGGAGGCAATTCCTTCTGAAAGAAATTATAAGTCAGTCTTCAAGGACCCAAGTGACTCCGAGGCATAATTGCAAAGCACATTAACTCTTTAAGACCAAGAGGGTGGCTTTAATACACTTTCATCAGTCATACATGGCAAGAGGCATAATAAAGTTTAGATTATAGAAGACTGAGGTGCTCCTGAATCTCTTGAAAGAGGCAAGCATCCCTGTAGTGTAGCTCTTGACACCCTACCCAAGAGGAATCTAGGCAAAACTGCTTAATTTGGAGAGAACTCCAAAAATTCCCCATGACGGAAAGGTGGTAAACTAAAGTGATTTCCCTGCATCTTCAAATCTCTGAGTTGGAAGGGACCTCAGAGGGCATCCAGTCCAACCTATACTGAAGAAGTCATCCCTTTTACAACATTCTGACATCAACAGTTAGCAGTGCCTGAAACACCATAGGTGCTTAAAAATAAATGTTTTTGTTTTTGTTTTGGGCATGGCAATGAGGGCTAAGTGACTTGCCCAAGGTCACACAGCTAGTAAGTATCAAGTATCTGAGGATGGATTTGAACTCAGGTCCTCCTGAATCCAGGGCAGGTGCTTTATCCACTGTACCACCTAGCTGTCCCCAAAATAAATGTTTATTTATTGATTGGCCTCTGTTGGAAGGCCTTCATTGAGAGGGAACCCATTCCCTCCCAAGGCATTCTATTCTACTTTAGGAGAGCTCTAGATTTTAGGAATTTTTTCTTTTTTCTTTTCTTTTCTTTAAGAAAAGCCTAAATTTGCTTCTCTACAAATGACACCCCTACTCCAACACCAATTGCTCCTGGTTCTTTCCTCTGGATCCAAATCGTCTAATCGCTCTTCCATGGGAAGATATCTCAAATATCAAAACACAGCTATTGGATTCCCTCTGAAACTTTTCTTCTCCCTGGCTAACCGTCTTCATCCTTTTAATCTGGAAATGGTAAACTACTCCACTATCTTTGCCGAGAAAACCCTAAAATTGTGTCACAAAGAATCAGACGTGCTGAAACGACCCAGCAACAACAAAATGGTACAGGCTCAAGGTTCTTTACTAATCTGATCTCTCTCCTTTGGACAATCTCAATCTATGTCCTTTCTAAAATGTGGCATCAGAACTGAGCTACAATATTCTAGAAATGGTGAGACCAGAACTCCTTGAGGGCAGGGACTGTCTTTTGCCTCTTTTTGTATCTCCGGCACTTGGTACAAAGCCTGGAACATATTAAGTGTTTAATAAATATGTATTGATCCATTGAACCAGGAGCTGGGAATAGAGATGAGACTCTGTCTAGCCTGCTTCTGATCTCATTCCTCTATCTCAGCTCCCTAGTCTAGGTGTTTCAAGAAGGGAAACCATTCCCTTGGATTTCCCTCTCCTCTCCTTCCATCCCATGTCTCTTCCCCAAGAACTCCCCTCCATTCCCACCCTTGTAGAAGCTACAAAACAACCCAAGCTTTAATTTTTTTTTCTCCTTGGGAAAGATCACTACAAAAAAGAAATAATCAAAAACCTAGTTTCCATGTACAGTGTAAAGGCCAGGAACAATTGAAAAAATAAACAAACAAACTTGTTTTATGAGATTTTTTTTCTCCCCTGCCCTGAGTTTCTACCTTGCAAATTTAGGAAGATCTAGGTCAAGCTGCAACTAGACCCTTGCCTATAGACTTTCTGATTGCCTCTACCTTCCAGTTATCCCAGCAGGTAACTATAGTTTGCTTCCCTCAAATTTGAGCCAACTTCCTGCCCCAGTGTCCTTCTGTTCTGCAGACCACCTCTGGCTGGACCTCATTAGTGGGTTTTTTTTTTTTTATAAGACAAACATGCTCTGGAGGTGGGGGGTGAATAGGAGGTAGAAATTCTCATTCTTTTCTGCTCAATGTTAATCTGGGAATCGAGCATTCCAGACACCTATAAAACCCCCCAAAGCCTTTGATAATTGGGGGATGAAGGAGCTACAATTTTCTTTTTATAGCTCATGGCTGTCAGGTATTTGGGGAATGTCATTGGCTACTAGATTTTTTTTTTTTAAATGGCTAGCTTCCATTGGGGTCAGAAGAGATTCGGGCTTCTCAGCTACAGAAGTATTTCCAAATGGTACTAACTCTCATCCATAGGCCATATGATTCATTTTCTGTATGCTGCTGTGACTACATAGCTTTACCACCTATGAGCCCTATGAGAAGCATGGGATTCTTTAAGACATGAGGTCATTAAAGATACATTTCTTGGAGGAGAGCAAGCACAACCTTCTGGGGCCCAGAACAGCCCATGAGAACCTCTGATGTTTTCTGAATGGCGTCATAAAGCTAGGGTATAAAATAAGCCAGGGAAGTGTGACATTAGCCAACTTACTCTACCCACAGCCTCCGCCTCAGGGCAGCCGGGTGGGCTCGATCCCTTGATTTATAAATAGATTGAGCACAAGACAAATGAGGGTGATCAATCATACTCAGAGTTCTCACCTCCCATCCAAAGTTTGTCTCCTTCAGCGTGGTCCTGGGCACTGTCAGGAAAGGCCCCAGCCGTTCCCCGACTTCCATCTTCCTCTTGGCCCAGATTCCCAGTCCGGCCCCTGGAATTGAGGACTCTCGGAGCTCAAAGTCTGGTGGGATTGGAATGTCATCAGGAATGTAGACAGGGGCCTCATAAGGTGAACCCTCCTTTGGGGTAAAATCCTCGCTGGTGGGAAAGGGGGAAGGCGGTCCCATGGGGATGGGGGACATGATGCTGTCCTCGGTCTCTTCCTCTGCACTTTCACCAGCCAAGAGGTCCGGGTCTGTCTCATACATATTATTTACAATATCACTGTCACCTAGAGGAAATAATAGAAGGGTATTAGGCTGAGTAGTAAACCTTTCCCACGATGGGAGAAGTCATGAAATTATTTGGGCTAGACTGGGAAGGATCGTCAACAAAATAGAAGAAAAAAACAAACAACCTAGGTCTTAATTCAATGCCAGAGCCATTTATTAAGTACGAGTTGTCTACAAGACACTATTTTAGGAGCTGTGAGTGAAAGGTAGATAGGGTATGTGCTCGGCTCACAGGGAGCTTGCAACATGAGAGTGGAGAAGTAAATACAGGACAAGGGAGAGTAAGGTTAAGTGTAGAGAAGAACCCTGTGCAAGGAGTAGACACTGGAAGAGAAAGAGAGATCAAAGACTCACAAAATGCCAGAATTGGAAGGGACCTCAGAGACATCTTGCCCAACACAGAATCTTATCAAAAAGGATTCCTTTAGCATCATACTGAAGCAGTAGTGCTTGAAGACCCCCACTGAGGTGTGGTGCTCACCACTTCTGGAGGCATCCAATTCCAAGATGGGATAGGTTTAAATGTTAGGATCCTCCTTTAGAGGTAATCTTAACCAGCCCTTTCATTCTACAGATGAGAAAAAAATGACACCCAGGGAGATTGTGACTTGTCCAAGGTCACAAAGGTAGTAAGATTTGAACCCAGGTCCTCTGACTCTGGAGACTTTTTCCAAGATATTTTTCCTGACATTGAGATAATTTATTCCTGGGAGGAATGAGAAGGCCTACTAGCAGAATGGTACCTGAAATGAGAGGGGAGGAGTTTCATCTGAGGCTGTGGATATTGTTTAAGTCTGTACAGGAGTCAAAAGGTCAACTAGTATATCCCCCTGCCTCCCAGCCTTACCACACCTAAACCTTCCTGGCTAAAGGAGTCTACCCTATTTTTATTTATTTATTTATTTGTTTGTTTGTTTATTTATCTGTCTATTTATTTTTCTTTCATTTATTCGTTCATTCATTTATTTGTATTTATCTATTTATCTATCTGTTTGTTTATTTTTTTATTTATTTGTTTGTTTGTATGGGGCAATGAGGGTCAAGTGACTTGCCCAGGGTCACACAGCTAGTAAGTGTCAAGTGTCTGAGGCTGGATTTGAACTCAGGTCCTCCTGAATCCAGGGCAGGTGCTTTATCCACTGCACCACCTAGCTGCCCCCAAGTCTACCTTATTTTTAGAAATTGTTTTTTTGTTTTGTTTTGTTTTGTTTTTTGGTGAGGTAATTGGGGTTAAGTGAGTTGCCCAGGGTTACACAGCTAATAAGTGTTAAGTGTCTAAGGCCGTATTTGAACTCAGGTCCTCCTGACTCCACGGCCAGTGCTCTATCCACTGCACCACCTAGCTGCTCCTGAGTCTACCCTATTTTTAAAGGTGTCCAAGGATGGGATTCTAAAACCCTTTCTGGTAACTGAGACTTTTCAACCATCACCATTAACATTTTGTATCTAATATAAGGTCTTCACTCTGTAATTAAGGCCCACTTCCTCTTGCCCCATCCTAAAGAGGGGTTGGATAAAAGCTTTTAACTATTCATGGGCTTGGAGAGAGAAGGTGAAAACATGTGTACAAAGGGAAACACAATACTCATCTGACTTCTAAGCATTTGGAGCCATAAGCTTCGCCTACCACTTTTGAGGCTCAGTTGCTAAAAAGATAAGAGTCTTTTCACGGGAGACCCAGATCCCAGATGCTTGCCCCCACCCAGAAGGCTAGGACAGTGTTGTACACAAGATAATACCTAAGGCTTGAAGTTGGGCCTGGCTTCCTTCCCCAAAACAGGGTAGCCAATAAAAATGTCCAGATACTTGGAATGATTGGAACTGAGCCTAGCAATGATGCCTTTAGAGAATCTCTTTTAAAAAATGTTTTGGAATTTTATTTTATTTTATTTTTAGCTATGACTTCTCTCATTCCTCCACTGTTACCTGCCCTCCCAAAGTCAAAGAGCAAGAAAAACGAAACCAATAACAAACATGTGAGCAAGCAAAACATTAGCCAAATCTCATTTCCTTCAAGTCTCAGCTCAAGTCACACTTCCAATAGGGACCCTTTCCTGATTCTCCTACCTGCTAGTGTGTCCCTCCCAATTACCTTGCATATATTTTGTACCCATTCATATGTTGTTCCAACTTAATAGAATGGAAACTGTTTGAAGGAAGAGGATGCTGCCTTTTTTTTTTTTTTTTTTTTTGGCCTTGGTGTATCCTCATCACTTAGCATGGTGCCTGCCATATACAGGTGCTTAAGAAAAGCTGTTGATTAATTGATTGAAGAAGCTAGCAAACTATTTCGAAGGAGAAGGCAGGGTGAGGAGTCCATTTAGAAAGAAGAAAGAATGGTGACAAAGAAGAACTTGGAGTTAAAGGAGGGACATTCATTTCAGTTCCTGCCTAAATCACTTTAACCTAGTTGTCAATCCTAAAACATGGTCATTTTGACCTTCTTCTCTCTATCCCTGGCCCCCACCCCCAATGCTTTATTTCCTGTGTGCTAGTTCATACAAAGCTGTGGAAAGCAAAGCCCCAGGGAAAAGATGATTTTCATGCCCCAGGGGGAAAAAAGCAAGAAAAAAAAGCAGATTTAATATTTTCGCACACTGGCTGCAAACAGATTCACTCAAAGACTAACAAAATGTTTTCTTTCAAAAGAAACCAAAGTCTTGGGGTGGGGGGGAGAATCATGGGGATAACACTTATTTAATTTAGCGGCATTCACAGAAGTAATTATTACATTTTAAGTGGCCAACGGTTCCTTTTTAATTGACTCCTAGGATCCTTTCAGAAATTCGACAACAAAAACTACAGCTGTTGCTTCCCTCCACCCTAAGGATCTGGAGTTGTTTAGGTTTCAAAGAACACCCCCATAAAACATCCCCACGGAATGCCTGCAGAATAGAGGTAAATTATGAGAGGGGGTAATTAACATGCCACCTTATTATCTGGAATTGGTAACTGCACTGAGCTAACAAACAAAATGAGGCTGGAGAACTCGCTCTCTGTACAATGCACTTCCTTCAGATCCTGAAGGGTGTGGACCCCCTTTCTCCCCACCCCCTCCTTCCAGCACAATTAGGGAATGTGTGATTATTTCTGAGAGCTACAGCTAGAATGAAAAGTCAGGAAACTTTCCCAAAAGTTGAGTAAAAGGCAATATGGTTTAGTAGAACAAAGGCTGCTGTATTTTGATATTTGAAGAAGGGGCTTTAAATCTTGCCTCTGCTGTTTGCTGCTTGTGTGATATAGAGGAAGTCATATCACAGAGATGGACGTCAGTATTGTCCTTCCATAAAATGAGGGGGTGTGAGGCCCTCTGATGTCCCTTCTAGATCTAAATCTTGGAGTCTAGAGTCTTCTTGGGTTTTTTAAATTTTCTTTGTTTCTTGATATGACTTGAAAATAAAATAAAATTCTCACCCAATGTTGGAAAGTCAGCACTTGGGTGGGGGGGGGGAAGGGGAGGTGTTTAATCTATGGACCAAGCATCCAAAGGATTCCTTGTAGGGAGGAAGGATTTTTTTGCTGATTAAAGAATGGTTTCTCCATCATCTTTTCTGGCTAGCTGGTGGGGTAGGTTTATTCTCTCTGTATCTCCATCTCATTCCCTGTAATTGTGGTGAGATCTCAGGCTTACTCCCTAGATTGGCCCAGAGGTTTAATTAATATGGATGAATTTGGGGTACAACAAACAACATCAGGAAAAACCCAGTTTGGACATTGAGTAAAGCAGAATAGGGCAGATATCCAATGTCCAGGCCACAATTCTGACATAGGTTGGCATAACTACTCGTGAGGCTTAGGTTTAAAAGACTGGATTTTCTCAGTAAAGGGACTCAAATCAGACCTCTTCCAAAGAGAGGAATCTATTAGGGCATCACCCCCAAATAGACACCCGTTTAAAACAAGGCTGCATTGAGATTTTCAGCAAGTGGACAGACTAAGCTCAGGGTAATTTGTTAAAGTACCACTAGAGCTTGCAATACCAAGGCAGGCCTACAATCACTGCTAACCAGCCTTCAATTATGGCCGGAGTATCCCTGATCACTATTCTCTGGCACAGTAGAAGGCAGTGCCAAGAACACCAGGTTTTGTGTCTTTCCCTCCTCCCCCTCTTTACTTACAACTTCAGAAATCATAGTGACACAATTCTATGCTATTTACTTGTAAGGAAACCTGAAATTTTTTATTTGGGTTTTGTGGCCATTTCAGGTTATGGGGTCACGGTTGTATCGGCCTTTCCCAAGAATTCTTCAGAGAGGCCTACCCATAGAAGAAAAAGAAGGCTGCTTGGGAAGGAATAGAAAGAGAAGGGCTAAGGGTCAAGAAGAGGAGAAAGCATACCCAGACTTTAGCCAAGAAATGCCAACTTTCAAAAGCCCACCCTGTGGGGGAATCCTCTGCCTCAATCTTTATCTTACTAAATTCAGGCTGAATTCCTGTTGGGAAATTTGTTGTAGACAGCCCAAATTGTTCAGAATCAATCCTTAGAGCTTTTAAAGTGGGTCTGAAAAGTGAAGAAATCCAACTGGCTTTCCCCAAATCATAGGCTGTTTATGCATTAATCCAGCCAGTGATTGATTGATTGATTCATTCATTCCCTGAAGGATCCTATAACTAAGGCCCAATTCCAAACTCCTTTTCTGACATCTCAACTCAACTGGGAACTTTCCCGTCCATAATCTTCTAAGATAATGGTTTCAGAGCTAGAAGTGACTATAGAGGTCATGGAGACCACCCCTTTCATTTTATAGATGAAAAACCTGAAGCCCAGAGAGGTTGAGACTGGCTGGGGTCACATAGCCAATGAGTGACTGAGGCAGGATTCAAACTGAGGTCTTCCTCATTGTCCACCACACTACTTATGACAACAACCTGTCTTCCTTATTGCTATCTCCATTACAGTTCTACGGTTCCTTCTCAATGACCGACTACATAGCCTTGCCTTTTTCTCTGAGGATCTTCTATATGTTCAGAATAAGGTGACAATAGATTTTTATTTTCCCAAAGAATCCTTGGATTAACATTGCATGGTTCCTGTCTGCTTCCTCCCACCATACCCTGGCCAACTCCAGCAAGAGGAACCCATTTCCAAATCCTGCCTAATGTCAACCTTAGGAGATTAGGAAAGAAAGCAAGGATCCAAGTGAACATAGCCAGGTCAGCAAAGTGGTCTCTGAAGAGTTACTTATCAAAGGTTAACAGGAGTTCCTCTATCAGAGTGACTGCTATGGTACACTAGGGAAGCCTGGGTTCAAGTTCTTCCTTTCATACTTA
Organism: Dromiciops gliroides; assembly: GCF_019393635.1. Taxonomy (NCBI): domain Eukaryota; kingdom Metazoa; phylum Chordata; class Mammalia; order Microbiotheria; family Microbiotheriidae; genus Dromiciops; species Dromiciops gliroides. The sequence goes on from NC_057863.1 coordinate 635,474,090, forward strand.
TTACCTGGATTATTATGGACAAATGACTTCAACTCTCTGAATCTCTGGGAATAAACCCTATTACATCTACATCAGAGGATTGTTCTGAGGCTCAAATCAGATGATGTCTGTCAAGTGCAAGGTAAATATTATATCAAGAAGTCCATTTTGTGATGAGTAATAATTTATACAAAGGCAGATGTATATATATACATATATATATACTATATATTATGTGACATATGTACATGAGGAGACATATGTAGATATACTATATAGGTGAATAGGGACTATACTGATGGTTTCATCAGTATAGACAATAATAACTAACACATATAGCATTTTAAGGTTTGCAAAGTGCTTTACATATGATTTTCCCAGCTGAGGAAGTCCCTTTTAGTAAGAGAGGTTGCCACCTTCTCTCTGAGCATTGAGAGGTTATGTGACTTGACCAGAGTTATGAAGTCACTCTGTGTCAGTTGTAACACTTGAACCTGGGTCTTCCTAGCTCAAAAGCCAGATCACTTTTACAAATTTTGTATGTGTGCATGCATGCATATGTGTGTTTGTGTGTACATGTACACGTGCATACATATATAGATGCCTTTGTATGTCTGTAGATATATTGTGTGTATAGACATATTTGTATGTACATATTACATATACATATAGTTATATGAACATGCATATATACATATTTACAGTTACATATATAATCTAGTGGTGTATGATATGTTTATGTATATTTCTTTTTTTTCTTTTTTCCTTTTCTTTCTTTTTTTTTTTTTTTTGGTGAGGCAGTTGGGGTTAAGTGACTTGCCCAGCGTCACACAGCTAGTAAGTGTCAAGTGTCTGAAGTTGGATTTGAACTCAGGTCCTCCTGAATCCAGGGCCGGTGCTCTATCCACTGCACCACCTAGCTGCCTCAATGTATATTTCATTATATAATAATATATGTAGCATATGCTATATTATGTGTACATATTATATAAAAAATGTACATTATATTGTTGTCTAATGTGTATATCATAACAAATATTGTTTCATACACATTATATGACATATATTATACTATATTATATAATTCATATATTATACGTGCACATCATATATGCATATGTCTGTATATAGTATATGAATTATACAACACACATATTTTAAGCATACTATATTTGCGTATGTAATATGTTATATGTTATAATTGTCCTCATCTTACAGATGAGGAAACTGAGATTGAGAGATAATTTGATGATCTGCCTTTATTACTTGTCATCTCTCTGGCTGTTACTAGAACAAAGTATGTACTCATCTAAACCTGCGATCTTTGAGTCCCCAAAGCAGGAAGGTGTTTTTGTTGGTTTGGGGGTTTTTTTTGTAGTTGTTAGCCTCTTAGTCTATTTCTTCATTTATTGTCCATCAAGTTTCATAAGCTGGAGTCTGTGACCTTGGGGAGATACATATAGGATGTGGGGGGTATGTGTGTATGAGACACATGTGCATATATGCATATTCATGTCTGAATATGCATGTGTGCACACATATAATACACGTGTGTACACATATGTTGTGTTTATGTATGTGCATATGCATTTATTTTGATAACTATCTTTCAAAATAATTGGTTTCCTCTGAAATCTTATTTATTTTGTCTTATGCATTTCAGACCTGATTCAGAGAAGGGAGGTCTGTAGGCTTCATCAGACTGACTGCCAAAGGGTCAGAGACAAATAAGATGAGGAGCCTTTGTCTTAGAGACTTTGCAAAGACTGTTCAGAATGCAAGCACTGTTTTGAGAGGAAAACAGCCAATGCCTGGGCTCCAGGAGAAGGTGGATCTTCCTCTCTTCTCTCAAACCACCTTTGATGTGGATGGCCTGTGGCAGGTCTCACTTTTCTTCTACATCAATGTGAGGGCTGTATTGCATATTTTTCTAAGGTTCCTTTCTCTATTCTCACATTTTATATCCAAAAGTCCTCTCAGCTTTGTCATTCTTTGTTCTAAGGTGTCTACCATCTCTGACCTTCCATATTCTAAGGGTCCAGCCCAGCTCTGGCATTCCCTGTTCTAAGGACCCTCCCAGCTTTGACATTCTCTATTCTAAATCCTTTTCCAGCTCTGTTGCCCCAAAACTTAAGAGTTCTTTTAGAGCTGATAATCTATGGTTCTAAATAGAATATTCTATCCTATCCCAATATCTTCATTTTAGACTACTTTGTACATAGTAGGTATTTTACAAATATTTATCTCACTGGGTTCTTGGGGAAAAACGTAAGAATGTGAACTGTAAGCTCCTTGAAGGTAGGTAGTGTGTCATGTTTGTGCTTGTACCTATTCCTACCTTAGGATAATGCCTAAGGTTCTTCATAAATGCTTATTAAATTGAATGGAATGAAAAAGAACCATCAATAGAAAATCTTTGTCCAACATTCGAACCTTCCAGGGTGGTAGAGATACCCCCTACTACTCCCAACGCTGTCCTGAGATTAAGATGGGGAAAGAATGCATATTTCCCATTTGCCAAGCCTCCTGAGCAGAATTTTGGGAGCTGATTTCTCGGTTAAATGCGCTGCAGCATGACTGAGGAGAGAAGCCCAGATTTTCCACCATAATAAGGACAACAAATGATCCATTGTGGGCTCCGGTGAACAGAGATGGTCTCCCACAGTGCATATTAATGACTGACCTGTGATGTAATGGGGGGAGGAAGGGAAATAGCACCCCACAAAAATGACCATTTTTAGCATGAAACACATTTCTCGTCTCCAGAGCCAAGAAATCAGTTAATAACATAACGGTTCACCTTAAAAAGCAAACACCCTATCTCCTTAATGCCTTCTACAGGATCGTCCCCAAAACTTCAGAAAGATTTTACTAACCTCCATTACCCAAAGAAAACTAATATATTCCAGGAAGAATCTTGCTTTCCTCAATTTTTCCTGTTCCATTTTTTTTCCGAGTTCTCTGCTGTAACTTACAAGTGCCTGCTGTAACTTACAAGCGTCTGTCTGCTGTAACTTACACATGTTTCCTCTAGTAAAAAGTACATCGGGCTTCTTACGCAAACATGCCCCCAGAAACAAGCTTTCCTAAGTATTATAGGCCATAATCCTGAAAATGCTTGTGGTTACTTGTAAATGCGCTCTCTCCCGGTATTAGCAAGTCAGATGCTTTGCTGCCTGCCGGATGATTAGCCTCTTAATTCCAACGGAGGAGTCAAGAAAGGGCGCTGAGCTAGCTAGTCCGCCGGTACAAGATGCTGGCTGTTCCGTCTGACTTCCATGAACTGTGGGTGGAGAAATGACGGCAGAAGAGGACCCCGATGAGACTTCCACGGGATCTGGTCCAAATATGAATTTAGGGCTTTCTTTTAGGTGAAGGGCAATTTAAAAGGGCGCTGTTTTCTTTAAGAGAGGCCCGGCGTGGTGGGTATTTAATAAATGCTTGACTTGACTTGGAGGGACTTAAGAGGGACCTGCATTTGAGCCAAGACTGACACTTATGAGCTGTGTGATCACAGAGAAGTCATTTAACTCAGCGGTCTTAATGTTGATATACCAAGAGTCCATGAGTGAATGAATTACCAATACACATCACCGTCTACCTTTAACTTTGTTGCTAAGTCTGTGAGAGTTACCCAAAGCTCAGAAGGACTTGCCCTTAGTCTCACAGCTAGTGAGTAAGTAGCAGAATTTGAAGTCATATCTTTTTAAATTGATGTCTAAAAACTATTCAATTATGCCAGCCATGAGCTACTGCTGTGTATAATGAGAAATATCATTCTGATATTACTACCTAACCTGCCTTACAAGGGTATTGTGGCACGGTGATAGTATTCAGAGCCCTGGACTTGGAATTAGGAAGACCTGAGTTTAAATCTTGCCTCAGGTATATGTGACCTTTTTTTTTTTCAGACATTGTATATTGAAAATTTCAGCTGCAAGTCAGATGCAAAGTCCAGTACTTTATATATTTCAAAGCAATATAAAAGTGTAAGCTATCAATATTGGAGTCTGTATCCTAAAACCCTTGTACTTGCCATGGCTCTGGGTTCTCAGGGTTGTTTCTGGAGGCTTGATTCAAGAGGGTTGATTTCTTTCTTTTTCTCTCTCTCTCTTTCACACTGCAGTGCCCTAAGTATTCACAAAGCACCTGTAATGTACAGTTCTTAAGCTAGAGAAGTCTACTCTCAAGAACATCTCTAACTTGCTCAGAAGCTTTAGGGCAGCTTATGTATCTAACCCATGTCCCCTACCCCATGGTAGTCTCTACCATCCTTGTATTTGAGGAGAGATGTCCAGGGAGGGCCACCTGGCACATCAGCTTTTAGAGACCATGGAGTTGGGGAGCAGCTCTCACAAGGGTCCCTTCTCCTGAGGTATAGTTAGGCAATCTTTAGGAGTTCATAATGCTGGTCAGTAAGATGTTAGGGGGCATGACTATATCACCTAGGGAGGTGCCTTCCATGTGCTTACAAATGGCTCCATGCCTGAAATCCCCCTAACTTTGTACACAAAGGAGACACGTGCAGGAAGATTTGAGAAACATAGTTAGCTTATCTATTTTCCTTTAAGAGCTGAGGAGAACAAGAGCCTAAATGAAATAAGGAACCAGAAAGCCCAGAATGATTGGCATCAACAGGAAGCACTGAAAGGATTGTAATAATGCTAACTGCCATTTCTAATGCACTTTTAGGTTTGTAATACACTTTCCTCACACCAACCCTAGAGATCTCATTATCCCCATTTCACAGATGAGGAAACCAAATCTTAGAGAGGTTAAGAGGTTTGCCCAGGATCACATAGCTAATAAGTGAGGTGGGATTTGAACTCAAATCCCCTAAATCCAAGTTAGGAGCCCACTTTCTGCTAGGCCATGATACCTCCTCAATAAGTACAAGGGAAGATACCATGTGTTGTTCCAGAGAAGGATAAAAAGAAGAGAAGGAGGCACTAGTGAGGAAACACAATTCTCTTTCCAACTTTATGGAATGTAACCAAATTCCCTAAAGTGTTCCTGGCTTATTTTGGGTCAGACTCTTGTTTGGATTGGTTTTTAATTGTGGGCTAGAAATCAGGCACATGCCACCATCCCGCCAAAGAAAAACAACAAAAGTTTGGAAGAGAGGATAAAAATCCCCTGCCTTTCTCCCAAACAGAATAACAACAAATCATCACCAAATGCCGGAGCTGGAAGAGATCTTAAGAGTTATCTGGTCCAAGCCATCCCTGAAAGAGGATCCCTTTAACTTAGATTCCTTTGGTGCCTAGCCATGCATCTATAGATAAGCATGGCCTGTTATGAAAGTCATTCAAACTTCTAACAGCATCATGAACCAGTGATCCTAGAATCAAAGCCAAAAGAGACCCCAGAGGTCATCTAGTGCTCTCACTTTACAAGTGAAGAAACTGAGGCTCAGGGAAATGAAGTGGCTTGCCCAAAGTTATACAGATAGTTTGCAATGGAGGAAGGATTTGAGCCCTTGTTCTCTAAGTATAGGTGAGTACTCTTTCTACTGTACTGTATGGCTTGTTTCCTTACTCTTGGAAGTAGGCTAACTTAGTTTTATTATAGCGTTATGTCACTTCTTCCCCTCAACTCCCAGAAGCTTTGTCATCAGTGACGAGGATGCCAAAGAGGAGAATCAACATTAGTTTTTTAAAAAGAGCCAAAATATTTTTTTAAATAGAAGAAACTGAAAATTTAGAGATTATTTCTCAATGAGGCTGTAGTTGACATTAATCCAAGTATTTAAGACCAACTCATTAATTTGTCCTTTGGTCAAAGATAAAAAGTCACCACAACTTATGGCTGATCTGAGAGAGAGAAAGAGAGAGAAGCTTCAAATTAAATAAGAAAAAAAATGAATGGGAACATGACTTTCCAAAGATCTCTTTCTGAAAGAAAATGAACCTCTAGAGAAATTGAATGGAAAACTTTTCTCCAAGATAAATATGATGGTAGGTCCATACTACTGTGACAATGATGATGGTGGTGGTAGTGGTGGTGATGCCAACCATGACTACTACTATTAATAACAATGAAAACAACAAGCATAATAACTCTAATCTACAGGGCTTTGGATCACCTTCCAACTATCCAAAGAGGTAGGCAGTGCATTCTAGAGATGAGCAATATAACTTTACTATATTTTTTTTTTGGTGAGGCAACTGGGGTTAAGTGACTTGCCAGGGTCACAAAGCCAGTAAAAGTTAAGTGTCTGAGGCCAGATCTGAACTGAGGTCCTCCTGACTCCAGGGCCAGTGCTCTATCTATTGCACCATCTAGCTGACCCCGTGGAGTATAACTTTAAAGGCAGAAGTGACCTTAGTGTCTATCTAGTCTCATTTTACAGATGAGAAAACTTAGGCCTTGAGAGATAAAATGAATTGCTTAAAATCAAACAGCTAGTAAGTGGCAGAATCAGGATTTGAACCCAAGTCTTCTGGATATTGGTGGGGAGGTGGTCCTGTTGATAGGAACTTGTTCCATTCAGGGTTTTTTTTTTGGGGGGGGTGTAGGGTAATGAAGGTTAAGTGACTTGCCCACAGTCACACAGCTAGTAAGTGTCAAGCATCTGAGGCAGAATTTGAACTCACTTTCCCCTGAATACAGCTCCAGTGCTTTATCTACTTTTCCACCTAGCTGCCCCTGAACCCAAGTCTTCTGAACTCTAGGTCTAGCATTTTATTTTATTTATTATTTTTATATTTCATTCATTCATTTGTTTGTTTGTTTATTTATTTATTTATTTTGTGGGGCAATGAGGGTTAAGTGACTTGCCCAGGGTCACACAGCTAGTAAGTGCCTAGTGACTGAGGCTGGATTTGAACTCAGGTCCTCCTGGATCCAAGGCCGGTGCTTTATCCACTGCGCCACCTAGCTGCCACCTAGCTGCCCCCTAGCATTTTATTTTTGTTTAAAGAGGTTAAGTAACTTGCCTAGAGTCAACTAATAACCCAGATCTCTCCTGGCTCCAAGTCTAGAGCTCTTTTCTGTTATTTCCTTCTTCAGAGAAATTCAACTGTCTAAAGATAATAATGACAGTATCATTTGTATGACACTTAAGGTCTACATGTATTATTTCACTTATCCTCACAGTAGACCTAAAATGTGGGTACTTTTAGTCTCACCCCCCCACTACCTTTTATTACTCCCATTTTACAGATAAAGAAAACGAGGCATGCAGAAATTACATGACTTGCCCAGAGTCTCACAACAAGTAAGTATCTAAGCAAGATTCAAACTCAGGTCTCTGACTCCCCAGTTCAGCAGTTATGTCACCTAGATGCTGTCCAAACAACAAAAGCCACTTGACAAGGAAACAAAAACATGAATTATTTAAACTGATTCACTAAACTGATTGAATTTACCATGTTAATTTTTCACTTGCCTTTTCCCTATGTAGACCAATAGGCTGGAAAGGCCCTTTGTTTGTTTGTTTGTTTGTTTGTTTTTGCGGGACAATTGGGGTTAAGTGACTTGCCCAGGGTCACACAGCTAGTAAGGCCCTTTTTTTCTATTCACAATTAAGCTGCTTTCTTTTAATAAAAGATAACTTTGGGTGAACAAGGAAATAACGCCTATGGCAGTATTTCAAAGTGTTTCTTAACAGGCCTTTCCCCTAATAAAACCCATGTCCAAATAGCTCTTTACTCAATTCATGTGTCATATTTCCAGCAAAAGTAGAGGTTGGCCCCAGGAATGTTTTCATGTAACAGTCCATTAGCATTAGACTTATGATCAGGAGGTTGCTGTCCACAGCTAGCTTGAGTTCCCTGAAAGGGTTTCCCACTTGCACTAATTCATTCAGGCTAACAGTCCGCCGAGAAGTTTCTAGTTATGCACTAGCAGTGCCTTAGTGGAGAAACCTAGGGCTCTATGCACTGTGTAGATATGGCTGAGGTTGGGGTACCCTGTTCAGGATGCTGCTGTTAAGTGTTTAACAAACAGATCTCCAAATGAAAAAAGACTGCTCAGTACATTTTATTTTATTTTATTTTTTTGAGAGGCAATGGGGGTTAAGTGACTTGCCCAGGATCACACAGCCAGTAAGTGTCAAGTGTTTGAGGCTGGATTTGAACTCAGAAACTCCTGAATCCAGGGCTGGTGCTTTATCCACTGCACCACCTAGCCACCCCTGCTCAGTACATTTTAAAGTTTAATCTTTATTATTAATATTTTATCCATCACTTAAAAAAATCCAGACAGTCAACTAAACAACGAATCAAGCTCTGATTGGTAACATTTGCTGATTTCTGGGGTGTAAATGCTGAAAAATTTAACAATGGTCTCTCAGGAGCTAATTCAAGTTGGCTCCAGCCTACCTTTTGATCCTGGTAGTGATTGAAACTCAATTTCATAGTACCCCAGATTTTCTCACTGACTCTTAGAGAATTCTGAAAACTCTAGAATCAATGAATCATGTAGTCTGAGCCAAAAAGGACCACAGAGGCCATTGTAACACTCTGCACAGGTGTATGACTGCGGAGACTTGAAAAACCACTGGTGGACCTGAGTCAGCCTATTCCACTTTTGGACAGCTCTCCTTTATACTAAATTTCTCCTTAGTTCAATCTGAATTTTTTTTTTCGGGGCAATGAGGGTTAAGTGACTTGCCCAGAGTCACACAGTTAGTAAATGTCAATTGTCTGAGGCAGGATTTTTGAACTCAGGTCCTCTTGAATCCAGGGCTAGTGCTTTATCCATTGTGCCACCTAGCTGCTCCTCAAGCTGAAATTTGTCTCTCCCCACCTTCTACCCATTGTTTCTGGTCCTATGTCTCTGGGTCAGTCCTTCAAATTCTTGAGGACAGTGGTTATGTAGCTCTCAATTATTCTCTTCTCTAGGCTAAAGAACCCCAATTCCCTCAACTGGTCCTCAAATTATATAGATGTAAGGACCCATTTTATCCTGGTTCATCTGAAATTTTTTCAAATATTTTTTTTTATCTCTGGACCCCCCTTAAACTCTTAAAATTTATGAAACCTTCATTTCTCAAATATATAGTGAGTATAGAATGGATTCAAATTTATAAAAATGAGGTCTATTCCCCAATGGACAAATTGTCAAAGGTTATAAGTAGGCAGTTTTCAGAAGAAGAAATCAAAGCTATCTATAGTCATGTGAAAAAAAAAATGCTCTAGATCACTATCCATTAGAGAAATACACATTAAAACAACTCTGTGGTACACCTATCAGAAATGACAACTGCTGGAGGGGATGAGTCCAGCCATTCTGAAGAACAATTTGGAACTATGCCCAAAGGGCTATTAAACTGTGCATATCCTTTGACCCAGTAATACCACTCTTAGGTCTGTATCCCAAAGAGATCAAAGGAAAAGGGAAAGGACCTATATGTATAAAAATATTTATAGCAGCTCTTTTAGTGGTGGCAAAGAATTGGAAACCAAGGGGATGCCCATCAATCAGGGAATGGCTGGACAAATTGTGGCATATGATTGTGATGGAATATTATTGTTCTATAAGAAATGATGAGGGGTGCTTTCATAAAAAACATAGCAAGAACTATATGAATGGATACAAAGTCTAGACAGAAGAAATATTGTAATGATGATCAACTGTGAAAGACTTGGCTACTCTGATCAGTACAGTGATCCAAGACAATTTCAAAAGACTCACGATGTAAAAAAGCTATCCACCTCCAGAGTGGGAAAAAATCTGATGAACTGATGTAAGTTGAAACATGATTTTTCTGACTTTTTTCATTTAAAATTTTTTTTTCTGCTTTAAAAAATATGGCTAAGATGGAAATATATTTTGCATAATTTCATGTGTATAATTGATATTACAGTATGAGGAGGGATGGAATCAGGAGAGAGAATTTGGAACTCAAAAGTTAAGAAGAAAAGAATGTTTTAAATAAATAAATAAACAAACAAACAAATAAATAAATGAAATAAATAATAAATAAATAACATTTTAAAATGTTAAAAAAAAAAAAAGGAAAGCTAGGTGGCTCAGTGGATAGAGCACCGGCCCTGGAGTCAGGAGTACCTGGGTTCAAATCCGGCCTCAGACACTTAACACTTACTAGCTGTGTGACCCTGGGCAAGTCACTTAACCCCAATTGCCTCACTAAAAAAAAAAAGAAAAAGAAAAAGAAAAAATGTTAAAAAAACTCAAAAAATGTTGGCCCCCCCCCAAGAGCTTTTGTTTATTTGGGTTATATCTATCAACATTTATATCATATTAGAAATTAAAAATTCTTAGCATTATTATGAAAATTGTTTTAACCTCATGGAATCCATGAAAGGGTCTTGGGGAACCCCAGGGGTGCCCAGACAACACTTTGAAAATCATTTTTCTAGACATTCTCCAGTTTATCCACAGGAGAAGGTAAGAAGGGAGAGGGACGGGGCAGCTAGGTGGCACAGTGGATAAAGTACAGGCCCTGGATTCAGGAGGATCTGAGTTCAAATCTGGCCTCAGATACTTGACACTTACTTGCTGTGTGACCCTGGGCAAGTCACTTAACCCCAATTGCCTCACAAGAAGAAGAAGAAGAAGAAGAAGAAGAAGAAGAAGTAGAAGAAGAAGAAGAAGAAGAAGAAGAAGAAGAAGAAAGAGGGAAAGGGAACAAACATTTATTAAACACCTACTATGTGCCAGGCAGTGTGCTAAGCATTTTATAATTATTATATTATTTGTGGGGGAGGGCTTAGGGGGCAAGAAAGAATACAGACTAATAGCAAAGGAAGGAAGAAAAAAGTCATGCAAAACCCAAGAAACCCTAGTACATGGCAAGGCTCAGCTCATGTGCCCCCTACACCATGGAGCCTTCCCTGATGTCCTCAGCTAGAAGTGTTCCCTTCTTCATCAAATGTTTCTAGAGAACTTTGCCTGGCCTATCCTTTGCCCTCATCACATTCTACTTTGATGCCTGCCTGTTTGTGTCCATGTCACAAAAATCACAAAATTTCTGAGTTAAAAGAGACCTCAGCAGACCCCCTGTTCCAAGCCATACCTGAGCAAGCATCCTATTTGCAACACACCTGGCAAGTGAGTATCTGCTACAGGATCCCCATTCAGGGAGTACCCACTACCTCTTACAGTAGCCCTTTCTAGTAGGCAGTGTGGTACAGTGGTTAGCTAGCAGAACTTGAAGTCATAAAAACCTAACATCAAACCCCAAATAGTAAACTTCAGACATAGGATTTGAATCTAGGTCTTTTGGATTCCAGGACTAATTCTCTAACCACTATACCACCTCCCTCTACTTCTCTCATATTCCCTTTCATAGGTGGGTATACAAAGTATATATTAGGGCCTGACCTAATGTCTTAATTTTTTTTTTGTATTTTGTATCTCAATCTTTATGTAGTTAACTTAAAAATAAGAATAGTTATAGTTAAGCTTTTATTTAGTTAATTTCATGGATTAAAATATCATTTATGATTAAACATCTAATAAATGTTCATCTTAAATTTTTTTAAAATCCCCTGGGTGCAGTCCCTAATGTAATGTGTCACACAGACATATTTCCTTTATTAGACTGTAAGCTACTTGAGGGCAGGTATAATGTCATTTTTCATTCTTGTATTCACAGTGCTGAACACAGCCCCTTAGATATAGTAGGTAATTAATAAATGTTTGCTGAATCTAACTGAATTTAGGAATCATTAGCATCTGTAATTAGTTATCAAAATATTCCAGAAGTGATGTTTGGTTTACTTTTGAGTCACTCACAGTGCCCAATACTTCGAGGTGATGGAAGGGTGTGGGGTCCAAGAGTGCAGTCAAACTCAGAATGAGTTTTTAAGGGGCCAGGTGACCTATGAGCAGACATGGACTGAATGTTCCTCTTATAAAGTAAAAGCAGTCCCCCCAAAAGTCAGTCTTCGGTGATATCTATAGTCTTTCACATGTTTCCTCTGTTTTGAATAGAAGATAGATAGAATTTAGTTGAAGGCAGTTCTCAATGGCAACAACCCCCCCCCCACACACACACATACACAAAGAAATACATAGAAATCTATAGCTCATGTGAATTTCACAAAGACCATCTGAGTCACTGCATATTTGGGAGTTTGGTAGAGAAAATGGTGGGAGGGAAAGAGAGGATATGAAGGGAAAGGAGATACCAAGTAAATTATGACAAAACCCAAGTGGAACCTATTGAACACATATATAACCCGTAACCTAGAATCTCAGTCTCTGGGTTTACAAGGACCAGGTTCAATCTGAGTGGTTTCTTTCTTCATTTTTTTTTTTTTCAAAACCAAAACCAAAACCAACCACTCTCTTTGCATCATCCCCCTCCCCCCCCCCCACTCAGGTTTCCCTGGGAACTTCAGAATTTGGCTCATTTGCCCCTACCAAGAGTTTCTTCTGAGAAAGTCAGAATATAGCCTGTGACTTGGTCCCTGCAGATATGGTTCAAAGTGTCCTCCATTCCCAGGCAAGCACTCAGCTCACAATATATCTTCAATACGGGATAGCCTTTATTTCAGCCCACGGAAAGAATGAAAATAACACAAAAGGCTCGTGGCAGCCCTTGAACAAAAATTGGGTATAAGATAATGAATTTCTAAAAAAGGAAAATTCCTCAGAGGAAATGACAATTCTCCTGCCCACACATTTAGCTGGATCCCACCTGTCACCCCCAGAGGCCTGTCTACCAGTCACCCAGCCTAAGGGTTTGGACTCCCTTAAAAGGAAAATGAACTTGAGGTTGCTAGAAAGGCAATTCTCCAACATTTCAGTGAGTTCCACCTTCCCTGCATGGGGTCCTACCCAAAGGACTTGGACTCCCCTTTGGAAGGGTCAACTGCCTTGGTTTGCTCCCATTTCACCATCATGACAAAAGTCAACCCAGACAACATCTTGCAGAGCCCAGATTCCCAGAGAAAAAAAAGAAACGGATAATTGCCTTTTTTCTTCTAGCCAAGTATTTTCTGTACAAATACTTTGCTGTCAAGTTTGATAAAGCATGGAAAAACTTCCTAAGTCAATGGAAATTTTTTTTTCATGGAAATGCAAAGGGGTCCAACCTAGAGACCTAATTCTTGAAAAAAAAAATAAAAGGTTTTGTTAGAAAGAGAAATTCAGTGACTATGGGTTGTATTTTTCCTTTCTTCACATCGTTATTGTTTGGTTTCTAATAAAAATCACAGTGAAGTTGGGTCTCTAAATAAACCCACCAAGGCAGGTCTCACTAAAACCTGGGCCTTGGCAGGAGGACAAAAAAAAAGCATGGGTAACATAGGGAAATGACACCAAAAGGAGGCCTTGAATTCCACATTCCCATCTCCTGACAAATGTTAGGCAGCTCAGGTCTCTGGTCTCATTGTCATTCCACTCACTGAGCACTCCCCAGAGCTTGGAACAGGAGACTGGGTATTATTAACACAGCAGATTAATAACACTGGGGGAAAGACATTTTCACAAACATGCTAAATATTAATAATAATCAATAACAGTTTATAGTTCCTAACATGAGCCTGGGACATGACCCCCGGGGACTGGTGAGAGAAGGGGTAACAGCTGCAAAGCGGAGAGAAGGGAATTGGGATCGGGGCCTGAGATTCAGCCTCAGGAAAGACGACTTTAGAAGAAGGGACAGATTGCCAAAAGGAGACAGAAGTTCTGGGCCAGCCCCAGACCATATCTCAGCTCCCGAATTTTTACAGCTACCACACACAGCTGAGGGAGAGCCTTTGATGGCTGCCGAAACATTGGGGACTCATTCTTAATTGAGTAAGTAGCCCCAAATAGACAGGCTTTGGCCTGTCTCATCCAAGTCCGGTTCAAAAAGGACCTTATCGATTGATGCTTCAGCATTTCTTAATTTCCCATCTGCTGCTTAAACTGAGTCCTTGCCTATTTCACTGTCAACGGAGCATAGCTCTGAAGATGAAGGCAGGGGGTGATCACAGAGAAATAAACCTGGTCCTTGAGTTTACAGAAACACAGTTCAACCCCCTTATTTTACAAATGAGGATACTGAGGCCCAGAGAGGGGAAATGGTTTGGCTGAGGTTATCTCACTAGTAACCTGGACTGAAAGCCAGGTTTTCTAGCTCCCATTCTAGAAGTCTTCCAAGCCAAGCTACTTCATAAGGATTAATGATGTCTTTCTCATTCCCAAAGCTACCTCAAAGTTTAGTGTTTGCCCTAGAGCTATCTCATTTGCCTAATCTGCCAGATGATACCTCTTCGCTCCATTCTACAGAGGGGGAAACTGTGAGGTGGTCCTGAATGCTTGCACTTACTGCAAGCACTTACTGGGGCCAGAGCATCGGCAAGGAGAGTGATAGCAAATGTTTTGCTTAGCATCCCTTGCCAATGAATCTTCTAATTCTCAGTTGGTTCTCACAATGTGAAAAGTTCTTTGCAAAACTTAATTTTCGGTGTAAATGTCAGGTGCTCATGCTGGTGGTAGTCTTCCTCCATAAAAGGTCTGCTCTGAGGTTCCTCCATGAGTGGAAGGTACCTGGACAGGACACAAGGAGTCCCTACCAAACTGGAAAGGATCCAGTGGTATAATGACCATATAGCCATCATCTGAGGACCAGAATGGCTAAATTGGGAGGAGATCATGATTTAAAAAAAAATTATTTATTTATTCATGCATTCATTCGTTTGTTTATTTATTTATTTGTTTGTTTATTTATTTGCAGGGCAATGAGGATTAAGTGACTTGCCCAGGGTCACACAGTGTCAAGTGTCTGAAGCCAGATTTGAACTCAGGAATCCAGGGCTGGTGCTTTATCCACTGTATCATCTAGCTGCCCCCAGATCATGAATTTCTTGAAGGGGGAAGGGAAGAGAGATTTCTTTTCTTTTTTTTCTTTTTTTTTTTTTTGGTGAGGTAATTGGGGTTAAGTGACTTGCCCAGGGTCACACAGCTAGTAAGTGTGTAAAGTGTCTGAGGCCGGATTTGAACTCAGGTCTTCCTGAATCCAGGGCCGGTGCTCTATCCACTGCACCACCTAGCTGCCCCTGAGATTTCTTAAATACCTACTATGTGCTAGAATTGAGCTAAGCACTTTACATTTCTCACATTGCCTGGACCACCAGCAAAGACTCTCTAACCAAGCTATCAAGGAATTGTGATTTATATTGGTAGAAAGAATATCCACACTCATGTACTTGCTAATCTTTGATGTGTTGAATTATAATTATCCCAACAAGCTTTAGCATATTAGTAAGTCTGCCTGGGCAAGGGGTGGGGAGGCGGTCACCAGTGGAAAAAGTTTCCTTGACTTTTTATGGATGCAAGTACAATTTCTTAACTCTTCTTGTTTTTTTGTTTGTTTGTTTTGTTTTTGGCAATATAGTTGTTCTAGGTTCCATGTTTTGTTAGCTTGTGAAAAAACTAAAGCTAATGTCCTGAGATATAGAGGCGAGAGCTAATAATGTGCCAGATTCAGATGTTCTTCGGGTATGAGAGCCCTGGATGGAGCAAACAGGAACCATAAGGAGTGTGATAATAAGGGAATCTTCAAGAGAGAAGCTAGTTTTAATCCATTTAAAAAGCAATCCCAATCTTAAAATGAATGGTGATGGAACTAGGGCTGGTTCCTGCTTGTAGGGTTCCAGGGGAAACTTCCTGGCCTGGCCCATAATGATGTTAGATGTGGGTCCCAAACCTTGGCATGTGCCAAGTAATTAAGTCTCAGCTTTCCCTTAGGCTGGAAATTCAGCCAGTAGAGCTATGGGCTTGGAGTCAGGAAGCCCTGAGTTCAATTCTAGCCTCAGACATTTTCTGGTTGTGTAATCCTGAGCAAGTCACTTGACCTCTGCCTGTCTCAGTTTCCTCAGCTGTGAAATGGGGCTAATGATAACACCTCCCTCCCAGGGTTTTATAAATGAGATTAATATTGTAAGAGACATTAGTTAGCATAATGCCTGGTATAAAATACTTACTCCCTTCCTTTCTCATCTTGGCCTCTCATCCTGCCCACACCCTGCACCCATTCAACACATTCTTCTAATTCTCTGCAGGCAGGGGCCCTGAGATGCCTTTTGTCAGTTGTCTGCGGGGAGCATTGAGGACTGTGAGTCCACTTCCCCTTGAATCAGCAACCAGGCCCGCTGCTGGGGTATCCAGAGCCCCCTGGGAGCCCACATCTCTGACACAGCCATTGGAGAGCTCTTAGGTGCTGCACACACCACCTGGCCCTATTTAAAACCAATCCATTATTCTAAGAAGGATTATTTATATGTAAAATGCTCCTGGGACAGCAGTATTTGTATTTCTAGGCTGCTGCATCCCCGATTTCCTCCCTCCCTTAATATAGCCCCAGGCGCTGCGGGTGAATGCCTTGCCGATGCCACTGTAATTTTTATCAAGGCTTGTTTCTGGTAAAAAGCCTCTTTGTTTCAAAGAAATGTGATTTGGCCTTTTTTCTTCCCCTCCTCGATTCCTTGGTTAATATACCACTTCCACGTGCCCTGAGGGAAAGCAAGGTATTCCATGGAATTGCTCGAATCTCACTGTTTTTCTTCTAAATCACAACTGACTTTTTTCCCTCGACCCATGCAAAAGCACTATCTAAGCTGGCAGTCTGGGCTGGAGGTTTAATTCCTCCATTAACCCTCTACTGCCTGCATTTCTCATAGCCTAGGGTCACAGATTTAGAGCTGAAATGAACCTCGGAAGCCATCCAGTTTCAACGTCTTTGTTTTTACAGACAGAGAAACTGAGACTCAAAGAGGTGAAGCAATTTGCTCAAGGTCACACAGATATTAAATGCTGGAGCCAGGATCTGAACCCTCTGACTCCAAGACTAGCCCCCTTTCCACTGAACATGATGCTAATGATGGGAAGGATTTGCGTTGGATCAGTCCCCATCAGTGCAGAGACAGAGCTGATGGAGGAAAATCTGGTCATAGCACCACCTCCTAGGCTTCAGTGTGGCCCCATCGTGAGACCAAGGATAGAAGCAAAATTAAGTCAAGTTTTCCCAGTCAAGAAATCCAATCCAATGAAATCTGTTTTCCTACAAAGTTACCCATAGCATTTCAGGGCTCTGGGAAAATCAAGGGTTCCGTTTAGCTTCAGTCAGAATTAGGATTGATTCTAGCTTTGTACTTCTGCCTGCCTCTTTCCAATTCAGACAAGGATTTGGAGGAATGCATTGAGAAAGAGAGCAGAATAGGTACAAGAATCCTCTGGCTGACTTTGGTGGAGAGAGTGATGGGGCATCCACCCTGCATTTAAGCTTGCTGATAATTAAATCATCATCTTCAGATGCCCATTGAGTACCACATGGGATCAAATGAGAGAGTTAATATTTCATAAAATATTCTGCACGCTTCAAAATGCGAGCTGTTATTATTATCATCACTGTTTTTCAATATTTATATTATTTTCATTTTTTAAGTTTAACCTGAATAATTCACATTTTCCATTATGTTCTTTTTTATTTTCAAATACTTTATTTTCCCCAATTACATGTACAATTTTAACATTTTTAAAAATTTTGCCTTCCAAATCCTCTCCTTCCTCACTCAATTATTATCATTATCACTATTATTATTACTATAACATGTAATATATCATCAAAGCACAGAGGCAGAATAGATGCTGAGGAAACGAAGGTATAGAAGATTCAATCTTTGCTTTCAAGGGGCTGATGATATGCTTGTGGAGACAAGACAAATGCACAAAAGAATGACCAGCAATAAAAAGCAGGACATGATGAGGGGCCAGTGAGGGCTAAGGACAATTAGTGTCTTTAGAACTCAGAGGAAACAGGGATCACTGTGGGCTGGGGCAGTCAGGGAAGGCTCCTGGGAAAAGATAGGATTTGAGTCAGGTCTTGAAGAAGCATAAGTTTGAGAGGCAGTAGGGACTAGCAAAGAAAGAACTGGTTAGGGGCAGCTAGGTGGCACAGTAGATAAAGCACTGGCCCTGGATTCAGGAGGACTTGAGTTCAAATCCAGCCTCAGACACTTAACACTTACTAGCTGTGTGACCCCGGGCAAATTACTTAACCCCAATTGCCGAAAGAAAGAAAGAAAGAAAGAAAGAAAGAAAGAAAGAAAGAAAGAAAGAAAGAAAGAAAGAAAGAAAGAAAGAAAAGGAAAAGAAAAAAGAAAGAACTGGTTAAGGAAGACCTGGCTACTGAATGCTTGACTCTGGTCAAGTGACTTTATCAGTGACCCAAGCAAATCATTAAGGCTATAAGTTGCAAAATAATTACAGATGTGCATTGGCTGAAGGAGTATCCTTGCTAGAAGTCTTCTGTGCCAAGTGAGGAGGAGGAGGAGAAGGAGAAGAAGGAGGAGGGGGGAGAAAGAAGAGAAGGGGGAAGTCAGAAAGCCCAGGGTTTGAGAAGGACATTGATAAATTGTAAAGTGCCCAGAGAAAAGGCAAATGGGATGGTAAACGACCTTGAGCCTATAGCATTTGAGAACTGGTTGAAGGAATAGGGGATGTTTATCCTTTTTATTCATATACTTTAATGACCCTAATAAAGTGAAGAGATTTATCCTGTTTAGCCCCAGAGAGAGACAAGAGCAGGAACAATGGGTAGAAGAGGAAGGGGGAAAGTTTGCGCTGAAAGTAAGGAAACTATGATGACAATTGGAATTATCATAAGTAGAATGAGTTGCCTATGAAGGAAATGCATTTCTCCTGACTGTAAGTCTTTAAGCAGAGGCCAGATAAATATTTGCTGGGGATGGAGTAGTGAGCATTCTTTTTCAGGTATGGGTTGATCGATGGGTCATTGTGATTCCTATCTTTAAAAATCTCTGATTTGGAGGCTCAGAGGAGTTAAATAACTAGCCCAAGGTCGCACAGTAAATCAGACCAGAGTCACGATCTGAATGAACTTTGAGCTTACAAGTAGGCTTTTCCCACTGTACCTCTGCTCAGTCTCTGGAGATTGGAGAGACAAAAAGTCCTTGGCCATCGATGAGTCTTTTAGGGTAGTTGTATCTCTCTAACTTTCACATGAATAAGAACTTGGTCTCGTGAAGGAGACTTTGGTGGCAAGGTCATTCCCTTTCCCTCTGATCTCCCTCTTCCTTTCATGAAGGAAATGGGACAGTATGGAGTTTTGGGCTTCTTCCACACCAGGACATTTGGGCCAAAGTTGAAGGGAAGGCTCAGAGATGCTGGACTGAACAAAAAAACACATGTGCGGAAGATGAAGGAGAGATAAGGTTGTGGTGAGAACATTGACTCCACTTGGTGCTGAGGTTTGGAAACAGTCTAGGAAAGAGAGAGAGAGTCGGATATAAGCCCAGCATCGATTTTCTGCCAGTTTGGGGGGAAGCACGCAAGTCCTCAGGACTAGATTTGGGAGCCGTCCCTTTGGGTTTGATGGGAATGGGCAGAATTTCCCTGATTCCTCTATGAACATAGGGTAGGAGGGTGCCCTACTACTGATCAGTGGGCAAGCCCCAAATCATGACATTTCCTCTGGGGCATAGATGGCCCCTAGATGTGGAGAGACCTAGGCAGACAAGACAATTGCTTCAAGGCTACCAAAGGACTCTCTGCCAGCCAATCCACCAGGCTCACATTCCAAACCTAATCTCCAGGATGAGAAGTTTGCTCCAACCCAGGCCGCGTTATGGAAAAGAAAATGGACTCTAATTTTTCTTTGGGGGGGGGGAGGGTTCTATTTGGTGCAAGTCAGTAGGTTAAATGCTATGCAAACATGCACAGAACCACCCCTCAATTATGTATAGATACATTAATCTCTTCTTACCAGTTCATACCAACTGGATCTGTGGCCACCATTGATAGGCTCCAGCAGTGGGGGAAGAGAAAACCACCAGCCAAATATGCTAGAAGTCCCCCATTCCCCCTTCCCCAGCCCTCCTCCATCATATACAAACAGCAATAGGAAGAAGAGATAGAGGATAGAAAAGCAAAAAGAAGAAAAGACTGTCTTTGGCCTCATCCTGGGGCTACATGGCCTTAAGGAAGTTTGAGGGGGAAGCAATTTTTGCTTTTAGGAGAACAGTGAAAGTTGCTTTGTATGGGGCATTCACTTGCTTTTGCTTTAGGAGAGTTCAATTGAGACTGGGGGTGGGGGTGGGGGGAGAGGTGGTAGGGGGATGGTTGTCACGCTGAGGGGCTGATAAAAGCCTTTGCTATTCCTTTTCTGGGTGCAGGGAGAAGGTGTGGAAGCTGGGGAAAGACAGCCCTGTTTGGATGGACTCAAGATTTTGAGGTCCAGTATTCTAGGGTATCTTTTTTGGGGTTTAAAATTTTTCTCAAGCTCTTCACTACCTGGCCACATATTATCTTCACAGCCTACTTGCATACTACTCTTTTCCACATACTTTAACGGTCCAGCCATGCTGGCCCCTGGTTTTTCCTTTTACAGGATACTCCATCTCCTCCCTCTATGCCTTTGCCTTGACCGTTCCCCAAGACCTGGAATACACTCCCTTCTCATCTCTTTCTCCCAGAATCCCAAGTTTTCTTCCAAGAGTCAGCTCAAGAGCCATTTCTAGGGAAGAAGTTTCCTGGTCTCCCAATACCTTCTCTTTAGGGTTACCTTGCATCTGCTTTGTATGTGTCCTGTACCTGTTAGGATGTAATGTCCTTGAGGGCAGAGACTCTTTGCTTTTTGTCTTTTTAATCCCCTGATTTTAGCACATTGTGCTGCACATAGTAGCTGCTTAAATAAATGGGTGTTGATGAACTTATTGATAACCAGAGAAGGCTTTTCAGAGATATATTTTAGGTGGAGGAGCACTAGATTTGATGCTAAAGTCCTAGCTGTGTCACTTGTCTGACCATGGCTAAGTGAATTCACATCTCTATGCCTCAATTTCTTCACCTGTAAAATTAAGGATAATGATTGGAGAATATCTTAGATTATATCTCTTCCAGCTCTAAATGCTATATCAATATGACCTCTTGAATTCTTCTAAACCAGAAGTTGGAGCTTTCCTGAGAAAGTTTGAGAAAGCAGTTTTCCCATTCTTATTTTGGCTTCAGAATACAGTGAAAGGTGTGCAGAGTGGATTAGGGGGGTGACCTTTCATTCTTCATTGCTTCCACAGGTGTCTATTGTTCCTGTATAGCCTTTTGCTTCTGGCCTTGCATAGAGCAGGAGCTTATGAAATGCTGATGGAACAAATGACACCAGCTCACATTTTGGATTGAACCAAAGCAACATTAGCAGAAAAGCAAGAAAGCCCCAAGACAAGTCAATAAGCACCTACCATGTCCCAGGCATTATGCCAAGTTCTGGGAAACCAAAGAACAATCTAATCGGGAGAGAACATGTAAATAACTATGTGCAAACAAGATACAGACAGGACAAATTCTCAATAACCAACAGGAAATCTCCATTAAAAAAAATTGGACATTGAGTCAGTGAGATTTGGATTAAAATCTGAACTCTTGCAACCTTGGGCAAATCATGCAGTATCTTTGGATCTCAATTTCCTCATTTCTGAAACAAGAGAGTTGGACGTGACCTCCAAGGTCCCTTGCATCTCTAACTCCATGAGCCCGAACAGCAGAAAGGCTTAACTTCACCTTTCACCTAAGACACCATTGGAAAGACCTGTGAGTTTTAGCCTCAAGGTCGGAGCTTTCCCCATACATCACCCAATTACTCAGATGAAGGGATGTGGATCCCCTCCAGCCAAAATCGACGGATTGTCAAACTACCCCGGAGCTGACTGATCACTTTAGACAGATACATCCACACAGACTTTAGAACATCTTCCCCTACGGAGGTGCTGCTGAAAATCCTCTTCCCTCCTCCATTTCTTAGTGCTAGCCAAATGGGTTAATATTTCCAGGATCTAGAAAAGCTTCCAGAGAGATAAAGGCAAAGGAAGAAGAAAAATGCTTTCTACATGTATCTCCATGGAATAGGTAGGTTGGTGGCAATGTCTGGTTCCATGAAATGGAGCAAGAAAGGCTAGGCATAATGCTCTCTGCACTGGCATTTGGTTCAAGAGCCTGTGTCAACCTAACCTCGAGTGGCTTCTACTGGCCACTCCTTTTGTTCTTGGAGCTGAAACATGCAGTAGTGGATAGAGAGCTGGCCTTGGGGTCAGGAAGCTCTAAATTCAAATTCTGTTTGATTGTATCAAGTTATGAGACCAGGGCAATTTCCTCTTCTCAAAGCTAGACCTCATAATGATGACATTTGACATTTCTATCTTACTCTCTAGTCTGCAAAATGTTTTGCATACATTGTTTTTTAGAGGCTTAGGAGAAATGAAGAAAACAATGAAATTCAATTTGATCCTTGTCCCACCAGTACCTAGAACAGTGCCTAGAACATAGTGAATAAAGGTATCACAGCACAAAAGATCCAAAGATCATTTGGTTTAACGCCCCCCCCCCCCCCATTTTACAAGCAGGGAAACTGAGGCAAAGTATACTGCCATCACTCTACAGCCTAGAAGTCTCTGCTAAAATCTGAGGACCTGAAGTTCATAGATTTTAGTCCAGGATGATGAAGGTTGGTTTATTGAAAAACAAAAATATAGGTTCTCATTCCTGAGTGCTCTATTTCAGCTTTTGCAGTGAAGGTGCAAGAGGGAAGAGGTTGCCAATAAGCATATCCATCACATAGAGATAGATCATGGATACACTAGAATACAACAACTCTGTTATGCCCATTTTCCAGATGAAGAAACTAAGGCTTCAGAGTGGTGAATGCGCTCACCAATAGTCCCGTGGCTCTAAATGGTCAGAGGCAAGCTTAAAACCCAGGGTTTCCTGGATTTCCAAAGTCAGCATTCTATTGATAGTGCAAAGCTGCATGAAAAATGTTCCTTTGAATAACTTTAGTAAAAACTCTTGAAAGCTTTAATAAAACTGAACTAAGACTTTGGGGACACCCAGAAATTTGCCACTCATCATCATTACCGCTACCACCACCAGCATCACCACCCCCATCCCATTCTTATCTTTTTCATAGATTCATAAATTATGAATTTGAAGGGACCTCAGAGGCCGTATTCTTTCTCTCTGATTTTACAGAGGAGGAAACCCTGCCCAAGGTCACACAGGTCAAATGATTATAGGGCTAGAATGGGACCGCTGAGGTAATAGAATTCCCTTTTTACGGATGGGGAAACTGAGGCCCAGGAAGTTACAGTGATTTGTTCCAGGTCAGACAGGGAATTTGATTGAGAGGAAGGATCTGAACAGAGGTTCTCCGAGTCCACGGGCAGGGATTTTTTCTCTGAAATCCACTGAGGGGTAGGGGGGGGGATTGGGGGAGTAGGGGGGAGGAGAGAATTTCTTCCCCTCCCCCCATCTTCTTTTTTCCCACACTCTGCCGACCACTGCCCCGGGCCCCTCCCCTCCACGCACCCAGAACAGGGAAGCATCCCCTTTGCTTCTGGATCCCAGGCTCCCACAAAACCCTAACCCTGGGCCACTGTGCCCTAATAAAGACGTGTATCGTTTTAACCGTGAAATAAAGTGCTTAAGTCGGCCAGGCTTGTCCCCTGCGCTCGGCCGGCCGCTCGCCAGCTTCATTTAGCAGGCCAGTGGTGGTAAGAAGAGGGAAAAAAATGCATTAATTTTTATTAACAGGGAGAGCCATTTGTTCCCTGTGACAATATTTGACTTGTCGAAATGATTTTCACCTCTGCCACGAGGTGCGCGCTCCCCACATACATCACCCGATTACTCCGAGAGCGGCCAGTGCTGCAGTCATTAGCCAGTGAATTAACGACAATCCCCAGCGCTATTAATCACCCTGCCAGGAGCCGCGGCGGCGGCGGCTGACCCGAGCGCGGCCCGGCCCGGCCCAGCCCAGCTCGGCTCAGCCCGGCCGGCCGAGGCAGCGTAGCCTGGGGCTGGGGGCCAGGGAGGAAGCTGCAGGTAACCATCCACCTCCCCCTTCTTATTTTAAAAACGGTTGAGGAAGGGGGGGGGGATCGAGAAGAAAGGGAAGAAGATACCAAAGGGGAGAGAGACAGAGAAAGAGAGAGAAAGAGAGACAGAGACACAGAGACAGACACAGACACAGACACAGAGACACAGAGAGACAGAGACAGAGACACAGAGACAGAGACAGACAGACCCAGAGAAAGACAGACACAGAGACAGACAGACAGAGACGGAGAGACACAGAGACAGAGAGAGACAGACAGAGAGAGACAGAGACAGAGACAGAGAGAGAGAGTGAAACCGACAGAGAAACAAAGACAGAAAGACACAGAGAAAAGAAAAGAAAAAAGGAGGAAAGGAAGGAAAGAGAGAAGGAAGAGCAGAGAAAACACAGGAAAGGGAGAGAAAGGAGATGGAAGAGAGTGATGGACCCGAATTGGAAGGAAGGAGAAGAGAGAACAAAAGGGAAAGGAGACAAAAAAAATAAGGACTGAAACTAAATGAAAGGTAAAAGGAGGAGAGGAAGAAGTGGAGAAGAGATAGAAAAGGAGAGAGGGAAGATGATAGTACAGAAGGAGAGGGAGAGGAAAGAAGGAGGTGAGAAGGGAAAGAAAAGAGAAGAGAGAGAAGAGACAAAGATGAGAAAACAGGAGGGGAAGGGAGGAAAGGAGAGGAGAAGAGTCTTTCCCTCTTTATCTACTTTATCCTTCTAGTTCCTCAGGGTCCCCCCTTCCCTTTTAAAACTGGGACCAGAAATCATCAACCATTCAAAGAACCAGTAAACTACTTTGCGGATATTATTCTTTATGTTAAGGCAAGAGAGTCTTTTTATCAGTGTGATACTGACAACACCAACTCTTCCTTCCAAGGCCCACAGGCATGAGCCACATTTTCTTGTGCCCCCAGTCCCCCTGCCATGTTCTCAGCTCATTCCCAGCCTGTAGACTTACAGAGTAGCTGTCTTTGAAAGATGCAATGGGGGATGCAGACTAGGTAACCCTGTCTTCTCTTGGGCTCAGCAGAAGTTCATTGAGACTCTACAAATGTAGGTTTCTAAACACTTGGATATGTATCATATTATATATATATATATATGTGTGTATGTAATATTGAGTAATACCGTGGATACAGATGACATGCCGACATGCTCATTTGTTTGACATATTTGGCGTATTTTGTTTGACATATTTGAACTTTTTGCTGGCATCTTTCCCTTTCTCACACATATAAAACCCGCGGTCAACTTGAGGAAATGGGAAAAGTAGAGGCTTGGGAAGACAGTTGAATCCAGGGAAAAAAGATGCCAGAAAGGGGGGGGGGCGGGGTGTGGTGGCGCTGGTGGCATGGACGTGTGAAGAAACTCAGCTACTTTTCTTCTCCCTCTGGCATTCTTTCCAATTTTCTGGGCCAATGGAAATTTCCTCCTTTTGCTAATTAGTGACTGATTTACGAGTTACTCCACTCTTGCCTCTTGTTTCTTCTATTGAGGTAGAAAAAGGCACTTAGCATGACTCCCCTATACTGGGAGCTACTGGTTCTCAAGAAAGGAAGAGATATTATTGTCATCCATCTGGGTACCCTTTTTACCCCAGGGAGGTATAGAGGGATGCTAAGGCCGGGGGAGGCAGGGAGAAGAGAGACATGTTGCTTTCTATGGTTTTTGTTGCTGCTTACTAGGAGTTCTATATTGCTAGTCTTGATTTAACAGCTTGGCATGTCATAAGACAGTGGAAAGAATTCGGACTTTGGAAACCGATTCAAATCCCGTCTCTGCCAGCTAATACCTGTGTGACCTTGGGCAAGTTATTTTACAAGTATGCCTTAGATTACTCATCTGTAAAAGGGGACTGGACTATATTACTTCTTCGTGTCCCTTCCAACTCTAAATTTATGATATATGAACAACTCTTCTGATGATAAATAGCTTTATCTCCTCTTGCTTTTGCCTCCTGGAAACTGGTGCCTTCCTCATTCGTTCCAAAGCTGGCCCAAACCACATTGGTTTCCAGATCAGTCTCAAAGTCTCGGGAAGACTGATTTCCCAGAGTGTTAGCAGTCACTTTGGGCTTGGGCCATTACTGGGGAAACCACTTAAACGTTCAAGGCCACGGTTGCGATTTAGATGTATCCCAGTGTTGGGATGCCTTTCAGAAACTTCTTGGAGCCAAAGGATGATCTTGGATCTTCACTGTGGGGCTGGAATTCTCGAGAGGGGCAGAGAGTTGCTCTGTAGAGTGTCATGCCTGTCTGTTTCTGTCTTGTCAAAATGTAATCCTCCCAAAAGAGAGGAGGGGGATTCGGCTAACATGTAGAATTTTGGGGGCTCTGGTTTTCAAAAAAAAAAAAAAGGAGAAGAAGAAGCACAAGAACAACAAAAAACAAACCAGGGCTCCTTCAAACATAGCTTAGGAAAAAAATTCCATTTGAATTTCCTTCCCAAGAAAAGTTGGTTGGTTCCCTCCAGCTGCTAGTAATAGGAAAGCCCCTGTTGTCCAAATTACCTACATTTATTTCATATATATCTTGTCTATATGTATATAGATATACACATACACATACACACACATATATAATACATACACACACATACATACACACACACACACACACACACACACATATATATATATATATATATATACATGTTTTCTTCCATACCTGATAGGATAGAAGCACATCAAAGGCAAGAATTGTTTTATTTTTGTCTTTCTATTTTCAGCACATTGCCTGGCTCATAATTTGCTGTTTGTTGTTGTTGTTTCATTTGTTTCTTACTCTCTGTGACCCATTTGTGGTTTTCTTGGCAAAGGTACTAGAATGGTTGGCTATTTCTTTCTCCAGCTCATTTTGCAGATGAGAAAACTGAGGCAAGTAGGGTGAAGTGACTTGCCCAGGGTCACCCAACCACAAAGTGGCTGAAGGCTGTATTTGAATTCACGAAGATAAGTCTTCCTGACTCCAGATCTGGCATCCTATCCACTGCACCACCTGGCTATCCCCAGAACATAATTAGCATTTAATAAATGATAATTGATGAATTGATTCATTGAGTGGGGAAAGCACTGGCCTAGCCTTGAAGTCATCAGTGTTGACCCTGTTCCTTTGTATTTACTCTGTATGTAGGTTGTTTTGGTTTTTCTTTTTAATTGGTGTGTACTAGTTAAGCTGTTGGAGGACCAACACTGTTTTATCACTTGTGCTTTGCATTCCCACAACTTAGAACAGAACTGGTCCAGTAATCAGGAGACCTAGAGGGAGCCTGGTATAGTAGAAAGAAGAATGATTCCAGAGGCAGAACATATCGATCCAAATCCATTCTCTGGAGCACACTAGCAGCATGACCTTGGGCAAGTCCATTAATCTCCCTAGGCTTCAGTTGGACCTGAGCTCAAATCCTACCCTTGGACACTTAATAGTCTCCAAATGGGAACAAGGAGAATCTGAAATAACTCAACAACAAGAAGAACTCAGTTTCCTCAACCACAAATGGGGGTGAGAGATTTGACAGTGATGACTTCTAAGGCATCTCCTAGCTTGAAGTCTATGATTCTAGACCTATATGTGGGCAGCTAGATGATACAGTGGATCATAAAATCATGCATTTTGAGCAAGAAAGAACTACCATACCCAATCTCATTTTACAGAGGAGGAAACTAAGGTCCACAGAGGTGATGGTCACCCAGCTAGCTATTAAGACAATAAGGGGGGCAGCTAGGTGGCACAGTGGATAGAGCACCGGCCCTGGAGTCAGGAGGATCTGAGTTCAAACCTGGCCTCAGACATTTGACACTTACTAGCTGTGTGACCCTGGGCAAGTCACTTAACCCCAATTGCCTCACCAGAAAAACCCCAACAAAAACCCCAAGAAAAACAAACAAAAAAAGACAATAAGGAAGGATTTGAATGCAAGTCTTACACATTTCAAGTGTCTCTGGAGGCACTTTGCAGGCCTTTGAATTCTTACAACCCTATTTAGATAAGGGCACGGTGACCCAGGAAGATTAAATGAGTTAACTTAAGGCCACAGAGGCTCTTAAATGGTAGAGGCAGGAATGGAACTGTGGGCCTCTGACTGGAAATACTGCTGTGACTCTGGAAAGCTATTTCTTGTGATTGCCTTTTGTCTATCTTGACTTTCATCCTTAGATGGAATCTCATGGGGTTAAATTGGGTTTGGAAGTTGCAGCTTTCCTGGCCCCTGATGACTTTTGGCCAAACAGAAAACAAGATGATCATCTGGTTGAGTACAGTGATTCATATACAAGAATCAGAGAAAAGCTTTCCAATCGTCAGTGACGTCCGCTGCCCTGTGAAACATTACCATGCCTTCCCTCGTGCCAATCGGTGCCATCTTCAGCATTTTGTTCCCTTGCCACATGTCAGGGGATCATGCATTTATCTAGAGCTTCAAGGGAGCTTGGGTGGTCAATTCACTGAACCCCTATATTTTATGGCACTGATGCTTAGGCAGGTGAGATGACTTGCCCAGGGTCACACAGTATGTGGGAGAGCTGGTATTTGAACCCAACTCCTCTGCTCACAAGTCCCAAGGTCTTTTCATCCACTGTGGCTGAAACTGAATGTGGGTTAAAGTTTTAACCCCTTCTCAGCCTCCAGAGGTAATGGCCTCAGGGAGTCAATGAACACTTTTCCAGACTTGGAGTGAATTTGGACACTGAGATTTAGGGGTGGGAAAAGTCATCTGAGGTTATTCACTAGGCTCATGGACTTGTAGATTGAGAGTTAGAAGGGATCTCAGAGGTCATCTAGCTCCTCATTTTACAGAAGAGGGATCTGAGGATCAGAGAGTTGAGGTAATTTGCTCAAAATGTCATACAACTACTAAGTACCAGATCAGAACTGAATTTGAACCCAGCTCTCCTAACACGGAATCAGCATTCTTGCTAATTGGACTCCCAACTTCCCTCCTCTCCCTGTTTCAATTTATTCTTCACATGGATGCCAAGATAATCTTCTTAAAACACAAGCATGACCAACTCATTTTCCTGCTCAACAACCTTTAGGGTTTCCCTACTATCCTTTGAATAAAATGCAAACTTCTCAGCTTGTCATCTAAATCCCTTTCCAGTCTAGACACAGACTATCTTTCCATGCATGTCCTGCCCCAGAGGTGTTAAACTTAGGACCAGGGCTCCAAGCAGTTACAGCCAGATTGAAATGTAATAGAGAAATGTTTAACAATCAAGAAAATTACAACTCAACTAGACAATGTTAATTTGTGGTTTTCTATGTCATTCGGAGGCCACAGGAATCCATTTTGATTTTGACACCACTGCTGTACATTATTCCCCTTCATGCACCAGGAAAACTAGCGTACTTACTGTATCCTGAATTTATCAGTCTCCTGCCTTATCACAAACTGTCCTCCATGACTAGAATGCCTTTCCTCCTCCCTTGTTCTTTTAGTATCTCTTACTTCTTTCAATGAGTGGTTCATATGTCATGTCTTACCAGAGGACTTTCCTGATCCCCTCACTTTTAATGGACACTTCACTATCCTCAAATAATTTTGTATACATCTATTCACTTATATATTTGTAAACTCCCTCCAGTAGAATAGAAACTCCCTGAGGGCAGGAACTGTTTTTCTTTGGATCTTTGTCATCCCAGCACATGGCATAGTTTCTTGCATACAAAAGGTGACTAATAAATGTTTGTTGCATTGGATTGTACTGGAAGAGTACCAAATGAATACACTCAGGTATTTTTGTATTATTCCCTTCCATATATAGCACAGCATAGCACTCAATAAATAGCAGCTCATTTAATGGTTTCCAAAAGAAACCTGAAAAGTTGAATTTGTGTCAGATAAAGAAGAGCTGTAGATAGAATTCAGGCAGAAAGGGAGACTATTCATTGTGAGGCTGTTTGGCTCTCAAGGGTTCACTTTAAACAAGCCTGACACCGTGGCAGGATGGAAATGGGATACATCTGTGACTTAGGACACATGGTAAAGGAGGAAGAATAACCCTCCCCCTTCCAAAAAAAATGTTTTTCTTAACTTTTTCCTTTTGAAAAAGTTAGGTCTCAAATATGTCTTCCTAGAAATGGGGTTAGGAAGCACACACTGAATTTGTATGGTGAGAAGAGGAAGAAATGATTGCCTGTAGTTTTAGCATCAATTGTCAAGTCAAGAGAGATGCCAGTCCCCCCATAAAAAGCCAATCCATTTCAGAGGAATATTGAATAATGAAGGGAAACATAGGAGGTACAGTGGATAGAATCTTGGGCCTGGAGTAAAGAAGGCCTGAGTTCAAATCCAACATCAGACACTTGCTAGCTGTGTGACCTTGGGCAAGAACTTTAAACCCTGCTTGCCTTAGTTTCTTCAACTGTAAATTGGGGATAATATTAACATCTACTTCCCAGGGTTGTTCTGAGGACCAAATAAAATATTTGAAAAATTCTTATCACAATGCCTGGCACATAACAGTTAGTCAATCAATAAACATTTATTAAGTGTTCATTACATAGCAGATGCTATATAAATATTAGCTATTAGCTATTACTATTCTAGCTGGAACTATACCATGACATCCCCATGTCTACCCTTTTTCAAATGGGTATATGTTCAATTGGATAAGCATTTATTAAGCACCTACTACATGCAAAGTGAAAACCAACATTTTATAGTGGATGGAGAGCCATCCTCTGATTCAAAAAAGACCTGAGTCCAACCTCTGCCATGTGCTGGACATATGACCCTACGAAAGTAATTTAACGAGGCCGTCAACTCACTAAGACTCTAAGGTGTAGAGTAGTTGCTGATCTGCATTAGATTTTTATATTTGATATTAGAAAACCCCAAATGGCAACAAAAAGAGTTAGCCACGACTGAAATTGACTGGACAGCAAAATTAGATTATTGGTAGGAGTTTCCTAACCCAGAATGTTTTGGGGTTTTTTGTTTTTGTTTGTTTTGTTTTGTTTTGCAGGACAATGAGAGTTAAGTGACTTGCCCAGGGTCACACAGCTAGTTAAGTGTCAAGTGTCTAAGGCTGGATTTGAACTCAGGTCCTCCTGAATCCAAGACCAGTGCTTTATCCACTATGCCACCTAGCTGTCCCCCCCCCCCAACCCAGAATGTTCATTCCGGTGAAATCACTGCTCCGGATCCAACAAACAACAAACCCCAGGCCAAAGATGGCCAAGGCACTGGGACTACAAAAGATGACGGGAAGGCGGGAGTTGTGCGATTGGCAAAGATCCGAAAGACCCAGGAAGACCTGGGTTCAAGTCTTAATTCTGAAAGGTTTTGTTGCCCTGGACAAGTCACTTAAATGGTCGTTATTCTAGGCAACTCTCAGGGGTCAATGTGCATTAGGAGACAGGTTTCTTTTTCCTGGAGCAGCCCAGATTAATGAAATCATAGATCTAGTTCCTCTCCTGGGGCAAGGTGGAGTGGGGGGAGGAAGAGCGGGAAGGACGTGCTACGACTTGATATGTACAGGCATAAGTAAATACAACGTATACATAAACCAACAGAGTTATTGCAATAAAGAGACTGAGTTACTAGGTGCAAAGATCAGGAAAAATCTCCTGTTGGAGGTAGCGCTTCAGCTGTGCCTTTAAAGAGACTAGGGATTTCTGCAAAGCAGAGGTGAGGAAGGCATGCATGTCAGACATGGACAAAGGCCCCGAGGTGGGAGGTCACCAGTGGTCAACAGCCAGCAGGCAAGTTGCAAAAAGGGACTTTCTTAGTTAGCCCAGTTTTCCACCACCACCACAGCCATCACCCCCGCCCCCCTGCATTATGTCAGTTAAAGAAGTCCTTCCATTTCAGGCGAAAATGTAAAGCCGTCAGCGACCTCATTTCTCTGCAGGTCCCTGCGCTTGACCGTACCTCTCCAAGCTAGCCGGCTGCCCACAGCACTTAGCCAGCAATTTCTCATCCTTCAAATCCACTGCCTCCGAGCACTCTTAGCAGAAACACACATCAAAAAAGTTTTCTGTCCAATCAGCAACAACTCCCCATCGCTTATGGGATTAAGTGTTTGCAAAACCAAGGCTGACTCGCAGGTTTCCAATTTTAGGAAAGCCTCACTCACACCAAGCTCGGTTCTCGAAAACCCCGGTGCCCACAACCTGCCCGAGCCTCCAGCCTGTCCCCGGGGTCCACAGGAAAACAGTGACAACTACGGCTTTGGCATGGAAACGTCCTGCTAGACGCCAACCGAGTTTCCAAAAATTAGAAAGAAAAAGACAAAATGCCTTAGATGAAAAACTTGGTCCTCTCAGATTGCCTATTACACTGTTCACCAACTACCGGACAACCTAAAATTATTTTAAATCACTTTTCAAACCTTAGAAAACCACTAAAACGGAATGATTTCCTCTGTTTATTATACATTATACTTAAGCTGCTGGCCAGATCTCTAAGTGGGATATAATTCATAGGTCGGCCTGTGTGAGTCAGCTGAGCACAGAGATTTAGGAGGCCGGTAGCAAACTTCAGGGCAACCTGTATGAGCACCAGGGTCGGCTAGAAAGCCCCTATGTGCCTAGGCTTACTCCTCTGCCTCCCTGCTGGCTTCCTATATGGGAGTATGTAAGGGACTGAATTCTCTCTAAGAATATCTAAGCTGAGAGGACTTGGGGCCAGCAGTTTAATGCCAAAGTTATTTCTAAGAGGGAGAAAGAGAAAGTAAATTATCCAAGGTCACACAACCAGTTCAGGAGAACCCAGAGCCCAGATCCCACTGGATGGTGGTGACAAGGTTGGTGAGAGAAATGGGAAGACCAATGAGGATCTATCAAAGAACTAGGGTTGTTAGATTGAAACAATCATCAAGTAACAATACTACATAATGAGGAGGGAGATGATTTGTAAGTACTTTGATTCAAGTTTTGGAAACATTTTGTAGGTATTATCTCCCAGAACGGAGGTGGTTGGTCCTATTGAACTCCAGGCCTGGAGTCAGAAAGACTCGTCTTCCTGAGTTCAAATCAGGCCTCAGATACTTCGCAGCTGTATGACCCTGGCCAAGTCACTTCACCCTGTTTGCCTCAGTTTTCTCATCTGTAAAATGATCTGGAGAAGGAAATAGCAATATTGGGCAATATCTTTGCCAAGAAAAGCCCAAATGGAGTCAAGGAGAGTCAGACACAACTGAAACAACTGAACAACAGTAAAAATAGCAATAAGTTATGTGGCAGGCAATGTGCTGGAAATACAAAGACAACCTCTTTCCATCCCCCCACCCCAAATTCCTGCTTTTGATGTGACTTACATCCTATCAGGTACTGGGGTGGGGATATGGAAGAAAACATGTACATATAGAAGTATGCACAAGATAAATGTGAAATGAGTATGGGACATGACTGAAATGACTGAACAACAAAAATAACACATGATCTCATTTGATACTTACAATTACCTTGTGAGGCAGGTACCATAACTACCTTCAGTTTTACAAATGAGGTAACAGAGACTCAGAGAAGTTAAATGATTGCCCGGGATCACATACGATAGCAGCTACCACACAAGGTAATTGTGAGAATTGACTGAGATGGCTTGTAAAGCCCTTTGCGAACTTTAAAATTCTAGCTAGGGGGGCAGCTAGGTGGTGCAGTGGATAAAGCACCGGCCCTGGATTCAGGAGGACCTGAGTTCAAATCTGGTCTCAGACACTTGACACTTACAAGCTGTGTGATCCTGGGCAAGTCACTTAACCCTCATTGCAAAAAATAAATATACATAAATAAAATAAAATTCTAGATAAATGCTGCTTTTCAAAAAACCATTACTATTGTTGTTCATCCTTCATTTTCAAAGTACATGTCTAAAGCAGGATTCAAACCCAAGTTCCATAGTGGATAAAGGGCTGGACTTGGAGTGAGGAAGAACTGGGTTCAAATCTTGCCCTGGTCATTTAACAAACTGTGATTCTGGGCAATTCACTTAGTTTTCCTGAGACTCGGGTTTTCTCATTTGTAAAATGGGAGAGCTAGACTTTACTATCTTTGCATTATCTTCTGGCTCTAATTCTTTGATCCTGTGACTTTAAGTCCAGCACTCTATCCTGAAACTATGTTTCCTCTTCTTCTTACCCTAGAGGGAAGAACAAAGAGTAGTAGGTGGAAGTTGCAGAGATTAAAGGGCTCTAAAATCATTAGGGGAAAAAGCAACAACCTTCTAACAATTGGAGATGTCCAAAAATGGAATTTTTTGAAAGGAATAGGTTCTTTTTTGTGGGATAATGAGGGTTAAGTGACTTGCCCAGGGTCACACAGCTAGTAAGTGCCAAGTGTCTGAGACCAGATTTGAACTTAGGTCCTCCTGAATCCAGGGCCAGTGCTCTATCCACTGCGCCACTTAGCTGCCACAGTAGGTTCCCTTTTGATAGAGTTCTGGAGGTCTTCAAGCAGTAGATGAATGTCAGCTTGATGAGATGCTTTAGAACAGAGGTCTGTAAGACATGGTCATTTCTACATGAGAAAAAATGATGGAAAATTTCCCCCAATTAACAGGTTAATTTGATCTACCTAGACATACAAATATGATCACTCAGGGCAGGGGATGGCTCAATCCCTGGGGAAATTTCCATAATGCAGTCAGAGCCAACTGGTATTATTCACCAAGAATAATGATCATCAAACCTTCAGGGCCTGGAGATGATGTAAGCTTCCAACAGTAACTCAATCCAGTCTTAAGGAAGCTGAGGCAAGGCATCCTTCCAGTAACCCAGCTCACAACCTTGGAGTCATTCTTGACTCTTCCCTCTCTCTAATCAGTGGTCTACCAGTTGCCAAGTACCATCAATTTCAAAGTCCAGAACATCCTTCCCCATTTCTCCTCTCATATGGCTACACCCTAGTTCAGAATCTCGTCACCATCTCTTATCTATGATACCATCAAGGGATCATATGAGTTAACATTTGTAAAGTGCTTTGTGAACCTTAAAGGGCTATATAAACACTAGCTCTATTTGGTCTCTCGACTTTCATCTTCCCTTGGCTCCAATCCATCTTTCGTCCAACTGCCAAATTGATATGCCTAAAATACAGATCTTCCCATATCACTCCTCTACTCAAAAATCTTTAGTGGCTAAAATTCAAAATCTTCAACCTAGAACTGAAGAGCTTCAACCATCTGATTATCAACTACCTTTCCAGTCTTATTTCTTGTTGTTCTATTTTATACAGTTTCTATTCCAGCCTCAAATGGCCTATAAATGGTTCCTCTTCCTGCCTCCATGCCCTTATTGAGTTGGTCCTCCATTCTAGAATGCACTTAATCCTTCCTTTCTTGAAGTATCCCTAGCTTCCTTCAACAAGGCCAGCCCTGACCATCACCTCCAGGACAACCACCACCAGGACCATTATCCTTACTTATGGGTAACTCAGAACCAAATTAAAATGTAATTGGGAAATATTCCACAAAATAAATAACAATATAATAGGACACCGATAATGCTAATATGTGATTTTTTAAAAAGTCGATATGTGGCCAAACCATTATGTGTGGTTTAGTGGCCCCGATTCTATGTAAGTTTGACACTGATGCTTTGGTTACTTCTTGAAAATTTTTCACATATTCTTCATGCTGGTTTATCTCTGGATGTATCTATCCCAGCTTACCCCTCAAGAAAATGCAATCTCTTTAAGGGCAGGGCTGTTTCCATTTTGTCTTTGTACCACCAGAACTCAGTATAGTGCTTTGTACCTTCATTAACATTTCTTGAGCTGAACTGAACTGAATTTACTGGATTGACTTCCAAGGTCATGATTTTGAGTCTGTAAATGTTCATTGTTTCCCAACTAAACATTCTGATCTTCAATGTTGATCACTACTTTCCTTTCCTTTTAGCTGCATGTTTAGCCACATGAAGGGTTATGGATATAGAGGGGTACCAATTTTGAAATCAGGAAGACTCAAGTTCAAATCCAGCCTCGGACATTTCCTAGCTAAGTGGCCTTGGACAAATCACTTGAATGCTATTTACCTCAGTTTCCTCATCTGTAAAATGGGGCTAATAGTAGCATTTATCTCTCAGGGTTGTTGTGAGGATCGAATGAGATAATATTTGTAAAACACTTTGCAAATCTTGTAGCACTCCATAAATTCTAGTTGTTGTTGTTGTTTGTTTGTTGGTGGGTTTTTTTGTTTGTTTGTTTTTGTGAGGCAATGAGGGTTAAGTGACTTGCCCAGGGTCACACAGCTAGTAAGTGTCAAGTGTCTGAGGCCGGATTTGAACTCAGGTTCTCCTGAATCCAGGGCGGGTGCTTTATCCACTTCGCCACCTAGCTGCCCCCTGTTGTTGTTATTGTTAACCAAGGGGCAAGGACCATTTGTACAATGCCCTTCCTGTAGCAGGTAGGGAGAGGGATAGAGACTGCATAAGTGACTTCTTTAGTTTAAGGAATCCCTGGGTAAGGAAACTGCTTCTACCAGTGCAGGGCAGCATCTCCTCTAAAACTTAAATATTTAGAAAATTGCCTTGGGAACAGAGAGATTGAGCGACCTACCTAGGTTCACACAGCTAGTATGTGTCAGAAGTGTCAGTGTCAGAGACCCAGATCTTCCTCACCTTCAGGCAGGCTCTCTGGCTACCACATCATGCTTCTTCCTAACTACCATGCAGGATGAGTTAAGTGTTTCATGGTAACAATGAAGAAGGCAAGAAAGAAGGTGGGAGAAAAGGGCATCTCTGTTACTTATCTTTGCATGTAAAGAGAGGAAAAGGGATTGCTAAAACACCCCCACAATTCTTGGGTCACTGAAATTAGGAGAGTAGAATTCAGCCAAGATCCCTCGAATCATAGAATCACAGAGTTCGAAGCAGCCTCCAAGGGAGTCTAATCTCTTCTTAAGCGAGAATCCCGACAAGTGGACTTTTTGTATTGGCTTAGAGACTTCCAGTGAGAGAGAAACCAGTCCTTCCCAAGACAGGACAAACCCTTCCCCTCTGGGGAAGTTTTAAAAATGTTCAGAATGGTTCCTAGGGGCAGCTAGGTGGCGCAGTGGATAGAACACCAGCCTTGGATTCAGGAGGACCTGAGTTCAAATCCGACCTCAGACACTTAACACTTACTAGCTGTGTGACCCTGGGCAAGTCACTTAACCCCAACTGCCTCAAAAAAAAAAAAAAAAAGAATGGTTCCTGACATTCAGCCTAAATCTTTCTTTTCAAAACTTCTACCCATGATACTCAGTTCTGCTCTGGGGTCACATGAGGACCATTTAGAAACTTGAAGACACAACATGCCATCGTCCTCTTCCTCCAGTCTTCTTTGCTCTCTGCTAAATATCCCTCTAATTCTTCAACTGATCCTCACAATCTGAGTTCAAGGCCCAGAAATATCTTAAAACTCTTAAGTGTATGAAAAGTCCTTCAAGGATTCTTAGTAAATTCTATGAGTATTTCACCCAATTTTTAATTTGTATTTCTCTATGTTCAAAAAAAATAGATGCTCTGTTCTTAGTTCAGGTTAGACACC
This sequence comes from Dromiciops gliroides, assembly GCF_019393635.1. Lineage (NCBI taxonomy): Eukaryota > Metazoa > Chordata > Mammalia > Microbiotheria > Microbiotheriidae > Dromiciops > Dromiciops gliroides. The sequence goes on from NC_057863.1 coordinate 635,511,332, forward strand.
TGCTTTCACTTTTTGGGGGGGCATTCCAACCCTTCTCTACAACCCTTCATGGTAATTTATCCAGTCCCCCCCCCAAAAAAAGCTTTGCCCTGGGAAAAAAAAGAGTCAACCAACCCCCTCCTGTAAGCTAAGAGAAAGGGAGGAAAGGGAGCGATTGGGGATGCTGAAACGCCACTGGAGTCCAGCCTTAAAAGGAACAAACAATATCTTTAAGAGCATTCAAATAAATCTGGGAAGCTGGAAGCTTCGGTGACAAATTGCTTTAGTGGAGCTGAAAGGCTCCGCTGGGCAACTCTGAACACAATAGGGAAAGGTTCAGGAAGCGATTTTAGATTAAATTAATTGTTCCCATTTCTTTTGTTATCTGTTGTTGAGGCAGCCTGGGGTTGATCTGCCAATATTTCATAACCAAAAATTCATCGAAGTCTATGTTGACATCCATATCTATATCCATGCCCGTATCTTGCCTCTATCTTTATATCTACCTCTACCTCTGTCTTTATCGCTATCTCTATCTCTACCTCCATCTCTCTCTTTGTCACTATCTCTATCTAACTCTATCTCTCTCTTTATCACTATCTCTACACATATACATGCATACACACATATATGCATTGTGCAGACACACACATACATGGATACTATGTATACTTCCATGATCCATCTATCCACACATGTTGCTTAATACATGTATGAGTACATAGAACATATTTACAAATATAGGCTACAATTCTTCTCCCACACTTACTTAAAAAAAAAAGGTACATGGCTCTTGCTTTGAGTTTTTCTTTTATTGCTAAATAAAATCCCTACACAGATGTCGGATATTCCAAGGAGGGGAAGATATATGGATGGTGCCTTCTTTGCCTGGGGCTTGGTGCGATGCAGAGCCCATCTTTCTTGACCTGATTATTTCCTGCAGTCAGACAAGCAGAGGGGCCACTTGATTGTAGCCTCTCCCCGCCTCCCCATGCTTAGCTGGCAAGAAGCCTCACTTTGTCCGTTCCCTGCAGCCTGCATGGTAATGAGACAGTTTCTATGGAAATGAGCTTATAACTATTCATTTTCTTCCAATTCCCAATCCATCCACAAAGAGGTTCTCCAAATTGACCTCGATCTTTTATTATTGTTATTGTTGTGATTATCATTATTATTATTATTGTCACCTCCCATCCACATCTCTTTACTCTTTGTGCACGATCTTCAGATGGGCTTGGGGAGAAAAAAAGGAGTAAACCCTTTTTGCTAAGATGTACAAAAAAGCAGGGAAACTTTTCACTCAGAGTGGCAGTGACCAGCAAGCAAAGGACAGTGAGTGGACTGATGCTTGAAGCTTTTTAAAATCAAATCTAATCAAATCAACTTTTTAATAACCAATTTCTAGCTATTTATCTTCCCCTGTGGATCTAGGCAGTTCTGTTGTCATCCCCTGTTGATTTTTAAAACAGTAAAATAGATTCTTTTCCCCTAAAAACAAACAAACAACCCTGCAGTTTGAGGAGAGGGGTGGGTAAATGGGTAGCAGCTACTTAGTGAGCTAGTCTTTGAAAATGAGAAAATTAAACTCCATCCTTTCTTTGCAGTGGTGTTTGAGGGAGAAAGCAGGAAGGACCCTAACAGTGTGGGACATTGCATATACTGTCAATCTTGGTGGATGTACCCATTTGCTTAAGTACCTTTTCTTGCCTTCTTGATTCCTTGCTTTGAGGGGCCCTACCTCACTGGGTAGGGGAGAGGATGGTATGTAGAAACAAAAGATGATAGCAATAACAGTTTCTTGAAAAGAAAAAAAGATCAGGGAATGTTGCCCTGATAACATGCTTGTCCAAATAGCCCCCTTTGCCTGTCAAGACCTCTCTAGAAACTTCTATTGGCTAACAGAAACCGTGTCTACCAATGGTCTACAAATGGACTACCAAAACCCAGCCGACTCAACTGTGGTATCAACATTTTTCAGTTTTGTTGTGTCATTTCAATCCTGTCCAACTCTTCGTGACCCCATTTGGGATTTCCTTGGCAAAGAAAGATCCTGGAATGGTTTGCCATTTCCTTCTCCCGCTCATTTTACAGATGAGGAAACTGAGGCAGACAGGGTTATGTGACTTGCCCAGGGTCACCTAGCTAGTAAGTGTCTGAGGCCATATTGGAAGTCAGGAAGATGAGTCTTCCTGACTCTAGGTCCAGTGCTCTTTCCACTGCACCACCTAACTGACCCATTTTTCAGCTACTGTATTATTTATGAAGGGGTGAAGTCAAAGGAAGGGATAGGAGATTGGACGGTATGTTCTCTCCAACTGCATTCAGATCTAAGGTTCTAGAATTCTTAAGGATTGGAATTTCAGGATATCTCAAAGGACCAAGAAAATTTTTGTGTCATTTGGTCAGCCTAGTTTTTCTAGACTTTAAGGCTCTAAAATATTTAATTATCCCTTAAACTTTTGCACATATGCTCTGGCCTAGCTACTCTTGACAATAACCACCTATTTCTGTCAATTGTCTAGGTTATTTTTTGAACCCACCTGTGGGACTTTACATTAATCACTATTAAATTTCATTTCTATTCATTTTAAGACCCTAGGCTAAAAGACTCAGCGCTGGAAGGAACCTCTAAGGTCATCTAGTCCAACCCCTCATCTTACAAATGAGGAAACTGAGGCCCAGTGAGATGCCTCAAGATTGGGTGCTAGGAGCACTGTACCACCTGGTGCAGTGGATAGGGCACTGGGTTTGGAGTGCAGAAGACTTGAGTTCAAATCTGACCTCAGACATTTAGTAGCTACGTGACCCAGGGCAAGTCACTTCGCTCTGTTTGCCCCAGTTTCCTCATCAGTAAAATGAGCTGGAGAAGGAAATGGCAAACCACTCCAGGATCTTAGCCAAGAAAACCCCAAATGGGGCCATGGAGAGCTGGATATGACTGAAATGACTGAATAATAACAACAAATTGGACACTAGGTTTGTGACCCTGGACAAGTCATTTGACCTCTCAGCCTCAATAACCTCAACTTGTCAAATGGGAATCATAGGAACAGTAGTACCTACTTTATAGGACTGTTCTGAGGACCAAGTGAGATAATTTACTATACTATAGAAATGTTAATTGTTATTGTTGTTGTTGTTGCTGCTGAACTCATTCTCATGTTTTTCAATAGGGCTCTGATAGATGGTTTGGTCTTGGTACAAATCTCTATGAAATAAATTAATTTAAAAAACATTTACTATGTGCAAAACACTGTGCTAAACCCTGAGGATACAAAAGAAAGTTGAGACAGCTCCTTCTCTCAATCAATCAACGAGCTGATCAATAAAGGAGAATTTATTAAGCACCCACTATGTGCCAGGCACTGGCTAGGTTTTGGTGGGGCAAGTACAAAGAATGAAACAATCCCTATTTTTCAATGAGCTTACATTCTGATGGGAGAGACACATAACTACAAGAATATGTGGTACAGTGGATGGAGCACCGGCCTTGGAGTCAGGAGTAGCTGAGTTCAAATCCGGCCTCAGACACTTAACACTTACTAGCTGTGTGACCCTAGGTAAGTCACTTAACCCCAATTGCCTCACTAAAAAAAAAAAAGAATATGTGGTATAAATAGAAAGAAAATAAATGCATGAGACAGTTTGAAAGGGAGAACATTAGCAGTTGGAGGTGGAGGCCAGAAGTGGTTTTCGATAGAGGATGATGAAAGAAGAGGTAAAGAAAGGAAAAGGACTCTGTGAGGCAGAGTTTGGAGGGAGTTCAGTGCCTTCCAATTTTGTGGGATGGATAGCTAGTAAAAATGGGGGTCATGGGAAATGGAATGTTGTCTGTGAGGAACAGGTGACAGTCTTTATTCTTCTATATTCAAAAGTCTATGGACTCTTCCACAGATGGATAAACTGAGTTTTTGCAGCTGTCTAAGTTTTAGGATATTAACTCATCATTTCTAGGCTCGATGAAAGCTTCAGTATTATTAGATCATCATACACATGTATCATTATTACTAGAATGATATGTATCATAATCTTCATAGTTCCGACATGCTTTTAAAAGAACTGGCATACGAAAGAGCCCAAATAAAACCAAAATGAGCATTTTTGATGGGTAGAACCCTAAGGACTGCAGAGAACTTGTCCCAGTGATGGGGACCACCAATCTAATGAGATAGCCCTTTTTGAAAACCTGACCCCATTTGTGAGTCTTGTCCTGTTTCTGAAGTTTTCAATTCAAAACATTTTTTTTCTGAGAAAATGTCCCCCACTGGCCCTTTCTGACTTGTGCCCACCTCTCAGGCCCTGGTCCTCACTGTATCCCTTTGTGAAGGCCCCAGACCCATGCCTCCTGCTGCAGCTCTCCAAAACAGCTTCTAAAGCCACCAGCTTGCCCACATATCCCTTCTCCTGCCGGAGAGAGATTCTGCAACCCACTGGGGAAAAGCACGGAACAGACTTTTTGACTTAGGGGCTTCATCCCCACATACTTTTCCCATTACTCATGTTCCCCTGCTTGAGTTAAGCTCAAGCAGGCCTGGAACAACCTCATTAACATAAAACCACATGATAATAGGAAACAGAGCGTTTTAATGGTTTATTTTCTTATTATCTTTTGATACATTTCATCCTCCTTCTCTGTCTTCTACTGTTGCTACTGGGCTCTCTCTCCAGCCCCTGTTTCCATGCTGGCTTGGGCTAGAGGCTTTGTATGGCTGCATATCAGGCCCTTCACACTTTATCCTGGGGATTTTTTTCCAGCTAGCCTGACTGTCCCCTTCCCACCCATATCCTTGGAAATGGAGGGGCTGGCTCTTGAGATCATTTTAAACAAGAAGAATTAAGACAAAAAATAAATCAGTCTTTATCAAGCTGAAGGAGTCAGTTGAATCCTATACAAATGATTTTGCCATCTGAGTCATAGCCTTCTCTGAAGTTGAAAAAACATGGAATCTTTTCTCACCCTTAAAGAAAAAAATAATTTTTAAAAGGAACCACTCAGACTAAATTGCTGTGACTAATGATGAGTCAGTGGCCCCAGGTGGATATGAAAAAGTACGAAGAAGGAAAGGAGAAAAAGGAAGAAAAATTAAGAAAGAAAGAAAGAAAGAAAGAAAGAAAGAAAGAAAGAAAGAGGAAGGAAGGAAAGAAGAAAGACAAAAGGAAGAAAGAAAGAGAAAGGGAAGGAAGAAAGACAAAAAGAAGAAAGGAAGGAAGGAAGAAAGAAAGAAAAAAGGAAGAAAGGAAGAAAGACAAAAGGAAGGAAGAAAGAAAGAAAGAAAGAAAGAAAGGGAGAAAGGGAAGGAAGGAAGACAAAAAGAAGGAAGGAAGAATGATGAAGGGAGGAAGGAAGGAGGAGAGAAAGAAAGAAAAAAGGAAGAAAGGAAGAAAGGAAGAAAGAAAGAAAGAAAGAAAGAAAGAAAGAGATGAAGGGAGGGAGGGAGGAAGGAAGGAGGAAAGATAAGATAAAGGAAAATCCTGGAACTTAATTTGGATGACCTATTAACTTATTTTCTTCAGAAAACAAGAGCACAGAGTAATAAGTAGTCTAGTTATTAGATTCATTATTCATCTTTTTTAAAAAAGATTGTTACTAAAAAAAAAAAAAAAAGACTGTTACTGAGCAGCTAGGTGGCGCAGTGGATAAAGCACTGGCCCTGGATTCAGGAGTACCTGAGTTCAAATCTGGCCTCAGACACTTGACACTTACTAGCTGTGTGACCCTGGGCAAGTCACTTAACCTCCATTGCCCCACCCAAAAAAAAAAAGGATTGTTACTAATGCAGAAGTGGGAAGGGAATAAGCATTTATATTGAACCTACTATGTGCCAGGTACTGTGGTAAACACTTTGCAAATATTGTAGGCCCTGTTATTATCCTCATTTTACAGTTGAGGAAACTGGGGTAAACAGAGGTTAAATGACTTGCCCAGGGTCATACAACTGGTAAGTGTCTAGCTCTGTTCACTAAGCCACCTGGCTGCCTATGCCTGGCCTATAATAGATCCTTAATAATTGTTTGTAATTGCTTTATCTCCACTTTGCATCTGCTACTCTTCCTGGTTTCAACTCCCAGGTTAAACTAATCATGTCTAATCTTATTATTACACTGCTAACTCAAGCCTTGATTGATACTACCTCCCCTATGATTAGAGAGCTGGAGGGGAGAGCACCAAACTCCTCCTGAGACCTTCCTTTACAGAAGGCAGAAACTGTTGCTCTCCCTTGTCTCAATTCCACAAAACAAGAAGCTCCTCTACTGGATACCTCTTCTTGTTTCTCCCCCAACACTTTTCTGCTTCCTCTTGTATATTGTCTCTATCTTTAGAATGCAAGCTCCTTGAGGGCAGGGATTGTCTTTCTTTTTATAAATTGTATCCCCGGCACTTAGCACAGTGCCTGCCCCACAGTAGGTGCTTAATAAACATTTATTGCATTGATTTAGTAACAGTAATAGTAGATGGCAACATATATAGAGACAGACACAGACAACTATCTATACACACATACATATAAGGAGATGATTCTGTGATTTAGGGTACTTATCACTAGGTAGCAAATAATCATGATTATGAGATGGGAGCTGTTTGTAATCATAACTACAGTAATAACAAGTGGCATGTGTACATCATTCTATAGATTACAAAGTATTCCTCATACACTAGCTCATTTAAACCTCTCAGTAATCCTATAAGGTAGATGAAGAAATTGCTCTCTCAAATTGGTTAATGACTTGATCCAGATCCCTCTGAATTTTGAAACAATGTTCCCCTTGGGATGGGGCTGATGAAGGAGACACAATGCAGAGCTACATAATAATTACATGAATTGGGGGCAGCTGAGTGGCACAGTGGATTAAAGTACCAGCCTTGGATTCAGGAGGACCTGAGTTCAAATCTGACCTCAGAAACTTGACACTAGCAGTGTGACCCTGGGCAAGTCACTTAACCCTCATTGCCCCGCAAAAAAAAAAATACACAAATTGCCTGGTAAGATACTCCATAAGTAGGTATCAGGAACTATAAATACTGGGGTTTGCCAAATATTATCTAACTCTTGTCATTCCAAAGTCCTATCCAGGGAGACATCTTGTTCAATTTGGATTCTGCTTACTTGGCCATCAGAATCTTCATTTAGTGCTATCAAAACATGGCAACTTTAAAAGAAAAATATCTTTGTTCTCTAATAATATGTCATGTACATCAATCAGACCCAAACTTTCATTCCTGGCTGCTGGGTACATGCCCTTCAGAATCCTCCATCTGTTTCTGTTTTCATGGGGAATGGAAGCCAAAATCCACCACCCTACATAGACCTTCAGAGGACTCCCCCATATGGACCAACCTGGCCTCCAATCTGTGGGTTGGAGAATTGGGTTGAATATTTAATGTGTCTACACTGGAGTCTTGCTATGATTCTCTATCACAGCACAGAATTTCCTCTAGAAGGCGAGCCCTCCTCAGAGGAGGGTAGAGGATGGATTGGGAAATTTCACATGAGGAGAAGGTATCTCTGATTACAGGGTTTTGCAGCACAGAACTAGATGACATGATAGAGAGGAAGTACAGCTGACGAGGTGTCAATAAACCAGGGTCCCAATCGTGGCCATTGCTATGAATTCACTATGAGACCTTAGTGAAGGCTTTTTCTGTCTTGGGACCTCAATTGGATCATCAGTAAAATGAGTGAGTTGGTTACCAAGGTCATTTCCAGTTCTAAGACTTTTTAAGAATGTTCAAACTGATCTCTAGAGCAACACAGTCCTTTTCTCCTGTCCCATTACTAGGGTAGCATGGTATATTGGATAGCATACTGAACTCAGGAAGCGCCAAATTCAAATCCAACCTTTGAACCCTACTAGGTCGGTGACAATGGGCACCTTTAAGCCTCATTTTCCTCATCTACAAATGGGAATGAAAATGTCCATAATTCCTGGTTTACAGGATGGTTGTGAGGTTCAAAGGACATAAGATGATAGGCTGTGTGAACATTAAAGTCATACACACACACACACACACACACACACACACACACACAAACTATTATTAGGAGGGAAGAGAATCAGAGAAGCCGGGTTCAAATCCCATGTGTGGCATAAACGTGTAAATTTGTATGAACTTGGATAAGTCACATCCCTGGTCTTTACTTTCTTTATTTGTAAAATAAGGAAGTCGGACTAGATGACTTCTGAGTTCCTTCCAGCTCTAGAGCTAGGGCCCTGTTATATCTCTCATGCCCCCAACCAGAATTGCATACTCTGTACCAATTCCATGTTACAACTAGTGCCAAGTCCCATGGTTGCGTGCCATGGAGGCAGATGAGTTTCATGATGGATGGAGTATAAGATCTGAAGTCAGGAAGATCCGACTTCTAATCCTCCCTCAAGTGCTTAGTAGTTGTGTGACTTTAGGAAAAAAACCACTTAATCCTCCTCCTTGACTCTGGTTTCCTCATCTTTACAATGGGGATAACAAGAAGGATCAGTAAAATCCCTTTGCCAACCTCAAAGCTAAGGTTCGGACCTGGAGCCCATAATTTCATCAGTTTAAGTGATAGGAAACTCCCTCTACCAGTAATTTTTCTGAAACTTCTACTCTTAGAGTTTCCTAAAGCAAAGCTTCTTAAATTGTGAGTCACGACCCCATTTGGGGTCATGTAACTGAATGTAGGGGTCGTGAAAAATTTGGCAGTAAATGTTTGGTTGGTATACCTATTTTATATACCTATATAACTGGGGTTGTGTAAAAATTTCTCGGTCAGAAAGGGATCTTGAGTGGGAAAAGTTTAAGAAGCCCTGTCCTAGAGTACTCAGAGGTTAAGTGGTCTGCCTGGGGGGCACACAGCCAGTTTATATCAGAGTGGGACTGAACACAGGTCTTCCTTGACTTCAAGGACAAGTCTTTATCGCTAATACTACACTGCCTTAAAATACTATACAAATGTTAGCTCTTATTGTTTGCCCTGGTTTTTTTTTAAACAACCAGTTAATTCAAAGTCTGATGGGATCCCAAGGGTACTCACTCTGTAGCTATTCTGGTCCAGAGGCTGGGGCAGGCTGGAAATCAACCAAGGCAGTTGGCATTGGAACCAAGAATGCCTAGGTTTTTCCAATGCTAGCAGGACCAGACAGAATAAAGCCAACAGCTAGTATTCATATGTGCCCTTGGCTGATTGTTGGGGGTGGTCGATGCCTTAGTGGGCATAGGCTCCAACCTGTACGTGCCACCAGGGGTTTTCTTTCACAGCCACAAAATGATCATCCCCTCCCTACTCCCTGCTCAAAGGCTAGGTAAACTTTCTGGTTTGTTGACTGTATTTCCTGGGCTTGGCAGAGACCCATGTGGTCACCCAAAACTCCTGCAGACGGCTAAGGGAATAGGACTTCTCTGACTGGATCCAAACCTCTTTGGTCTGGATATCTCCTGAGGACAGATGTTTTTGCTTTTCCACAAAAAAGAATCTATTTTTTGCCAGAATAGACAATGCTACAGGTACATTATGTTCACTTAACTGTCATGTCTCTAGCCTCTTCCCAGGGAGAGAGACATATGCTCTAAGACAGGGGTTCTTAACCTTGTTTTCTTTGTTATTAGGGCATCCCCTTTCTCAGTCAGATTCTAAGAACCCCTGTTCTACATGGAAGAAAATAGAAACAAAACAAAACAAAAATATCAGAAATCTTGACTTTTGCTTCCATGAAATGGAAAGAAAGCTGCACCTGGAGTCTAGAAAGACCTTACTGGCTGTGTGGTCATTATCTCTCTCTGATCCTCAGTTTCTCACATGAGAGTGATATAGTACTTCCAGTGCGTAGACATATATATATATATATGTATGTGTATATATACATATATGTATGTATACACATACACATATACACATATGTATGTATACACACATCTTTATGTCTCTCTATCGCTATCTATCTACACATACACATATATATATATAGGAGCTGTAACTTACACTGACTTTTGGGACACCCTATTTGTGTATGTTGTATATAGATATATAGGTATGGATATAAACACAGACATAGGTATGGACTTGAGTATGGGTGCGGATAGATATAGATGTGTATAAACATTCGTATATATGCATACATATATCTGAGTGTACAGTGCACATATGACACTTTGTAACATTGAAGCATTACATAAACAACAACTATCGTTATGATCATTTGTCCTATTATTGTTGCCTAATTATCATCATCTTGTTCTCATCTTTCTGGAAGAGATTCTGATAGAGATGATCCTGGATCAAGATGCTACCCTGATGGTTTTCTTTCTTTCTTTCTTTTTTTTTTTTATAAAATTACATTACCTGAACTACTACCCAGGTAAATAAATTAAGTGCATTTATTCACTGAAGAAAAGTCTGAAGATGTGAGCTTATCTTGTCTACGCTCACTGAGCATCTTCCATACAAGTCTAATAGCAGCCTGTTCCCACACGGCCTTGACCTCCTCTGCTGGGTCTATCTCTGTTTGGAAAGCTTTTCATTCTATGTAGCTTGGAAACTGAGAGTATCTGGCATGGCATCATACATTAAAAATATTTTTATTACTGCATATAATTTCAGACTTTTTTTTAATGTTGGGGGTTTTGTTGAACTTCCCTCCTCTTTTTTTATGCTTCGTAATAAAGGATAATTGTCTGGGAGGAGAAGTGGGAAGTCAAACAAAATATATCAATACAATTAAAAAAATATTGTTCTTAAATTTTTATGGATCAAGGCTATACCATCATCAACAGCATCATCGTTATTACCATTCCCATTCCTTTGTTAGGGACTGTGCCTGTGTTTTCTTTGCTATAGGGATTTGGGGGGTAAAAAATCCCCTTTATAATATAGCCTGGCATTTTATAGTCTTAGAAAGTGGCCCAGAAAATTACTTAAAAAGAATTTTCCTTGGTAGTACATCAGGTTGTATTTGACCGTAATGAAATAAGCATTATGGAATGAAAAAAGTACTATCTAAATGTAATTATACATGTGTGCCTGCATGTAGCAGCCCCAAGTTTGTTGACCTGGAAAAAATCCAACCCTTTAAGGTAAAAGTACAAGGCTGTAGTCCTATAATATAAGTCCCTTGGGTGAAGGTGGGACTCACTGGGAAGGTTGTGCTTGAGGGCTGTCCCAAATTTGTTTTCCTTTTGGGGAACATCCAAACCCATAGAGCTGGAGAACTATATGGATCACAAGGCGGGAAAGTGTAAAGAATCCAGCCCCTTGATGGGGAGCTAGCACTATAAGGGTAGAGGTATGGAAAAATACCTAGGGTAAAAGGTGAGACTCTAAGGAAAGGAGACGAGAATTCTATAAACTGCTTATGGGCTACTGTGAATCTTTCATTATTATAATATATGGAGAATATCTGTATATAGATTACATATATTACTATTATATTCATCCTCATTAAAATCCAGCTAGGAGAACAATACACTAAGCTCTATTTTCTTTCACTAAAGAAAAACTCATGAAGTTTGTCGGCCGGGGAGTTATGGGAATACCTCCCCTCTCTTTTCCCACCTCTTAGCCATAATATCTCTCCCCAAAGTAACCGGAATCCAAATCCATCATAATAAAACGTAAGGCTAGTGCCTTGCACCTACATTGAAACGCCCTCTTGCTGAGCCCTGCCTGCCAAGTTTCCATCTGTTGCTTGAAGGGCAGCTCCAGCCTGTCTTTAGAAAGGAATGACTGAATCCTGCGTCGCGTTCTATCACCCCTCAAAGTAGGTTCCCGGGAATAAATGGGAGAGGGAAATCAATGAGATATATTAGTGTGGCTGCGTATTTTTCATTTCTCTGTCTTTCCTTCCCAAAGAATATTGGTGATGAATTTGCAAATGGTCTGGGATTATGACAGAATTTTCTCACCCCCCTTGATTATTTATCCCTTCTCAGAGCACCTCTATTAGAGACTACAGTGACAAATGCATGAATAAAAGGCAGACAATATTTTAGCGAGGCATTGTAAATCTCTTTCTACGCATTATTAATTTAAAGAAATCCATTACCCCATACAGCTCTGAAGAGGAAGACAAGGATATCACAGGCATGCTTATAGGACTTGAGGGTCAGGGAAAGAAAAGAAGAAAAAAAAGCCCTCACTTCATCCATTTGGGCTGGGGATTGGGCTTTCCACATCACTTAAGTCTTTCAACTATGGAGATTTTCTTTTTAATATCCTTTAAAAACAACAACAACCACCACCACAAACAATATGCACAAGGCACAATGTTTGCTCCCCAAGCCACACTTCGCACTGAGAAAAAAAAAAAGATGCAGTTGCCGAGACCTCATTTTTGCAGTTCGGTGACCCAGACTTACATTTTAGCCCATGATCCGTGATGTGGTGGTAGAGATGCTTTTGTGTTTTTGCTCTGTATCTCTATCCCCCCACCCTCACCCTTCCCACCCCAATGGGGTGAGAGACGGAGGAAACACTGCTTATACCAAGAGGAAGGAAAAAAGGGAAACAGATGGAAAGTGTTTAGAATTGGAACAAGTGCATTTGAAACAATGTAGCAGGTCCCCTTTCTTCAAAATAACAGAACACTACCGTGAAAATCCATCTACAACATCGGTACGTACAACAAAGATAATGGGGAAAGAATTCTGTGAACCTAGACGGAAAGCCTTCTCCATAAAAGACGCTAATCAGCCAGTCGCTGGTACGGCCCTAATGGTGCGAACAAACGATTGGTTTTTATTTTATTCATCTTTGTTTTGTTTTGTTTTTAATTCCTCTAATGAGTGACTTGATGGAACCTGAATATCCCACAACCTGCTTTTTTTTATTTCCTTCTGAGACTTAAGTGTTACAAAAGTCAGAGTTTTTCTAGCTTTGTCTACTCAGCTGTCCTTATAGTTGATGTTACCCAAGAGATAGGAAAACTTGGTGGAGTACATGTACTGGTACCTTCCTTCAGAAACTCATGGATGACAGAAATATATATATATATATATATATATATATATATATATATATATATATATATATATATATATATATATATATAGAGAGAGAGAGAGAGAGAGAGAGAGAGAGAGAGAGAGAGAGAGAGAGAGAGAGAGAGAGAGAGAGAGAGTATAGCAGATATCCAGGTGGTACAGTGGATAAAGTCAAGAACTTAAAATACTGTCTCAAACGCTTGCTATCTATGTGGGCCTGGGCAAGTCACTTCAATGCTGTCTGCCTTAGTTTCCTCATCTGTAAAATTGGGATAATAATAGCACCCAGCTCCCGGAGTTGGGAGGATTAAAATGAATGTAAAGTGCTCTGCAACCTTTAAAGTGCTTTATAACTCCTAACTCGAATTATTATAATTTGGATTAGATCAGGAATGTTTGAGTCAATTCAGACCAAATGAAACTTTCCTCTAAAATACAAACTTGATCAATGTTTTCAAATAATTTTTTCTTCTAAAAATATCTTAATCGTTTAAAAAATAATTTAGGTCAAAGGATATAAACAGAATGATTGCAAACTATTAACTAATACACCAAAGATTGTGCCAAATCACTAGTAAGAGAAATGTTGATTTTTAAAAGGAGGAGTCTTCCCCTCCCTCCCTGCAAATTGGCAAAGATGACAAAATATAGAAATTCCTGATGTTGGGGAAGCTGTGGGAAGGCAGGATCACTGATATAAGGCTAATGAAACTGGAAAGCAATTTGGAATTGTATTCAAAAAGTGAATAAAATATCCTTCCTGCTTTGACCTCAAGATCTCAGTGCTAGGCACATGATACAAGAGAGACCAAACAGGCTCTACAGAGACCAAAATATGGATTGTGGCACTTTTGGGTGGGAACAAAAAATGAGGAACTACATGGGTGTCCATTGCCTGAGAAATGGCCAAACCGTGGCACAAGAATATGATCGAATGTTACTAAAAACAAAAGAAACTAAGAATAGAAAGAATTCAGAAGAGCACAGTGGGAAAAAAAAAGAATATGAACAGATTCATTGAAGTAAGCAGAACCAAAAAATCCTATTTGCAATTATTACAATGTTGAAAAGACAGGACAATAAAATCAAACTATTACATAATCACAAAAATTAAGCATGGCCCTAGATAGAGAGTGAGGAAGAACATCTCTCTCCCTTCACTACAGAAGTAGGACTCTATGGGAATCAGATGCAGTAGAACTGGTTGATTTGGTCAAGTACTTTGCCCCTCTTTTAAAAATTTTAAAATATTTGTCACAAGGAATGGCTTGCTTGGAAGGGGAGGGATGTACAAAAAAATGAATACGATGCCCCCAGAAAAAAAAACATTAATAAAAATAAAACTGGGAGACAATGTGCTTCTTTGGAAAGAGTATTGGATTTGAAGTCAGGACTTCAAGGACCAGCTCTGTCACTTACTTAGTGAGGTGGCCTTGGGCAAATCACTCCACCTTTTCAGACCTCGGTTTCCTTCGCTGTAAGATGAGGTAGTTTGAAGTTTGAGACTGATGATCTCTAAGGTCCCTTCCAACTCTAATTTGTGATCACCAAGTGACTGAGGCTATCTCCATCCCTTTTCTGGAATCTAAGAGAGTTTCAGATGTCCCTTCTAAATCTAGACCCATGACCCTACGGTCTTTTCCCTTATACCTCTTAGCCAGCACTGGGAAAGAAGTGCTTGAACTTCCTATATTCCCAGAATGAATCAGCAGCAGAGTCTATTAGCTCTTCCTCTGAGATGTTGTTTTCCCTCACTTTTGCCCATCAAAAATAACCCCCAGAGATCCTTGGGGTCTGTAAAAGGAGAGGTGTGCATCTTAACTTCAGCTTCCATGACTCAACGGGTTCATCCATCAACCACTCACAACCCAACCCCCTTCCCTCATACAGGTAATGAATGATCTAGCAATTAGACCAATAGACCCTAATTGATATGCCAATACTTAGAGACTCAGCATCATAGCTGGAGCCATGGGGGTGGGGAGGGTGGGGGAGGGGGCTGGAGAGGAGTAGGGAAAAAGGAAAAGAAAGAGCTTCCAAATTGGGAAATGGTCATTGAGGATGAGGCTGAAACTGAATATGTGAACTCAGTGGGATCATAGGTTCTCAGAGGCCGTGCAATCTAACTCCTCGAAATACAGTTGAGGAAACTGAGGACTAAAGAAGTTAACTAATTTGAAAGGCTGTGTAATATAATGAAGAGAACACTAGGCTTGGAGTTAGCAAGGCCTGTGTTCAAATTTTACTTCAGACGTTTTTACTAGCTCTATGACCCTGACCAAGACATTACGCCTTAGTTTCCTCACCTGTAAAATATAGGAGATTGGCTCAATGCCCTTCTAAGATCCCTTGTGATTCCAAATCTCTGATCCTCAGTTATTGACCCAAGGTCACATGGTTAGTAAGTGTCAGAAGCTTACTCTTTACCATCTCTCTTCTTCCCTGTCTCTGTGACTACAAAATTTCTACAGGTTCTAATTTTTAAGAGGGATCGTATGTAGGTAGGTGCCCTTTATTTTTTTAAGCAAATAGTAACCACCCACCACACCATGATGAGAGCCATCAGGATGTGTCATTCTCTCCTGATGCAATGTAAGGTGACAGATCGAATTGGCACATTTTAGAGAAACAGTGGTGGATGGCGGTGACAGATTATAATGGCCCATCACTGGGAAATAGGGGCAGTTCACAGTGACAAGAGTACTGTGGCACATCATGCAAACAGTGGCAGATCCCAGTGGGACACAGATACTATAAAATATACTTTAAAAATTCTTGCAAACAAAAGAGACTCATAAATCAAGAGACTGGATTGTAACTGGGGGGAGAAATCACATATGTGTATATTACTAGATTTATTTTATTTTCTTTTTTCCCTGTTTATCAGCCTAATTGCCTCCAGAGCCGCTGTTTGTATCAAAGTCAGGCTTGTAAAAGAAAATTCCCTGCTAACACGTTAAATTAAAAGTTCCCAAGTAGGGATCTCAGGGCCCATGTGCACATATTAATTTGGATTCCATAAGACAAGTGTTGCATGTTATTAATATAATTACCAGTTGTGACAACATTATATTTATTGAGTTTTCTATATTACCAGCATTTCATGCTTCTCAATGGCAAGAGTTTAATATTCAGCTGGTGTTGACTTAGCGGATGATTGTTAATCGCTGGAAATTAAATCTGTGCTTGAAACCCTTACTTAAAGCCCTGCTCAGGAGGTTGGTTGTTTTTTTTTTTCTTTTAATCTAAGCAGGGCTGCCTTTTTCAGAAATGATGCATCAGGGTTTCTCAAGAAATCAGGTCTGAGAGAGAAGACGCATCATTGCTCAGTAATGGAGCTCAGTTTTAGGAGCAGAGCAGCTGAAATGTCAGGGACCTCAGAGTGAAATTATCACAATCATTAATTAAGTAATGATAATATTAATGAAGAAGAAAAAGGAGGAGGAGGAGGAAGAAGGAGGAAGAAGAAGAAGAAGAAAAGTCAAAGCCATTTAGAAACAAGATGATGTACTTCCCATCTTGAACCCTGCCTGCTGCTCGAATTGCCCTGATGGGGTTCACAATGATCCTTCAGAGGAAGTTCTTTATTTTGTTCCCAATGGTTATCCAGTTACCAAAAAAGGCATTTCACCCACTTGCAAAATAATCCACAGGAGATTAAATATGACAATTAGGTGGTGTAGTGGATAGAGTGCCCAGCCTGGAGTCAGGAAAACTCACCTTCCTGAGTTTGAATCTAGCCTCAGACATTAACTAGCTGTCTGACCCTGGGCAAGTCAATTCACCCTGTTTCCCTCAGTTTCCTTATCTGTAAAATGAGCTGGAGAAGGAAATGGCAAAACACTCCAGTATCTCTGCCAAGTCAGACACAACTGAAAATGACTGAAAAAAATGACTGAACAATGGGGCAGCTAGGTGGCGCAGTGGATAGAGCACTGGCCCTGAATTCAGGAGTACCTGAGTTCAAATCCAGCCTCAGACACTTGACACTTACTAGCTGTGTGACCCTGGGCAAGTCACTTAACCCCCATTGCCCCACAAAAACAAAAACAAACCAAAAAAAAATGACTGAACAATAACAAGGTTAAATATGCAAGAATATCAGGGTAGTAACTTGTCCCAGGACCATTTCTATAGGATATGAATTGTGTGAAGTCCATATAACAGGATAAGAATAATGAGATAGGGGGCAGGTAGGTGGCACAGTGGATAAAGCACTGACTCTGGATTCAGGAGGACCTGAGTTCAAATCTGGACTCAAACACTTGACACTTACTAGCTGTGTGACCCTGGGCAAGTCACTTAACCCCAATTGCCCCGCAAAAACAAAACAAAATAACAAAAACCACCCAAAAAGAATAACGAGATAAGAGGAATAATTATTGTATTTTGTCCACACTCCCTGGGGAGAAAATCTCCTTCCCAGTGTGGATCAGCACCTGAGGCACTCAAAGTTTAGGTGATCTGCCCAAGGTCGAGCAGCTAGGATGGGTCAGAGGGAGGACTCAAAGCCAGAACTTTTGAATCCAAAGCCAACTCTCCATCTTCTCTTTCTCAGATGGTCTTTGAAGAGTCTTCGCAGGTTATTTAGGTCAACCCCCATTTTGCAGATAGGAAACTGAAAGCCAGGGAGTTTAAATAACTTGCCCAAGGTCACAAAGGTACAACTAGGGTTTGGACACTAATCCTCTGACTTCAAACACAGTTCCCTTTTCCTTGTGCCATACAATTTCTCTAGCCCATTTCCTTTAATTGATGTCGTTCAATCATTTCAGTAGTGTCTGACTCTTCATGACCCCATTTGGGGTTTTCTTGGCAGAGATCCTGGAATGGTTTGCCATTTCCCTCTCTAGCCTATTTTACAGATAAGGAAACTGAGGCAAACAAGATAAAGTGACTTGCTCAGGGTCACACAGTTAGTTAGTCTCTGAGGCCAGATTTGAACTCAGAAAGGTGAGTCTTCCTGACTCCAGTGCTGGCACTATCCACTTTACCACTGAGCTTCCCCAATTCCCTTATTTACAGATAAGGAAACTGAGACCTAGAAAAGAGCAGTGACTTGCCCAGGTCCTGTAGGCAATTTACTAGCAGAGCTGGAATTAGAACCACCAAACCACTTGGTTATTCACTGTTCTCCCTCCTGATGATTCCTGTCCTGTTTTCTTCACTTAAATGATGGGTTTGTTTCCATAATAGCTCTTGCTGGCTTTGGGGACTAACTAGGAGAGCCCGAGACGCTCAGTCAGATTCATATATGTTGCACGCTGTCATCCGCAGCCTTGGCCAAGCATGAGTGTAAGTTCTGTAGCTGACTCCAACAAGGCGGTCCTTCCTCTGTCCCTGCCGTAACATTCCATTCACCTGAATGTGTGTTGACCAAACTTGAAAGGCGCTGAAATGGAACTTAGAACAGGCAGCCCAGAGGTTTAGGGGGAGGAGAAAAAACCCCTAACAAAACACCCCGCCTGGGCTCTAGTGACCTCTTGTCAGCCCCACCCTGACTTTTGGCTCTATTCCCAGCTCCAATACCATAGCCCCTTCCAGACTCATTTGTGGTCCTCACACTGACTCTGGCTTCAACCTCACCCCTTGGTCAGAACTCTCCTATGCAGAGTAGAAACTAGAAGGCAGAGTTAGAGAGGAGATTATGACAATTAGGGTGCATAGGTCAGAAAGACCTAGACTGAAGTCCCTTCTCTGATACACATTGACTGAAGGATTCTGGGAAAGTCGTGGCCCTGCACAGTCTCTAAGATTTTTTTTTTTATAGAAAAGGTGCCAACTGCATTGGACCTCAGAGGCCTTCTGGTTCAACCCCCTCTTTTTACACCTTAGAAAACTGAGGCATGAAGAATTTAAGGGACTTAATTTTCCTAACATAACAGATAGCAAACGACAGATGTGAGATGGGAATCCCACTTCTCTGACCCTAAGCCCAGCCATCAGAAATCGATCTCAATGGTGTTTTACTCTGAGCCTCACAACTTTGTGAGGTAGGTAGTGAAGGCATTATTATTATTCCCTGAAGAAACTCAGACATCTAAAGGTAAGTGACCGATCCAAGGACATGCAGTGTGTATGCTGTGTCACAAGAACATGAACAAGTCCTGCCCCGAGTATTCTGACTCCAAGGTCAGGGGTGGCCCCTTTCATCTCCAGATCAAAGCTTCTTAAACTGTGGTGAGACCCCACATTGGGTTGCAGAACTGAATGTGGGGGTTATGAAAAACCTGGCAACAGTAAAGGGCTATGTTTACCTATTTTATATATCTATACAAACCCAGGGTTGCATAAAAATTTCTTGGGCAAAAAGGTGTCATGAGTGGAAAAAGTTTAAGAAGTTCTGCTCCAGAGCAGCAACTGATCCAACTCCTTCATTTTACACATGAAGAACCTGAGGCAGATGAGGATGAGAGGGAGTGTGGCATAAGGCAAAGTGCTGAGTCAGGAAGACCTAAGGGACTCTGGACCAGTAATTTAAATTCTCAGCCCTCCCTCCCCAACCCCAAGCAGACTTTAATTGCTGGAGCAGGCACTAATCTGTATTTGTAGAAGTTTCCTCAATGGAATTTTCCTCCCCCTATTCCAATGAAATCCTAGGTCTAGACCCACCCCCCCCAAAAAAAGACCACAGTGGGGGGCAGCTAGATGGCGCAGTGGATAGAGCACTGGCCCTGGATTCAGGAGTACCTGAGTTCAAATCCGGCCTCAGACACTTAACACTTACTAGCTGTGTGACCCTGGGCAAGTCACTTAACCCCAATTGCCTCACAAAAAAATAAATTAAAAAAAAAAGACCACAGTGGTCATCATCATATTATATGTGACCTTCAGAATGCTCTATAAACATTAGTTATGACCCAACCTTCCTATGTTACAGAAGAGAAAAGTGACACCCAGAAAGGGGGAAGTAACCTGCCTGATGTCACAGAGCAAGCTAATGGCCAAACAGGGACTGTTCCAACATGACAACACGAAAAATCCAAATAAAACTGAATGCTAACCTACAGTGCCCCCTCCATCTCAATATGTTTTGAAAGTTCTATGACTAGGGGGCAGCTAGGTGGCTAAGTGGATAAAGTACCAGCCCTGGATTCAGGAGGACCTGAGTTCAAATGTGGCCTCAGACACTTGACACTAGCTGTGTGACCCTGGGCAAGTCACTTAACCCTCATTGCCCCACCAAAAAAAAAAAGAATAAAAAAGAAAGTTCTATGACTTTTTAAAAGGGATAGACCCAAATCATCACCAGAAATCCCCCAAAGTCAAGGCTCAGCCACATACACAAATGACACATTTCCATTGCCTTCATCGAGGCTGATGAAAGGGGACAGTTTGGCCATTTCCAAGGACCGCCATCCCAGCAAAGAGGAAATCAGGCTGTTTAGTAACAGTGCATAATGAAAACGATAGAATAAAAGCCCAGGATAATTTCTCAGTGATTAGAGGGTCAGGGGGTCAACTTCTGAACAACTGAATCACTTTACCTTGGGGTAGCTTCTCATGTAACATGAGAGAGGGACCTTTTTTGTCTCTGTTATCTCCTCATTTATGCTCTGACATCTAAATAAGCCCCCTAATTTATCAGAGTGAAAAAAACCAGTTAGGTTGAAACTAAAATTTTCCTAGGGAACTTCCCCCCCCCCCAAATCTCTCCTAAACCTTCTCTCCTTATTTTTCTCAACCTCTCTGAAGTCAGACTAAAGCATTTCTTTCTAGTTCAAAGGAGATTCTTGCCCCCTTGACACTTGGGTAAAGACAGAAATTCACATATTTCTCATTCCCTTGTAATTCTCTGGATTTTTTTTTTTTGGAGATGGGCATGTGTGCATAACCCAAAATTGTCAGAGTCAGATTCCTTCAACATCCTGTACGATGATGTCTCTCCTTCCCCTTCTCCCTTCCACTTTGGAACTATAAGACTTCAATCTGGAAGGAATCATCACCAAGAGAGACCTCGCAGATCATCTAATCCAACTCTGTCCTTTTACAAGAGGGGAAATTGAGGCCCAGAGAAGTTACTTGACATGTGGTTGATCTGGGATTTGAATCGTGGCCTGTAGAGATAGCACTTTCTTTTTTTTTTTTTATGAGGCAATTGGGGTTAAGTGACTTGCCCAGGGTCACACAGCTAATAAGTGTCAAGTGTCTAAGGCCGAATTTGAACTCAGGTCCTCCTGACTCCAGGGCCAGTACTCTATCCACTGTGCCACCTAGCTGCCCCAGCCCTTTTTTTTTTAGCCATTCCAGCATGGCACTTGTACCTATGTCCACTTGATTCTTCTAGTTCAGCCCTCTGGGGCCAAGCTGAACAAATCTTGGGCCTCTTTTCCTGCCAGTTAAATAATAAAAGGCCCTAAGCACTAACCTGCACCAAAGTTTAACATCGAAAGCCCCTATATAGCTTAGGAGAGCCAAGCTTCCGGCGCGGGACCCACAGGCAGAGGAAGGCATTTTGCAAAAGCCTTGGAGTAAGTGTCAAGAAAGCTCAGACAGCTCAGAGGGGTAACAGAGGGGGATCCGAGACTGGGGAAACCTCGCTACGGTCGGCCAGATGACAATGTTGTGACTTGAACCCTAAGGAGCTCTACTCCCTTCCCCGCCCCCGCCCCATCTCCCTAGGAATGATTTAATTGGATGAGGCAGGCTAACCGATAAGGCAACGTCTCTATTTCTCCATTTCCAGGGAAATGGAATCCAGCGAGAAACTTTGTAGGAGATGATGTGCACCAATGGGTGAGTGGTCGATTTAACCATAACAAATAATGGTCTCGCCTTTCACAGATGTTAAAGAGAAAACCCTCTTTCAATTCGGGGAGACAGTTTCGATTTCCTCTGTGTTTTCAGCCTGCCAAGGCCCTAGCCCGTTTTCCCTGAGATCTCACTGATAAGTCTCGAGCGTGTTTTTTTTCTTCAGAGTATGACTTTCTGACAGTCACATGTAACCAAGTCATTGACATTAACTACAAACATACTTGCCATAAAATTATGTAATTTCCCAAGTACAGGCGGCTCAGGTGACATGTGGTCCAGGGCAGCATTCTTAGCTCCAAAGTCGTTTAAATTCTCAAATTCCCTCTTGGGGGGGGGGGAGGGGGCGGAAGAGCAGGAGAAAGACGGAAGTGCAAGGGAATAAGCATGAATAAAGCACCTACTATGGGCTGGGCTCTTTACAAATAGTATCTCATTTGAACCTCACTACAACCCTGTGAAGTGCTGTTATTACCCCCATTTTCCAGGTGAAGTAAGACAGAAGCCGAGCAACTTTGCCTAGGCTTATGCAGCTAGTAAGTGTCTGGACTGGATTCGAACTTGGGTCTTCTTCACTTTAAGTCTGTTGCTCTATCTACTGTGCCTCCTAGCTGTTGAAATCTGGTCTCAGGAGAAGTCTGCTAATCTTAAGTATTGTAACAACTGGGTTAGACGATCATATGTGTGAGAGCTGGAAGGAACTTTAACAATCATCTGGTCCAACTGTATCATTTTACAGATGGAGAAACTGAGACCCAGAGATATCAATCAGGTCATAGATTTAGAACTAGTTTGGATCATAGTAATCACTTCAACCAGTTGCCTCATGTGGCAAATGGGGAAACTGAGGTCTTGGAGATCTAAAATCCATGGGGTGGGGGAGGGCAAAACGAAAAGAGCAATGATCCTGCCAATCAAATCGTGTCCTTGTGTGACCTTGAGCAAGTTATGCTACCCAACTGGGTCTCAGTTCCCTCATCTGTAAAAATGAAAAGATGGATAATATAACTTCTGAAGTCCCTCCCAGCTCTAGAGATATGATTCTTCTATCCTATGAAGTGACTTGCCTAAGGTCACACCAATAGCAAGTGGTAGAGATTGAATTTGAACCCAAGTCATCTCTCAAAGAACAAGGGAGGAAATAGTCCCACTGTATTCTTCCCTAGTTGGGTTCTATCCGGAGGACCGTAGTCTGTGCTGGCCACTTTATTTTAGCAGACCTTAGGCAAGCTGCTGTGCTTGTGTATAGAAGCATGTCTCCAGGATTGCGAGAAGCCTGAAGAACATAACAAGGATTGGTTGATGAAACTGGAGATATTTAGCCTGGAGAAGATTTAGGGGGATGTGAGAGGGGAATTATGGTAACTAATAATTATCAAAATTTTATAACATTTGATATTTTGCAATGCACTTTTTTCAGGGCAACCCCATGAGGGTTGACAATGTGGACATTACTAGCTAATCCATCTTTTTTTTTTTTTTTTTTTAGTGAGGCAATTGGGGTTAAGTGACTTGCCTAGGGTCATACCGCTAGTAAGTGTTAAGTGTCTGAGGTCGGATTTGAACTCAGGTACTCCTGACTCCAGGGCCCATGCTCTACTGTGCCACCTAGCTGCCCCCTAGCTAATCCAGCTTAATCCGACTGAGAAGACTGATGATTAGAGATGAGTTTTACCTTCACTTTAGCCCACGTCCTCCTAATCATGTCTAATGGAATGAGAAATTGAAAGGCTGTTATTTGAATGAAGGATTAGCCTCATTCTGCTTGGCTCCAGAGGGCAAAACCAGAAGCAATGGGTGGAAGGTGAAGAGAAACAGGTTCAGGCTTCCTGACAATTAGAGCTTCTCTAAAGTGAAAAAAAGAAATAAAAATTAAGTGAAACCAGCTGCCTCAAGAAAGAGTGGGCTCCCCATCACCTGAAGTCTCCAAGCAGAATCTGGATGAACACTTATCATCTTAGAGAGGCATCCAGGGCACTGAAAAGTAACATGACTTGTCCAGGGTCATACATCCAGTTTGTTTCAAAGGCAAGATTTGAACCCTGGCTCAGAGGTCCTACCTCTCATATAAACGAGAACCTCTGTGAACCTCCAGATCCAGTCTTTTCTCCACTGTCTCCTTTTCTTGCCTTGTTTTGAGAATTGTTGCTGTAATACAGTGATAACTTCCAAGGTATTCTAAATGTTTTGTCTTTTGCAACAATGGAAACCAGCAGAGTATCTATCGGGCATTCTTCCAAAGACTCTTTATCCTCCTGGTCCCTGTCAGGATGGGTGTGTAGAGAAATCACAGTTTCCATGTCTGGACTGAGAAGCAACGGTAATGACTCAGAAGTATCCAAGCCCTGGCTTAGTTTGGTGTCACAATGGGTCATGGAAAGAGAGCTGCATTTGCAGTCTGCCTCTTAATAGCTGTGTGACATTGGATAAGTCACTTAGCTTCCCTATGTTTTAGTTCCTCATCTGTCAAATGAGTCAAACTTCTGAGGTCCTTTCCCACTGTAACAATAATAACAATAGTAATAGTAATTAACAATAATGATAGTTAGGGTTTATAAAGCATTGTAAACTTGTTTATTTTTCAAGTTCTCTCATGATCATTGGAAGAAAAAGTTTAGAAATAAAAGGTTTTATAACCCATCTTGTGCCTGCAAATCCTGGCTAGCTCCTCTCCTCTTAAAATGCTTTTAAAAGTCATTATGGACTTGTGACACCCAAATTATTTGGTAGGCATCAATCCAAGGTGCCCTAACCCTATCTCCTCCACCTTCTCACACAACCAGAAGTGAGAAAGAATAGCAGGACGTGTGGAAATAATTACTGTTATAGAGAAGGACATTTTTTTCCCCTTGTTGTTTCAAGACCAGGCTTCTTGGCCCAAGAGATGGTGAGATGTGGGGTCCAGATATCTTTGTAGACAGTTTTGGCTTAAGAAGTAAAACAAACAGTTCTTGTTCCTTGGACTAGTAGGTTTCTGGAAGGTGGGTGGACCGCCAAACTCATCTTGCTGCAGGAGCTGGACAGGCAGGCCTTACCAGATACCCGAGAATGGCTCTGCTTTCTCTCTCTCTCTCTCTCTCTCTCTCTCTCTCTCTCTCTCTCTCTCTCTCTCTCTCTCTCTCTCTCTCTCTCCTCTGAGAGGAGGGAGAGGAGAACGGAGAGACAGAACCAAGTCTGCCTTTGGTATTCTTCCACCTGCTCCATACTCCAAGAGAGCAATAACAAAGAAAATAACCCCAGGGCAGGGTCATGGTTAAGTTAAGCTGCTCTGGTGCCTCTTTGCCAAGGATGCAAAGCACATGCCTTACTTAGCAAAGGACTGGCACCGGCATCCATGGAAGACAAGTTGGGTAAGACGATAGGAGAAAAAAAGTGAAATTGACCCCCTGGACATGGAAGACTGCACTGAGGATGGGTTTTTTCCTTCCCTCAAGGGTTTACTGGTCCAATGGTCTGCTGATATCTCACTTTTTTCCTGCATCCCCACCATTCATTGGGTTTCATTCCAAACACAGATCACTGAGGTGAAAGGAAAGAGGGATGTTCCAGCCAATTATGGGCTTGGAACCACTTATCCTCAGACTGTTTTTCTTTCTTGTGTCTTTGATGGAAATTCTAAGTCCTATCACTGACTTTTAACTCAGCAATTGCCGTGATAGTCTTGGGACTAAAACTGCCTTCAAAAGACAAATAATAAAATTCGTAAAAATAGAAAAGATAACATGGATGTAGATGATACACACAGACGTTCAGGGTTCAAATCTCTTCTGATACTTACTACATATGTGACCCAGGGCAAGTCATTTATCCCCCTGGTCCTGAAGGTTGAAGGAGATGGTCTCTGAGGTCCCTTTTAGCTCTGGATTAATCATCCTAAATCAACTAATTTCCCTGAGCCTCAGTTTCCTCCTTTGTAAAATGAGAGGGTTGGAGTAGATGGCCCCAGAGGTCACCTATGTTTTTTTTTTTTAATTTTGATGAGGCAATTGGGGTTAAGTGACTTGCCCAGGGTCACACAGCTGGTAAGTATTAAGTGTCTGAGGTCGGATTTGAACTCAGATCCTCCTGAATCCAGGGTTGGTGCTCTGTCCATTGCGCCACCTAGCTGCCCCTCACCTATGTTACTATGAGGTCATACCTTATAACTCATGCTGACAGAACAAGATGAGAGGAGTTCGAGGTGCCTATATCTCTTATGACTTTGCTTTGAACTCTCTTATGAGGGGAAAAAAGGAGGAAGGAGGACACTTGCTCAACTAGTGTTGTTGTCTACCTGCCTGCCTGCTCCAGGACTTTGAAATCGGCCATCAGAAGGCCTTCCATAAAGGCAGAACTGAAGCACTGCTTGTGTCTTGGCAAATACAGTCTGGTGAGATTTCAAGGGAGGATGGAGGTGGGGGAAGGAAGAGAAAGAGAGAGTTTCTAGGCTTTTTTTTTTTTTTGCGGGGCAACAGGGGTTAAGTGACTTGCCCAGAGTCACACAGCTAGTAAGTGTTAAGTGTCTGAGGCCGGATTTGAACTCAGGTCCTCCTGAATCCAGGGCTGGTGCTCTATCCACTGTACCACCTGGCTGCCCTATCTCCAGGCCTTTTAACTCAACAGGGCTGATCCTCTGCCCTGAAGTCAAGCATCCCTAAGTATCCCCTGCCTACATCTTTATTTTTTTTTGGTGGGGCAATAATTGTTAAGTGACTTGACTTGGTCAGGGTCACACAGCTAGAAAGTGTCAAGTGTCTGAGGCAAGATTTGAACTTATGTCCTTCTGAATCCAGGGCCAGTGCTTTATCCACTGTGCCACCTAGCTGTCCCCCTGCCTACATCTTTAAACTGTGTTTGAGGATGGGACTTGTGGACCAGAATTCTACCTCCTGTGGGGAGATACAGAGAGCCTCTGATCAATCATATTTCTAGCCTCACATTTGTGCTGCTGCTTTAATTCCTTCTCACCATTCTTTAGCCATAATCTCTCAAATGATGTTATTTTATTCAAATAACTGGCAGGCATATTCCCCACCCCTAACCTTTCAATAAAGATTGGGGCGGGGCTATAGTGCTGAATTGTGTGTACACTGTTATATAGAATTACTATGGCATTTGGTTTTATAAAGTACATTATGTATATTATCTTCTGTGAGGGAGGGGGCTACAGATCTTATTCTCATTTTACAAAGGAGAAAATAGAGTCTCTGGCTTACCCAGGGTTGCACATCTTAGTGTTAGAGGTTGGAATCAAATCTTGACCTGACTGTAGAGCTATTATTCTATTCAATGGGCCACACTTCTTCTGATGGTACAACCCCCATTTGACTGCAAGCTCTTTGAAGGTAGAGGCTGGGTCATTGTTCCTTCTTTCACACCAAGCCCGGGGCCTTGCTAGCAATAGGCACCCAATAAAATATCTATATAATTAAATTTCATTAAATACCACTGTCCAGCATTATCAGTGCAAAGCACCTAGGCCAGGGACGATATGGTCTGTTCCTTGCTGGATATCTCACTTTCTAATCATTCAGGAAAAAAAAAAACTGCATCATTGTCATTTCCTTCCTATCGATGAATGCTCAGACCCTCGTTATTCAAAAGGAGGAAAAAGAAATAACCACCACAACAAAGTCCCTATAAAGAAGCAGTGTGGCATAATGAGGAGCTGACCCAGAATCCAATTGATGATAATGATGGTGGTGGGGATGTACAATGATAATTAGCATTTATATAGAGTGGCAGCTAGGTGGCACTGTAGTGAATAGGGCACAGGGACTGGAGTCAAGAAGACTCATCTTCCTGAGTTCAAATTCAGTCTCAGACACTTCCTAGCTGTGTGACCCTGGGCATGTCACTTCACCCTGTTTGCCTCAGTTTCCTCATCTGTCAAATGAGCTGGAGAAGGAAATGGCAAACCACTCCAGTGTCTTTGCCAAGAAAACCCCAAATGGGGCCGCAAAGAGTATGACACGACTGAAGCAACTGAACAACAACAATACAGCTCTTTAAGGTTCGCAAAGCACTTTAAAAATATTAATTCATGTTATCTTCACAATAACCCTAGGAGTTAGATGCTGTCCATCACCCCCATTTTTATAGCTGACAAATGGAGACAGGCAGAGGTTAAATTACTTGCCTGGGATTACATGACTAGTAAGTGTCTGAGGCTAGATTGGAATTTAGGTCTTCCTCAGTCTGTGTCCAGAGTTAAAATCTTGCTTCAGACACATACACAGTGTGACCCTAAGCAAGCCACTCAACCTCTCAATCAGTGTTCTAGGCAACTCTCTGGGACAAAGATGGGGCCAACTTTCATTGGGAAGGGGAATTTCCTCACTGAAGGAGGAGTTCCTTGGGTACTAGTGAAATTAGTTAGTGCTTATCCCTATGATCTGAATTAGAATTCTTGGTATCAGATTCATTGTCTTTGTAACCTCAAGTGAGTCATTGGACTTCCCAGGGACTCAATTTCCTCATCTGCTAAATGGTGGATCTTGGGGGAGGGGCAGGGCTGGGTGAGCTCAATGATTCCCAAGTTCCCTTTCAGCTCTAAACATTGTGTCCTGTGTGTACTATTCATGCTACAGTAATAGGGGGTAGTGGCCAGAATAATCTCCAAGAGGAGAACACCTTAAAATCACTTATATTTTGCTTTCAAATGCTTTCAGTGATATATTTGCTGGCTCTTTCTGTTTATATTGATTTTTTCCCCCAGACAGACCCGTAATTTCATTGTTGCAGGGAACTCCAAGTCAGGAAACCCTGACTGATCAAAGGGAATCAGAAACTGTTCTCTCTATATACTTCATAGTTGTAGAGAGTTGAGAAAATATGTGACTTGCCCAGAGTCACAGAGCCTTATATGTCAGAGGTGACACTTGAACTCAACTCTTCCTGACTGTAAATATATCTTTCTACCACACACAGAATTTTAAAGTTGAAAGGTGCCTCACCAGTCACGCAGTAAGTAGAATTCAAGCTCGCAATGGATTCCCACAAATATATCCACTGCACATTCCATCTGAGCATAGGTTAGAAAAAGGATTCTCATTTTGCACATAGTAGGTCCAATTTTAAAAATGAAATCTTTATCTTTTGGCACTTCCCACAGAAGGTGGTGAGACATGATCTCGGTAGAGATAGACAAACTCTAATTGCAAATTTATCATTATCTGCAAAATGAATAATCTGGGTGAGTGCTTGGGAGAGGGGAGCTGAATGGAAGGTGGATATTATGCTAAGTGGCACCCTATTCTTTAAACTTCATTATTATTAATAAAGTTTGGTCTCTGATTACTCAAAGGACATTCCAGCTCTGACTCTAAATCCTGGCAATGATGAAATATAGGAATTCAATAAGGCAACTCCCCGCACCTTCTAGATTGATCTATCTCTGCAACTATAGGTCAAAAGAATGAACGGCACCTGGAGGGGGTGTGAGCAGGAACTGGTCCTGAGGGTGAGAGAACTCAGAGGTACCAGGAGGACACAGCGAGTCCCCACTCAAGTCAGACAAATTAGATAATTAAATGGAACCAGGCTAGATAAATTGCACTTTCTTAATTAGGTTATCAGGAAACCAGAGTGGATAAAAATGACCTCACTGTCTGTGTAGTCTACCTCTCCTTTTCTATAAGAGCGAGGAGGGAGTTACTTGTCTAGGACTGGGTTATTGTTGGTCCAGACACTCAACACTTCCTAACAACATTGTGTGTGGGGGTTTAAGACCAAGTGTTGTTAATAGATAAAAATCTTGTGGGGAAAGAGAGGGAGGGGGCATTGGGAGGAGGGAGGGAGGCGAGGCTGGGGGGTGGGGGGGGGAGTGGGAAAGAAAAGACCTAGCTTGGTACAAATGCCTTTCTTCCCCACAACAAACTGACGTCCAGCCGACTACCAACTGCAAATCTCCAGCATGAAGCTAATAAGTCAATTCTGTCACTTGTTTCTAACAAGCTGAGGGTAATAACCAAAATAAACCTTTCTAGATTACAAGGGATTTCACTACAGATTTTTAGGACTGTACTACCCCATGCTCCCTCACCCCACCCTTTTCTCATCACTATTCCCAATTGCCATGCTATAGGACGAAGCACAATGGTTCTGAAGTCAGAGGACCTGAGTTCAAATCTTGCCCCTGATGTCAATTCCCAAGGTGACCTTGAGAAATCACTTCAACTCAATTTTTTCATCTATAAAATGGGGGTGAGGTGTTGGATCAAATGTCCTCCCATCAGAAAGTCTTATTTGTATTTAATTTTGTGTGCTTATATGCATTTGCAATCTTGTATTATATAATTCTTGTTTATATGTTTGTACATACATATATGTATATATCCATGTTGGTTTTGTTGTTTAGTTGTTTGTAGTTGGGTCCAACTCTTCATGATCCCAATTGAGATTTTCTTATCTAGGTCATTTTGCAAATGGGGAAACTAAGGTAAACATGGTTAAGGGACTCACCCAGGCTCACATAGCTAGTAAGTGTATGAGGCTAGATTTGAACTCAGGAGAATGACTCTTCTTGACTCCAGGTGAAGTGCTCTATGGTGCCACCTAGCTCCCCATGACATATATGCATGTATATATACATGTATACATTTGTGCCTGCATGTATGATGCATGTGTACACATGTTTATGCACATATATGCCTTTGTCTGCACACATACACGGTATATATGTACATATGCATGCACGCATACATAATTATAGATTTTATATATTTGTGTTATATGCATATATATATGTTGTTTGGACAATATTTTTGCATGTTTTTTTTCCTCCTTATACTGTGAGCCCCTTAAGAGCAGGAATTTTTTTGCCTTTCTTTGTATCTCCATCATTTATCATAGTCCTGACAAATAGTAGGTGCTAAATAAATGCTCGTTTGGCTCATATTAGGTGCTTAATAAATGCTTGTTGACTTGTATCTAAGGCTTAGCCTGTGGGAGGTGCCTAATAAGTGTTTGCTGACTTGTAAGCCCAGGGCCTGGCACATAGAAGGTGCCTAATAAATGCTTGTTGCCTCATGATTCTTTGACTACCGGCAAATTATTGAGCCTTTCTGAGTTTTAGTTTCTGCATTTAGAAAACAAGAGTAATCATAGACCCCGGGGCCATGACAAAACTCAAATGAGACAGCAGAAATCAAGTCCTCCAAGGACTTGAAGGGCTATATAAATGCCAGGCATTGTTATTAGGCTGGAATAGGTTTTCATGTAAGGATCTCTGCCCAGCCCCCATATTTAAGCCCCCCAGGGATCCCCCCCCAAAAAAGGTCGCTAAAATCAATTTGCAATTTTTTTTCACTTTTCATTTCTAATGTTTCCAAGCCAGTGAAATCCCAGACGTCAGTGATTGCTGCCAACCTGAGCCTCTTCACCAACCACCTGAAACTCCCCGGATCCAGGAGGCCGGGCTTTCCTGAGCCCGGGATTTCGTCTTTCGGAAGACAGTCCATTCAGATACAATAAACCGAAAAGCCTCTCCGCCGTCCCAGGTCGAGGGAGCCTAGAATTTTGAGAGCTGTGGTTTTGTGGGCCATTGTCCGATTTGTAATTTATCCTTTTACTTCAAATCCCCTAAGTCCGTGCGTGAAAACTTCAACACGACACCTAGTAGTGCCTATGTGCTAACCAGGAAAGCCGAGCCAAAGAAAGGGATGTTTAATCTATCCAGGGCACTTCCTGCCAAATGCCTGTGAATGTACAAGAGACGGGTCCCGGGAACCAGGAAGAGTGGCTATATTGTTGACCCTTCTAAAAATAACGTCAGCAGCAAATCATGAGGTGTCTATCCTTTTTCATCATTGAATACATAAATATTTTTAAATATAATATAAATATTTTAAATATAAACATAAATGCATACATCTATATGCCTAGAGTTTGACGCCATATTTTCTAACCTGTTAGATACAGAGACTTTGTATCTGCTATACAGAGATATAGATATGTGGATCTGGAGGGGGAGGGCATCATTTCCTCTTTTTAGAAAATAATGCAGTGGATAAAGCACCAGCCCTGGATTCAGGAGGACCTCAGTTCAAATCCAGCCTCAGACACTTGACATTTGCCAGCTGTGTGACCCTAGGCAAGTCACTTAACCCTCATTGCCCAGCAAAAAACAAAAACAAACACAAAAAAAGAAACAAACAACCCTCCCCCCCAAAAAAAACCTCTTTGGGAAAAAAATAAAATAAAAAACCAAACAACCAAAAACTTTAGTGCCAATTTGGAAACTAGGATTTAGTCCTTATAGAACCCTGAGCAAATCATTAAAACTCTTTGGACCTTTGTAGGGATTCCCTACACCTGATGTGTCAAACACAGAACTCCCAAATTAAGCTAGAACCAGATTAAAATTTAATTGGGGTGGGGCGGCTAGGTGGTGCAGTGGATAAAGCACTGGCCCTGAATTCCGGAGTTCCTGAGTTCAAATTCTATCTCAGACACTTGACACTTACTAGCTGTGTGGCCCTGGACAAGTCACTTAACCCCCAATTGCTCCGCAAAAAACAAACAAAATTTAATTGGGAAATGTTTAACAAAATTAATGAAAATACAATAAGATTTTTAAAAAATAAAAGAAAATAGAACTCCTTGGCATCTCTACCTTATCATCAGTTATTCAAAGGTCACAGAATCAGAGAAAGTCAAAAGGAAGAGGCCATGAAAAAGAGCCTGTCAGAGCTGAGAGGGAATGTATTATTTATAATTGTAATGATTATATTATTATAATGCAGAAATTACATCATCGGAGACAAGACTGATTCACTTTCGTATTAAACATGCCCTCCAGGAGGATGCTGATTAAGGGAGGGCTTCTTCTCTCCAAGCTTCCACTGAGATCCTACATCTTCCATCCTCATGTTTCTTTTCAAATGACAGAAAACCATAAATATCTCACTTGGGCTTCCAAGGGGGGGAGGGTGTGTCTCTGTGTGTTTCCAGGACCCGAACGATCTAATGAGATCAGCGTGAAGTTGACAACAACCACAACAAAAATATTTAGGATCCCCTAACAGGAAAATGATGTTGACAGATTTTCAGCCTTCTTTAAGGAGGAGGGAAGAGAAGCAGTGTGCATCTGGAGAGGGGTTCCTCCATGAGGGAGGATCTGACGGCATATGCACCCAGGTAGGACTTTGATCAAGTGCCATCTAACCCGACCCCCTCAGGTGCTGTGACTCATGGGAGCATTACAAGGGGTCCATTAGGACCCTTACATCTGGCTTGCATGCCTTAGATGTGTTGTCTCATCCATTAGAGTGGAAGCTCTTTGAGGACAGGGGTTTTCTGTGCTTTCCTATTGTATTTTCAGGGCTTGGGACATAGTAAGTATGGAATAACTTTTTTCATTCATGTTTCATTCATGTATCTCTTAATTTATTCATTCATTTTTAAATTCATTCAGTCAGTCTCTCCCCTGTCTTTCTGGTGGATCAGAGATCTCAAGGGCCATTGGAAACAACTCCCTCAGATAATGAAACAGGAAGCTCCAGATTGGGTGAGGGTCTTGCACAAACCCAGACCCCCGATTCAATTCTAGTGATCTTTGCTTTATATCACAATGAACTTGATGGTCTTTAAAGAACCTTCCATCTCCAATCTGCTCTAGTACATGGATCCAATGACTCCAATATGCATCCTTCCCATCTGGACTGGTCCCTGTCTTCTAGAATATAATATACCTAATGAGGGGCCCCAGCCAAAGCTCATGGTCAGCTAGGTGGCACAGTGGCTCAGGAATACATGAGTTTGAATCCAACCTCACACTCTTACAAGCTATATGACTTGTGTAAGTCACTTTACCTTGTTTGCCTTAGTTTACTCATCTGAAAAATGAACTGGAGAAGAAAATGACAAACGACTCTAGTATCTTCGACAAGACAACCCCAAATGGGGTCATGAAGAGTTGGATGTGACTAGAATGACTCCGAGAGGGTAGATGTTAGAAGCAAGGAGAGGGGACCACAAAATGAAAGTGGGATTTGGACTGAAGGTGGAATGAAGCCAGAGGTGAGGAAAGAGAGCATTCCAGGCCGGGGGTGGGGGGGGGATAAAAGACTAATTTTACAGATGGGAAATTGAGGTCCAGGAAGATGTGACTTGCCCAAGGTAAAGGAAAGAGGGTATTTATTTGATTTCATATTAATTCTTCTAAATTTTTGAGTGTTTCTTCCCTTCCCTGAGTTTATCAAATCTATTTGACTTGCCCAGTGATAAATCAAATGTTTCCGCCATAAAAGAATGTCGTTATAGAATTATTGTACTAAGGGTAAAAGCTACACTGAAGGAATAGCTGAAGCCAGGTCTTCTAACCTGAGAACCCATGCTCCTGACATCATACCACCGTGCCTTGAGTTGGAGGAACAGAGTTTGAATTCTGCCTTGACTGTTTGCTATCCATATGACTTGGGAAAGTCACCTCACTTCCTTGTGCTTCAATACATCTGTAAAAAGAAGGGGACCACCTCTGAGGTCCCTCCCATCTCTAGATCTATGATTCTTTGTTTCTACCTGGGTGACTGGGAAGTTCAAATGACCTTTCGGTGCCTCATCTGTAAAATGAGGAAAGATGGCCCAGCTATAAATTGGCGAACCTCTATGTGACAGATATTCTACAGTACGTCTCTGAAAAATACCTGTAGGCTAGTCACTCCAAAGGTCACACCTATTAGCCACCTGGCCCTCCTCATTTGAAGTGCACTAAGTATGCTCACAGCTGTTCCTGCTCCCAGCTAAGCATGAGATTCAAAGCTGATAATATTTCATATAAGAAATCAAAGGGTCCTCCGTCATAAGATAACCAAGAACCATGCTATGCACCGTGATGGGGAGAGACCATAATTCTATCAACCAGAGCCTGAGTGTGCTTTTGTCCACTTTCCTGCCCTGTGACCCTTTTCCCATCACCCTCCATCCCAGGAAACGGTGCTGCCTGAGTCCCATAGGTGCTCCACCTCACGGAGACCGAGTTTCTCCATGTTTTCAAAATAGGTAGCATGGTGTGAGGAATATCACTCCTTCTTCTCACCTTCATGCAGCCTTTGGGACCATTAGATTGAGGACTCTGAGAACAGGGACTGATTGTCTTTTACCCTTCTTCCTACCTGACAGTGCCTGACATACAGTAGTCACTTAATAGATGCTTACTAGCTAATTCATTAACTCTCTGGTCCAAGAAAAAAAAATGCCCTCTCCAATATATTGGCATCTGCTTCCAAGGAAGACCAAAGGTCTATCTTGCCTTCTGTTTGGAGTCTACATCTCCTGTGAAATCTACTCAAGAACAGCATCTGATCTTTCAGTGTGGAAATATTAGGAATAATCCCATCCCTACCAGAGTCGGTCTTCCTTATACCCACATACGTACCCAAACACGTAGAAATGTGTCCACACAAGTACATCTACACACACACACACACACACACACACACACACACACACACAAGAATACACTAATAGAAATGGATACTGTGTATGTGCATGCACGCAAACATACACAAAGGCTTGAAAATACATCTACAGACGGAGAATGGCAAAACACCCTAGCATCTGGTTATTTATTTCTGCAAAAATTCATCATCTTCTGAATGGCTATTTTTCCAGGGTATTATTTACATGATTTTGTCATCAACTCTGCACTTTCTGACTTCTTCTCCCAGGGACAAAGCCCGCCCCCCGACCACCCCTCGACCAGGGCAGAGGCCGCTCGCAGTCCCGCTTTGATATCTGGCTGATAACGTATTGTACAATTAGACAATTTGACAATTTCCATTATGGCTGATAAAATATTTATTGAGCCTTGGAGATGATGTCGGATCCTAGAGCCATTTGTTTTGCTAATGGGGAGAGACTTACTAAATCAGAAGAAAGCATTCAAATCTCAGATCCTCATACTCTCCTCGACATTAGGTTTGCAAATTATGGGAGCCAGCCATAAATTACCGCCCAGCCCAGCGGAGATTGATGCCAAACTGACAAGGCAGGTAGATGAGTGGCAATGACATGACTTCATAGAAACATTAATCATGGAAGAAAGAGAAAATACTCTCAAATTGGCCCATAAGTCTAAATATTAAGGAATGAGAAGCAGCAACCAGAAGATGGCTTTAGCAAGAACTGGAAATTAGAAAATGGAAAACACTTTCTATTATTTAACAAATCATCGGAATCAGTCTTCGTGTTTTTACTCAGACGTCCCAGCAAGCGGAGACATCCAGGACAGATTTCTCCTTTGCGCTCTCACCATCAGTGGTGTTTAATAAAACATGCGAGGAAAACAGGCCTTTGTCGCAGAGTTTCTGTGGGTGGGGAGGGCCAGGGGAGAGAAGGGATAAATATTCAGGAAAATGGCTGAGTTTAAACTCTCTCATTCCAGTCTTAGCATCAACGGCTGACTCGGTTTGGTTTGTTTTCTTTTGTTCATGGTCAAGTGTATTTTTATGGAGTTGAGGCAGGGTCTGCTTGGTCAAAGCCCCAGATGTGGGGTGTGGGTCCCAAAGTGATCTCTTGAGATGAAAAAAAAAAAAGAATCTCCCACCTCCCCACCAAGGTATAGATTATAGGTAGAAATCACCAATAGATACATGTATCGCCGTTTCTCCAGACCCCATCTTTCTCCACATCGCTGAGTTCTCAGACCGATTCCCATAGAGCTCTGCACCAGCTTTTCTGCAAATATATTACCCTCATAATGCAAGTGGACCTTAATGAATAGCCCCCTCATATGGGTAGGGAGTGTAGTCTTAATGGCAAATGAAAAATAAACAGATCGATGGGGAAAGCTTAGGCATCCACCCAGCACCGACAGGGACAGAAGAGGGAAATGGAGAGAAAAAGGAAAGCTCTTTGACCTTGGCCCAGAGAAAGGGGAAATGGGCATCCTGCTGTGATGGCTCCCGTGTCCTCTTTTCCTGCCCCCTTCACCTCCAGTCTGCCTAGGACTTTGGAAGGGCCTTCATGAGGCCTCAAATCTCTGATCTTGTCCATGATGCTTCCCAATTTGAGCCGTATCTTTGCCCAGGCGAGCCACAGTGGAGTATAATTAAATTAAATTGAGGCTGTCCTTGTTTTGAAGTCAGCCTTGATTTAAGACTAGAGAAGGAAGCAATTGCATTTAATAAAAACCAGGGTCCCTAAACAAAGATATATGGGCCCATGTAATGGCTTTAGGGAGTCACCGGGGCCACAGGAAAGCCACTTAGAGGGCTGATGGGATCCGATCGAAGAAAGAATAAATAAAAATACAACATAACCCCTCCCAGAGAATATTTTATAATGGTGCAACTTTTTAAAAGAAGAAGAAGAAGAAAAGGTACTGCCCTGGCTAATGACTTTGTCAAAACTCAGTAGCTGCCTTCCATTCCGCCCAGAGAGATTCATAGTGTCTGCTACCTAAAGTAAGTAGGAGTTGACATATTTGTCTAGCAGACAGAATTAAAGGCACAGCGCAGATGCTAGAGGTCAGAGTTGTACAATCCCAAGGCAAAAGCAGCAGGAGGGACCTGGCACGAATGAAAGGAATGAAGAATGAGTATCAGAGGCTCTTGTACCTTTTCTGCTGGAAATACGAAGCTTTCCTCCCTCTGGGGGCTTGGATGCCCTCACCAGCAAAATCTCTGTGTGTGTGTCTCTATCTCTATCTCTCTCTGTCTCTGTGTCTCCCCCTGTTTCTCTTTCTCTAACTCTCTCTCCCCCATCTCTTCTTTTCTCTATCTCATATTTCTCTGGTTTTGTTTGTGTTTCTCGGTCTCTCTGTCTCTTCCCTCTCTCCATCTTTCTCTTTCTCTCTCTACCTGTCTCTGTCTATCATCCATCTATCTATCCATCCATTCATCCATCCATCATCCTTCCATCCATCCATCATTTATCTGATCTATCATCCATCCATCATCTATCTATCTATCTATCCATCCATCCATCCACCTATATATCTATCATCTATATACCCATCCTTCTATCTATCATCTATCTATCTATCCATCTATGTGTTTATCCATCCATCCACCCATCCATTCATCCATTCATCCATCCATCATCCTTCCATCCATCCATCATTTATCTGATCTATCATCCATCCATCATCTATCTATCTATCATCTATCTATCTATCCATCTATGTGTTTATCCATCCATCCACCCATCCATTCATCCATCTATCCATCCATTCATCCATCCATCATCCTTCCATCCATCCATCATTTATCTGATCTATCATCCATCAACTATCTATCTATCTATCTATCTATCTATCTATCTATCTATCTATCTATCTATCTATCTATTCATCCATCCATTCCCCCCATCTCTCTCTGTGTCTTTCTCATGCTGCCTTTCTCTTTCCTATTGCATGGAGGCAGTGCCCTTTATTATGCTTAGAAATTATCATGGTATCTGTCACATTGTAAATACTTAATAAACGCTTTGGGTTGACTGCAAAAAGAACCAGGAGTTCTGTGTTGTCATCTGTAAAAGGAGGGAAGTGCTCTAGATGGTGTCTAAGGTTCCTTCTAGCTCCTGATTGAAAATGTGTCAAATCTTCCAAGTGCTTTCCAAGATAATCTATGCCCATGAAGAGAAGAGAGAAAGAGAAATGGCTTATTGGGCTCTGCTGCATTCTACTTGTGTGACCTTGACCAAGTCACATCTCTGGGCTTCGGTTGCCTCCTTCTTAAAATGAGAGAGACAATTGAGGTAGATAAGGTCCCTCCAACGTAAATCCATTAGTATACTCTGTTTTTCCTTCTCAACTAAAAAAATACACTTGGTAAAGTTTGTTACTTTCCTTGGGTGAACAGGAAAGTTGTTATTTTGAATAATGGCACAGTGATGAATAAAATACTAGAACTGGAGGCCAAAGACCTGAGTTCAAATCCCAGCTCAGATACCTACTAGCCCAGGAGGGAACCTCGGTCATCTGACCTCATCACAAAGGTAAAAGTTGCATATTTTCTTGGGAGAAAGGAAAATCTTCTCAGTTATAATAATAACTGACATTTATATAGTGCTTTAAAGTTTTAAAAAATATGTCCTTATGTTATTTCACTTGAGTCTCACAGCAACTCTGTGAAGCAGGTCTTAGAGGTGATATTATCAAACCCATTTTAAAGAGGCATAAACTGGGGCTTAGAGAGAGAGAGATCAAACCACGTTCATACAAATGGTAACAGAGGTGAGTTCTGAACTAGACGTTCCTGACTCCACTCTTGTGAAGCCAAATTGAAATCTTGTCTGTAAAAATGCTTTGTGGACTTTAACGTTCAACTGCAAACCAGCATGGGCTGGTGGAAAGAGTTCAGGGGTTGGAGCCAGGAGAGACGTGAGTTAGAATCCTAATTCAAACAGTGTGTCTCTAGGCTAATCATTTCACTTGAGAGCCTCAGGTTCCTTATCTATAAAATTGGGGAAAAAAATGGGGTCCCTGCTGTGTCTGCATCATAGGATCATGGTGAGGCTCCAATGAATGTCACCTACTTTGCATACCTTAAAGTGCTATGTAAGGTGAGCTATAATTATCATATATGCATATGTGCAAGTGGCATGCCTTTAAGACTTCAAATCTCATTGCGCACTGTAGTACTTCATTAGGTGAATGGCTCTTGGAACTCCAGCCCTGATGATGAGCTGGCTGGCAAGATGCAGCCTCTTTGAGCATCAGTGTTCTTATCTGTTAAAGGAGAGGGTCCAGCTAGGTGGCCGCTGGGGTCCCTTCTAGTTTTAGATCTACAATCTTTAAAATGGGTATAACACCGAGAGCACTTGTCTCTCAGGCCAGAAAAAGAGAATGTAGGGAAAGTGCCTTGTGAACTTGAAAGTGACTTATGAGCATTAGCTAGTGGTCCTGCCCCCCCCAACCCAGCATCCCCAGAAACTCTCGCTGTTATGGCTATTAACTCCCAGGGCCAGCCCGAGGCACACCATGGCGACGCTGAGAGGTGGCAGAGCCCCATTTGGGCTCCCCCAGTGAAGAAAATTTTCAAGTGCTGCTGTCTGTGGTTGGAGATAGCAAGGGTGTTGTCCTCCCGACCTGTCTGGCGGCCCCCCTCGCTGTCCCCAGCGTTTATCTCACACACATGATGCGGCTTTGTGGGAGGAATGAGGGGGACTTTGCATTCCTCTTGCAGGCAGGATGATAGGGGCTTCTATCTAAATCTGTTCCATATGACCCACCTCACATGCTCGCTAGTTGTCTGGCCCGGGCCCTTGGGAAGGTCAAAGAGGGTACAAGTGGGAAAGCCCGAGTCAGGGAGGGAACAGGACCGGGCTAATGTGGCCCCTGCCCGGACAGGCTTCAAAGACTCCTCTGTTTGTGTTTGTGTTTTGTTTTTCTGAACTGACAATGTAAAAAGGGGTGTGTGTGGAGTGTGCTTCAGGTTTGGAGAGAGATCCTTCATCCTCGATTCCTTGGAAATGGGAAGAAATCTCCAAAATTATAGGAAGTGTGGCTTATGGGGCAAGGCACTGGACTCGGAGTCCAGAACAGCTGGTACTTGAATCCTGCCCCCCTGATGCTGAGTAGCTTGGTAGACTTACTAACTTCCTCAAGGCTCAGTTATCTGTAAAACAGGAATAATGCTTATTGTACCTCCCTCAAAGGGTTGTTATAAAGCTCAGATAACAATAATGTCCATTGTGCACCTCAAACGTTTTAAAGCACTATTAAAGAATTCATTTCACAAGCACCTACTATGGGCTGGATACCATGGGACAGACAAAAAACCAAAATGGGCTTTATAAATGTGGGTTATTTTCATCCACTTAGCATCTCAAATATTGGCTAAAAGCACCAGATCCCTGCACTGAATGACCAGTCATCATCGCCACTGACCAGAAGACACATCATGGTACAATGCCTAGAATTCTGACCCTGGAACCAGAAAGACCTGGGTTCGAATCTAGCTCAAGGACACTGACCTGAACTTATTTTCCTTGTCTGAAGAATGGGGGAGGGGTTGTCCTTGACCACCACTAAGATTTCTTTTAGCTCTGATTCATGGATCCTATAATAATTGATGCCCAGGCTTTGTTTGAGTTGGCTTCCAAAGTGGTATCCCCAAACCACCACCCCATTTTAGCCTAGGATTCCTGGCTCAAGTTGGGACACCAGCAGAAGCCAGGCATGAAAACAGATTATTGGGGAGCAGCTCAACTGCCCCAACAAGTACACTTCCCCAGAATCTAGGAAGAATGAAGAAAGGAAGGAAGGTTTTCAACAAGAAAAGGGTGTGTTTGGGTGTGTGGGAGGACCTAAAATCCTACCGGGTCACCTGAAGTGCAAGGTATGTGTTTACCCAGAGCACAGAAATCTGGGAGGAAGGGGCTCCCCAGCTAATCACCAGTTAAGTAAACACATTTGTAAGACACCCAGCAACTGGGGACAGCAGGCCCATCTTCCACTGGGCCCTGGAGCTCTTTCCAGGAAAAGAAAAACAGCAAATCCCTATAGTGACCTGAGCAGAGGCACTTTCTCAGCCTTGAATTCTGAAGCCAATTTTCTTCCATTTGATGCAATTTAGCAAACATAAGGACCAATCTCACCAGGTGCTGAGGACCCAAAAAGAGATCATTCCTACCCTCAATGAGCTAATAATATTCTAAGGGAGGGAGTAGGGTAGGGGTGAGGGCACAGAAATAAGACAAGAAAGGTTGAGAAGGGGCAGCTAGGTGGTGCAGTGGATAGAGCACCGGCCCTGGAGTCAGGAGTACCTGAGTTCAAATCTGGCCTCAGACACTTAACACTTACTAGCTGTGTGACCCTGGGCAAGGCACTTAACCCCAATTGCTTCACAAAAAAAAAAAAAAAAGAAAGAAAGGTTGAGAAGGGAGAGAGGGTACTAACAGTTTACCTCTCTGACCTTCAGTTTCCTCATCTGAAAAAGGCGTATAGTCTTAGCATCTATCTCACAAAATTGTTGTGAGGATCAAATGAAATAACAGAGCACAATGCCGATTTTAAAGTACAACATAAACGGCAGGGGGCTTATCACTATTATTCAATAATGATGATACTGTGGTTAAACACAGGTTATCTTGTCTTCCTTGCAAATGCGGGGAGGGGTTGGTAGAAAATCATCTTCTTGGAAGCTAGAGAACCCGATTTCAAAATCAGCCTCTGATATCCATTCCTTGAGAGAGCCTATCTTGGGCAGGAAACTCCACTTTTGTGGGACTCAGGTGCCTCATCTGACAAATGCCCGGGTTGGACTGAGGCAGTTAGGTAGCACAATGGATAGAACTTGGAATTAGGAAGACCCGAGTTCAAATCTAGCCTCATATACTTACTACCTGTGTGACCCTGGGCAAGTCACGACCTTGTTTGCCTCAGTGTCCCCACTGATGCCCGGGGGCAATTGCCCCCCCCTTAATTATAGTGCTTGGTTAAAAACCAGTACCACTGGGGCCAGCTAGGTGGTGCAGTGGATAAAGCACTGGCCCTGGATTCAGGAGTACCTGAGTTCAAATCCGACCTCAGACACTTGACACTCACTAGCTGTGTGACCCTGAGCAAGTCACTTAACCCCCATTGCCCTGCCCCAAAACAAACAAACAAAAAACAGTACCACCAACTGAGGGTCTTCCTTAAATTAAGCCCTCAGCTCATAATGCAAGTCAAGAATGTTCCCTTCCCAGGGCTGTTTCCCTGTTGTTGGCTGAGAAATTTCTCCCCCCATCTGCCCTCCCCCAGAATCCAGGGATATTGTGGCTTCAGGACAATGGAAGCAAAACAATCCTGTCGCACCTGGTCTTTGAGTCTCAGGCACTAGAAAAAAAAAAACAAATGGAGAGGAAAAGGTTCTGAATTATGGTGCCCACTGATTGCTAGCATCACCCAAGCTCTTTGGGCCCCAGGTCCCTAGCAGGGGACAAGGGGAGAAGGGACAAGCTTTCTTGGAAAGGCCCCGGGGGTGGGTGGGGGGAAGTGGAAGAAACATCGAGAATGAAAGCAGAAGTTCTGTGATGGACTTAGAAGGCCATGGCTTTTTGGATGGGTGTTTTGTCCAAACAATGAAAATACCTGTTCCTCTTGGGTAATTTGACCCTATAATTATGCATAAGCGCCCAGGTGGGTGTGCTCCATCCCGACAATGAGAATACTAGGAAGTGGGGCTGGTGAGACCCTTTCCTGACCATTTCTATCCCCCATGGCCCATTGCATCAAATCAGCTCAGGTTACAGTCTCACAGCTGTTATGTCACCTGTGGGCCACAATGGAAGGGAGCTGGGCTTCATCCTGGGGACCTACTATGGGAAAGGAATCCAAGTGTGGGTGAACGAAGACCAGCCTAGCTTCCAGGATGAAACCCAGACAGACCATTGGAAAACCAACCCCCCCTGGACTACTTTAGTTATGTTTTCCAAGGCCTTTCGACTGCCCTCAGACATTTAACTAACTACCCAAACACCTTTTGAACATGCTAGGAAAAAGGCCTTCCCTGGAAGGAGTTCTGATAACTTCATCATTTTTCCCTCAGATAAGAAAAGCAAGGTCTTTAGCTTTTGTTTCTTGAGAAAATGGAGAGGTGCTGGAGGGTCCTCTCTCCAGACCTAGAACACAGGAAGGATTTAGTTAGGTAGCTGAAGGAAGGAAGGGAAGCTCTTCTGATTTCCCACCACTGCTCCTTGCATCTCCCACCTCCTCCCTCCCAATATTCCCCCTGCTGAGCTGGCCTAGGAGGGATGCCACAGTCACTCTTACTTCCTCAAATCTCTAGATTCCTTGAAAGCACAGGACAACTGCAGCCTCCTTCCCTAAGCCTTGACTGGTCTCCTCCTCTTCATTTGTTTGCTCTTTTTGTGTTCTTTAAATTAGTTTGTATAATCTTTTTTTTGGGAGGGGGTGCAGGTAATTGGGGTTAAGTGACTTGTCAGGGTCACACCGCTAATAAGCATTTGAGGCTGAATTTGAACTCAGGTCCTCCTGACTCCAGGGCCGGTGCTCTAGCTGCCCCTTGTGTAACTTTTATAGTTTGTATTTTGTTGCATCCTCCAAATAGACTATAAACTCCTTGAGGGCAGAACTGCCTTGTTCTTGTATCCCTGCTGCACACATTAGATGTATAATCAGTGTTTTTTAAATAGAATTTAATCATGCTTTTGGAAGGATTTGACTCCAGACCCTCCTAACTCCAAAGACCAGAATCCTATCCACTAGGCCTTCGATGCCCTTATTTTATGGATGGAGAAACTGAGGCCTGAAAAATTAAATCCACTCCCATCTGCCCCCAGTTTGCTGTCTGGAAAACCAAACAGTGTCTGGGAAGAAAAGATTAAGAAATCCCAATTCATGGGAACACCACCCCTCAAAAGACCTAGCCTCTCCTAGAGTTTTCTTGTCCCCCACCAAGGGAATGACTAACTGCTGATTGCAGGACACCTTGTGGGTGGCCACACATTTGCCTGCTGCCCCAGAAATCTTGACTTTTAATCCCTCCCCCCACCCTTAATGCCTCATCGTGATTTGCTTAGCTGGCGTTGGGGGAGTTGGGTTTCTGGGTGCTGAGCAGAATCTCTGGTGGCCAAGCCCCATTGCCAAACAAAAGACTGTCTGTTTGCTTGCCCTGCCTTCGAAGAGGCTTAAGGACATTTTTGTCATTTTTAAACAGCTAATATCATGGAGGGGGGCAGGGGAGAAGAGGGAGGGGGGAGGAAAA
Source organism: Dromiciops gliroides (assembly GCF_019393635.1). NCBI lineage: Eukaryota > Metazoa > Chordata > Mammalia > Microbiotheria > Microbiotheriidae > Dromiciops > Dromiciops gliroides. The sequence continues at coordinate 635,555,654 of NC_057863.1, forward strand.
AAAGAAATTTAAAAAAGTTTTCTAATCTCTTTAAGTTTAATCTTTGGTTTTTAAAAATTCCAGGCCCAGATGCAGATTGTTCTAGTAGATTAATTAGGTCAAGATTACCTTGAACAGTGGGACTCGCCTAGCTTTGGAAAAAATTATTTTTTCTCCTTTTCTTCTCCTGGGTACCAAGTTAGGTCTTGTGGCTGAAGGGTAGGTGATCCTTCACTAAGACCTTGGAGTCGGGTCTTAGTAAATAACTCATGTTTGTGTTGGAAAACACGCCACAGTCTCTCCACGGTCTCCAGATGACCAATCTCTTTGGATCATTCCTTTCAAAGACCAAGGTATTTGTCCAGAGAGACTTCCCCATAGGAAGACAGGCAGGATGTCTCCTGAGGCCTTCCCTGGAGAAATACCTTGGTCTCTGGAGATAATCATGACCATGGACTCATGGGAACATGACTAGCTCTCTTCTGTGATGGAAAGTTCCTTTGGGATGAGCCTCTCAGTTTTCAAAGATTCTTCTTTAGAAAGTAGCACTGAATGGGGGACAGCTAGGTGACACAGTGGATAAAGCACTGGCCCTGGATTCAGGAGTACCTGAGTTCAAATCCTGCCTCAGACACTTGACGCTTACTAGCTGTGTGACCCTAGGCAAGTCATGTAACCCCCATTGCCCCGCCAAAAAAAAAGAAAGAAAGAAAGAAAGAAGGGAAGGAAGGAAGGAAGGAAGGAAGAAAGAAAGAAAGAAAGAAAGAGAGAGAGAAAGAAAGAAAGTAGCATTTATTGAGGGGGCAGCTGGGTGGCACAGTGAATAGAGCACCGGCCTGGATTCAGGAGGACCTGAGTTCAAATCTGACCTCAGACACCTGACACTTCCTAGCTGTGTGACCTTGGGCAAGTCTCTTAACCCTCACTGTCCTGCAAAGAAAAAGGAAAGAAAGAAAGAAAGAAAAAGAAAGAAAGAAAGAAAGAAAGAAAGAAAGAAAGAAAGAAAGAAAGAAAGAAAGAAAGAAAGAAAGAAAGAAAGAAAGAAAGAAAGAAAGAAAGGAAAAGGAAAAAGAAAGTAGCACCGATAACAGTCCTATGGGACTTTACATTTTACAATGCATTTTTACATAATTATCTAATTTAAGCCTCACAGAAATCCTATGAGGTATGGACTCATGTTATCTCATTTTATAGATGAGGACATTGAGGCTCAGAAGACTTAAATAATTTTCCTGTGATCACTCATAATAGTAGTAACAGAACTGGAGCTGGACGGCAGGTCTTCCTCATTTACGAAGACTGCATGATGCAGTGGTAGGAGTGGGGAACACTGGTACTGGGCTAAAATCCTGTCTCTGACATTACCTGTGAGACTTTGAACAAGTTTCTTCCCTTTTCGGGCCTCAGTTTCCTCATCTGTAAAATGAGAGGGTTAGACTAAATGGTTTATGAAGTCCTTTCCAGACCTGTGACTTTTATAACTTCAAGTACAGCCTATAATCCCCTGTAACACAGACACTATTCTGATCTAATCATTAAAGAAAACTCACGGTGAAATAGAAAGAATCCTGCACTTTGGGTAAGAAGACAAGAGTTCAAATCCTGGCTCTCCCAGTTACTGCTTATGAGATGTTGGCAAGTGATTTCACTTCTATGGGAATCAATTTCCTTTACTACAAAATGAGGGGGTTGCATTCGATGCCTCCCCAAGGTTTCCTCTCCCTCTAAACCCCATGATTTCTCTTGCAGCAAAGCTCTTGAAAGAAACAAAAGCCCTCTTTGAGTTCCCTATATATCTCCCACTTAGGGATCAAGGAATTCAGTCCTAAAATAGCTTGATTCCCCCTTAGTAATTTTTCCAATCTCTTTGCAGTTGAGAAACCAACCCTTTGGGGCTTTCACCTCTAAATCAAGTCCCCTTATTCTTTCAAGATCTTCTCTGGCTTCTTGTGTCGATAAACTCTGCTGTCCCCATCACACAGAAGAAGAAAGAAAAGGTCAATGCCCAATGCCATTCTGAGGAAGGATCATTCAGGAAAGGGCAACCAGGATGGGAAGGGACCATGAGATACAAGGAATAATGAATGCAACTGAGGTTGTTTATACTGGAGAGAAGAAGGTGGGGGGGGGGCAGGAGGAGGGAGGTGAGGGTGGGAGAGAAGCTGTTTTCAAGTATTTGAAGGGCTGGCTGTGGAAAGAATTGAATCGGTTCTGCTCAGCCCTAGCCAGCAGAACTAAGAACAGCAAGTGGAAGATGGGAGGATGACAATTTAGGTTTGATGTTGGGAAATACTTCCTGATAAGTCAGATTGCCCCAAAGTGGAACAGATTGCCTTGGGAGAGAGGGGAAGGGACTTGCCCTGAAACACAGTTAGTGATGGTCATTCCCTAGAACTGACCCCAGCTCTCCCAACTCCTATTCCAAGACTCTGTCTACTGTCACACCAGATGGCTGTAGGGAATCTAAAACTCTGTCTCTCTCTGTCTCTGTCTCTGCCTCTGCCTTTGCCTCTGCCTCAGTCTCCCCTCCCCTCCCATCCTCTCCTTTCCTATCTTTCTCTCTTTCTTACACACACACACACACACACACACACACACACACACACACACACACACACATTTACACATTTTCCAGCCCAGTTTCTAAGCTCTGTCAATGATGATCTCTGCCATATTGGTATAATTTGATCACTAGATTGAAGAGAGGCATTCAGAGTCTTCACATCTCTCCTCACTGTCGCTGTCTGTCTTCTGGTCCAGACCTATGTTTTCCTCACCTTTTTGAAAATTTCTTCCAAAGATACCTAGCAGCACCTCCTCTGTTGAGTAGGGGCATTGAGAGGTCAAATGACTTGCCTACTTGGTAATGTGCCAGAGGCTGAATTCGAACCCAAGACCAATCGTCATCCTCCATCCTCTACTGTCTTTCTACTTCTCATCTTGTGAGGGCAAGGCCAGAGACAGGGCCTGGTCCCATGATTCTACTAGAATAGGAAACACCCCTTGGAGAAACTTTTTCTTCCAACTGGAGTCTGCATCTTCTCTGAAGGTTGCCTGGGGGCCCCAGAAGTTTAGCTGGCTTGCCCAGAGTCACCACAGTTAGGGTATGTTAGCATATAGAACTCAGACCTTTTCAGCTTCCAGGCTGGCCATCCCTAACCACTGTACCCCACTGCCTCTTTTAAGAGTGATAAAGGAAATATATCTCAATGCTAGGAGGTCCATTTAACCTCCTACTCCCATTTCACTTCTGACCCTTCTTTAACTAACAGGGCTGCAGTTTTTGAGTCAATATTTGCTTTCCCTTAGCAGTTAAATGCAGTTTGGTGTTAATATACAGACACGTTTTCTATAGGTTTGGGGGTGGGTGAAGAAGGAAGTGCAGTATTTGTATTTGAAAGAGGCTGAGGACTCCAAAATGTTTCCTTGGCTCCACTTCAAACCACATAGCTCCACCAAGTACTCCAGCCTCCTCTCCTTTCTCCCAGAATTCACCCTCTGTCTGTCCGACCTTCTGAAAGAAACTCATTGGAGGGTTGAAGCTTCCCCATGATGGCTGTGGGGCCCCCTTGCATTTTTTTTGGGTGAAACCAAACAGTCTTTCAACAAGGCCCAAATCAGGTTCTTTTTTTTTTTTTTTTAAGCAAGAGCTCTCGACCAGTAGGAAATGAGAGGTGTTTACTTTCTGATACAACATTGGTAAACAAAAAAAAAAGTTAAGAAAAGTGAGCCTGAACGGAATGCCTTAAGAAATGCCCGATTTCAGCACCTCTCCTGGAACATCCAAGGCCTCCCCCTGCCCAGCAAAGCTCTCTAGGCAGCCGGGCTAGTGAAATACCCACATCCATCTCTGCCCTCTTCTCCTCCCAGTCACCCGGCCCTCCGTCAGGCCTAACAGGGAGTGAAGGAAGGGAAAGAAGCCAGCCTTCCCAGAACTGGCCTTAGCAGCCAGCCAAGACTCCAAGAGGATTCCTTATTTCTAAACCTTTCACAATGGACTGGAGCAGACAACCCAACAGGGGATGGAACTGGAGAATCCCAGCAAGACGATCATTCCGCTTCCTTGAAACCTGCTGCCCTCCCGGAGTGAAGGAGTCCATCAAGGTTGCTGGTGGGAAGGTGGTGGTTGCCTCAAAGTATTTTAAGGGATATCATGAGGAAGTAAGGAAGATCAGATTCCTTCTGTTTGGCCCCTTAAGGCAATACTAGGAATTAAGAGGAGAAAGTTGGAAACAATTAGTTCTAGTCTTATGGGGGAGGAGAAGTGGGATGCAGAGAATCCTTCCAATGAATGAGAGCCTAGAGAGACCCTAGAATCACGAGTTTGGGGCTGGAAGATATCTCAGAGGTTATTTAATCCACTCAATCTCAGGTACTGGGATCTGGGATTTAGTTTCCTCATTTGTAAAAGAATGGTGTTGGACTAGATGGCTTTTGAGGTCCGTTCTGACTCTGAGACTCAGTTTCCTGCTCTGTAAAATGAAAGGGTTAAACTACATGCCTGGTTTCCAACTCTAGATCTATGACCCTCATTAGGGGTCTTCAAGCAGAGACATTCCCTCTCCCCTACAGGTTGGATTAGATGCCTCCAGGGGTCCTTTCCTGATCTGAGATTCTGTAGTCTATTTGTTTTCCTAGCTATGAATCCCCAGAGAGGAGGGGCAGGGAACCAGCATGACCATCTTTGGAGCTGGCAAGCACTCGGGACTCATTTGCAAGACTGAGTCACTAACATGGGACACCTCATACGGAGAAGGCTACTGGAAGCCTCTTGCAATCTGACCGTGGCCCCTGGCTGCTCACTGGTAAAATATTGGCTGGGTCTTCCAGTGTTTCCCTCTCTTAATTGCCTTTCCCCGTCCCCTTTTCTGAGCTTGTGACTAATCTGCCCATTTCTACTTACGGACACTTCATAAATATTAATCGTAATAATAAAATGACAGAATGATCCCTTTCCCTTCTCCAACTGCTCTGCCATGCATCCCTTGTCCTTCTTCCAGAAACCACATAGCACATGCCTCTGCATTGGCCAATTTGTTCAGTCTGCATAGACTTAAAAAAGAATAACTCCCAATTCCAAACTAATATAAATAAGTTGAAACCTTTTAAAAAAATCCCTCCAATGTTTCTATTGTGCGGGTGATTGCTCATTTCCCAGCTATATAATTAGCACATAAAGTACTCTCTCCTCCAAATTAAATGGGGGTAATTGGCTGGTTTTTTTAAAAAACTCATTTAAATACTAAACCCTTAGGGGGAAAAATTGTCATTGTTTATCTGTTCAACTGAGTAGCATTTTAAGCATTAGGGACTAATTTTGCAGGCTTATGTACAAGTGTGGGACCCAAGAACAGAAGCCCATGGGGGAGGGTAGCTGTTGAACAAAGTCTTGGCAATGCCTAGGAGACTTGGTCTCACAGGGAGAAGAGAATACTTTCCTTACAGTTCTGTGAGGTGGGTGGAGCAGGTGTTATTATCCTAATTTTGGGGATGAGAAAACCGAGAATCAGAGAGTGTCCAATATGACTCAGCTGGTAAAGTGTGTATGTGGAAGCAAACCCTCTCCACCAGGTGCCTCCCTACCTTTCTAGACTCATCTCAAATTACTGCCTATTGTATCCTCAAAACTCCAGCCAAACCTTACAATTCTCTTTCCCCACTGATCTTTTGGGGATGGGGCCACAAGGAAAAAATTTTTTTAGCATCTTAATGAATTGCTTGGTTCTATTTGGAATGAGACAAAAGCAGATTTTTCCAACTGATACTGGATTAAAAAAACAACAACAACAACAAGAGTCCTGTCTGGCATGAACATACCTAAGGTATGGTGAAAAGAGCTATATACTAGGGCATAGAAATATGGAGGGTACTGACAACACTTACACTTCTCTAGCATCCTAGAGACAACTAACTATAGCACCTAGTTAAGAATAATCAGTTGGTGGGGAAAAAAAAAGTTAGAATGGAAAGATAGCAAATAGGCCTTTCTCACCTGGCAGCTGTTGCTCTAGGTGGGATCCTTCCTAGTTTGACCCAACCTGCTATTCTCTCAGCCCCATGGTGGGTGGCCTCTTCAGAAGCCTGGCGGTGACCCAAGGTCTCTCTGTCAATAAGGACTTGTGTCCCCACCTCGAAATGAATGAGTCTTACGTTTATTTGAAGATACGCTACATTCTGCTCGCCACAGGCACCAAAATTGCTGATAACAGGTCGACCAGGTGAACATATGTGAGCCTGGAAAGATGCCCTAGGAACACACCAATAATGGGTGGAGGGGAAAGGAAAGGGGAAGAACCAGTGGTGATCTGCGCCTAAGGATGTGCCAGTCAGTACACCCAGCAACCTTGGCACACTGTTCTGGGCACTGGAGTTTTGTAGATAGAAAAACACCTAAGCACAAAAGGGTTACCTTCCAATACCTAAAAAAGTCCAGTTGAAGTCAAATAGAGAACCTGGAAGGGACTTTCAGTATCTTCTGGTCCCAACCTTTCATTTTACAGGGAAGCAAACTCGGGGCTGGCGAAGGGAATGACATGCAGAGAGAAGATTAGAACCCACCACTCCTTATTCCTGACCCCCTGTCCAAGATTCCTTATGCCCTTGAATGGATGTAAATTAATAGTCAAATTAACGTATCATTCCTCTTCTCCCCCAGCTCCCATCAAACAACGCTTAGAACGAGTAGTAACTAAAGATCTTCAACTGTTTGCTTCATATAGTCAATTTTCTTTCTTTAAATTAAATTTCAAAAATACTCACTGAGAAGCAAAGCAAAGGGGTTCCCTCTCACAGCTATGCTTATGATAGCATTTCAAACTAAAACAAAGGACAGACATAAATGCAAAAGATAAGATAGATAATTTTAATATGAAATTAAAAAGCTTTTGCAAAAAGTCATTGAGGCTAACATAAGAAGGGAAGTTGTTGATGACAGAAAAGAATCAAAATCTCTCTGAAAAAGGACTGAGATATGTACACGATATGTAGGGAATTAAAACAAATATGTAAGACCAAGAGCCTTTCCCCAATGGATAAGTAGCCAAAGTGAACAAACAGTTCTCAAAAGATTTATTAATAATTATCTCTTAATAACCATTTGGAAAAAGTTGAATCTAAATCAATAATAATGTGTGTAAGAGAGAGAGAAGAGGGATTGGAAAAAGAGGGGGAAGACGGGGAGGGCGATGAAGAGAGAAGAGAGGAAAGAGGGAGAGAAAGAGTAGAGAGGAAGTAAAAGAGAGAAGAGAGAGGGGAAGTGAGAGGAAAGAGGGAGAGAGAGAGACAAAGAGACAGACAGAGAGAGAGAGAGAAAGGAGAGAGAGGAGACAGATACAAAGAGACAGCTATACATCATAGTCATCGAACTAGCAAAGACAAAAAGACGGAAATAATTCATGTTTAAGGAGCTGTGGAAAGATGGGCATACCAATACATTATTGGTGGAGCTGTGTATGAGTCCAAATATTCTGCAAAGCAATTTGGAATGATGTGGTTTTTAAAAATGATTACATTTTCCATTTACTTTAGGAAGCCCCTATTGCTAGGCATATATAGAAAGGAAGTCAAAGACGGAAAGTAAGATCCTATATATACCAAAGTATTTGGAGTAGCAAAGAATTGGAAAGAAAATTGATGCCCATCAACTGGTGGAATGACTAAACAAATTATGGTACAGGGATGTATTGGAATAAAACTACCCTGGGTAAAAATGATGACTATGGAGAATTGAGAGGTGCTTGGGGAGACTTATATGAATTGATGGAGAACGAAGTAAAGCGGAGCAAGAAACACAACATACAAGATGCACATTGTCTACAGCAATTTAAATGAAAACAACACTAAAAGGCAGTTCAATTCAATGACCTGTCTTGGTACCTAAAAATAAACCCTCCTCTGGTCAAAGAGATGGCTGATCGTGGCTGTAGAATGGAGCTGGTAGAAGTCAGAGGCATGATTCAAACTCAGGTGTTTCTGACATAGGGTTCAGTATCCTACAAATGATGCCATCTAGCTGCCTTATTAATTGAGATGGCTCAATGAGGAGTTCAGGAGGGTATATCAAGAAATGTGTAATTAAAAAGAAAACAAAAGGCATCATTTAAAAAAAGAAACTATAATTATATTAATTTTAACAATAATATTAATCTTTAAAATGAGGGAATTGAACTGACACCTCCAGGTGTCCTCTCTTTCTCTCTCCTCTCTCCTCCTCCTCCTCTTCCTCTTCTCCACTCTCTTTCTCCTTCTCTCTCTCTCTCCATGTGGATATGTGTGTGTATGTATATATCTACATGTATATGTGTGTATACCTATGGTCCATCAACATGGGTAAGCAAGACATGATGATTCTCTATGGCAAGAGAAAGGTTAGTAATAGAAGATGCTGCCAGGTGGCTAATGTGAATTTTAATTATAATGCCACCTCTCATTTCTATTTCCCTTTAAAATATATAAAGCACTTTTGCCCCCCATGACAACTCTGTTACGTACATAGCCGGATATCCCTACTTTACTAATGAGGACAATGAGGCTGGGAAGGGTGAAGTGTTTTGCCAAAGGTCACACACAGCTGAGAAGCACCAGGACTCCTGATTCCCATTCCTGTACTCTTCCCCCCCCCCATGCCACAGATAGGATTACCCTGACCATATCAGATGACAGCTGCCATCGACTGCTAAAATATGTCAGCCTTGAGAACAGTTCATCAGCCTCCTGAAGGAGAGATGCAGCACAGCAGACTGGAGTCAGAGCATGCTGCTTCTGATGCTGTGTTTCTTATCACTTGCTCGCCCTAGGGTAAACCACCTAACCCTCCCTGGGTCTCAGGTTTTGGTTTTGGTTTTTTTTTTTTTTTTAATGAAGGCATTGGACGGGTCGGCCTGGGAGGTCCCTTCTGGCTCTTCTGCCTATAGTGCGTTAACATTTGCAAAGCGCTCTACCTATGTTGTCTCATTTTATTCTTATTATGGCTATTATGATCCCAACTTTGAAGATGAGGAAACTGAGGCTGAGTTAGGGGTGACTTGCCCAGGGTCACATGGCAAGTAAGTGTCTGGGACAGGCCTTCCCTTCTAAGCTGCTTGTCATCCCCATCGTCCTCATCCCTAAGTGATAACAGCACAGCCTGGCCACAGGTGCCTGCTGAAAGGTTATAGGAATAGAAAAAAAAATCAAATAATGCTCCCAATGCCTGTAGGGTTACTCCGAGCCCTACCCCGCGGTTATCAGCCTATCCTTCAACGCTGGGCTGAGGTTTCAGTTAATTATATCTATCAACACACAAGATGAGAAGCACAGGGGATGGGGGGTGGTATCGTTGGAAGGAGAAGAGAGGAGAGAACTCTCGAGTCCCCACCTCGGAAATTCCCCACACAGTAGCCTCAATCTTTGAAACATGGCCACACTAATCGCATAATTACACCCACTAAACTTGCATGTTGTGGGAGGGAAGTTACATCACATCATACAGCCTGCTCTTGGATTGCAAGAGGCTGGGAGAAGAGCCCGTCAGTCAGTCCATCAATCTGTCGGTTAACTAGCATTTATTAAGCACCTAGTGTGTACCAGCTACCTGTAAAAGAGGAATAATAATGTCACCTACCCCAAGTGTCTCCCCTCTTTGTAGAGGTGAGGCTCTGTGGCTTTGGAATGTCGAATACATTATCAGACAGGCTCTTGCTGGTTTGTCCTGATTTATTATGCTGAACTGCTTCCTTCCCTCCCTTCCCCTACTTTAACGAAACAAAACAAAACAAAACTTTATTATAAGGAATGGGTCACTGGGGAGGGCAGAGTGCAGGAGATATTCAGAAATAAAGGCAGCACACCAACAAAAGACGTAAATAAAAAGATTAAAATACATTTTAATTAATGGCAACTTTCTCATGTGGGTATAGTAAGGATCAAATGAAATCATGTCCATTAAGAATAAAATAATAAATGGGGGCAGCTACATGGCTCAGTGGATAAAGCACCAGCCCTGGATTCAGGAGGACCGGAGTTTAAATCCAGACTCAGACAGACACTTGACACTTACTAGCTGTGTGACCCTGGGTGAGTTACTTAAACCTCATTGCCCCGCAAAAAAAAAAATAATAATAATAATAATAACCAAGTACCTAGTGCAGTACCTGGAACATAGTAGGTGTTTACTAAATGCTTGCTTTATTGAATTATCTCTGATCTTTATCTATATCCAGGAAGCAGCTTATGCATAGCAGACAAAAGAGCCTTGGGCTTGATGTCAGGAGAGTTTACTCCAGTCCCTGGCTGGCTGAAGCCTGGGATCATGGGTAGAGAGCTAGAAGGTACCCCAGAGGTCAGATGTGGAAACTGAGGCCCAGAGAAGGGAAATGACCTGCCCAAAGTCACACAGCTAGCATGTGGGTGAACCAGGATTTTAATCCAGTTCCCCTGGTTTCCAGATCCATTATTTTTGCCAGAGAACCACAAGACCTCTCTTTGGAGTAGCTGCAGATGGGAGAAAAGTCTTCACTGCTTTCCACTAATAACACTTGACATTTGCATGGCACTTAGAGGTCTGTAAAGCATTTTGCATACATTATCTCATTTGAATCTCATTCCACCACCTGAAGATGCAGCAACCATTGTAATGATCTCCATTTTACACCAGGTCAAACGTCAAAGTCACTCAGGGGATGAAGCACCAGTCCGGGAGTCAGGAGGATCCCAGTTCAAATCCAGCCTCAGACACTTGCTAGCTGTGTGACCCTGGGCAAGTCACTTAACCCCATTGTCTCCCCCCCCCAAAAAAAACAAAAAACAAAAATAAAAATCAAGTTCACTTGTGCTTGGGGACACAGCTAGTAAGTAGCAAGGTGATTGAAATCCAACACTCTCTCCCCTGTGCCATATTTCTCCCCATATGGGGTTCTTTGGGCTATTAAGGCTGTGATTTTCTTTCCTCTATGATTTAGCTCATGGCCTGCCTCTGCAAGGCAACTCAGCCCCACACTACACTTGGATAATGTCACTCTCAGCTTATACTCTGTGGAATCTTCCAGGATTTGGCCCCAAAGCTGGGGGTAAGGTGGAGGAGGGGGGGAGGAGGGGAGGAGGCACTCCAGGTGTTGCCAGAGTCACCAGAGAAAAGAAAACTTAATTAAAACAGAAACACTTCCTAGGGACTTGTCCTGCCTGATAACATTCCTTTCATTTTCCAATAGGCTGCATGTGAATTATTGTATTCAGCTTTTCTGTTCATTAACAAACCAAAAATATTTTTAATTCCATTTTAATTGGGATTAAAATACAGAGCAAAAGTTGATTTGATTGGAGTTAAATCGCATAGGACATGAAGCAGAAAGTTGAAAGAAGTGGGCATTCTTTCCACGTCAGTGAATATTTCTATTGACTCTCCCAAAGAGTAACATTCATATTTTCTTTCTTTCTTTTGCTTTTGTATTTTTCTCTGTTTCTTTCTTTTGTTTTTTTCCTTTCTCTTTTCTTTCTCTTTCTAACTCTCTTTTTTCTGATTCGAGCTTGCAGTTTTCTTTTCCCTTTCCTTCTATCTTTTCTTTCTTGATCATTTTCATTCTTAAGTCATATACCACAATAATGAACGAATAAGGAAGACAGAACCTTTTGTGAAAATTGCTTTGCAAATATGTAGGTATAAATACAAACATACAAACGTATGAGCCTGTGTGTAGGTATAGATGATACAGATATAACTCTGACACATATTTACTCTATGTCTAGGTCAGGTAACCTCTCAGTGCCCCCAGGAAGATAAACAGATTGATGGACAAATGGATAAATAGATGAGAGGAAAGAGACATATCAAAGATAGATGGATAGATGGATATATGGAAGGATGATAGGAGATAGATGGAAGGACGAAGGATGGATAGATAATAGACTGATGGACAGATGGACAAATAGATGGAAAGGAAACAACATATAAGAGATAGATGTATAGATATTTGATAGATGGATGTATAGACAGACATATTTGGACTTGTGATTTCTTTGGTCTAAGGAAATTCCAGTGAGGAAAGTCCCTTCACCAATGCAGATTAACTCTTCAATTTAGGGTGTTAGAGAATTAGTTGCCTGGGACCCTGACTTGCTTAGGGTCACAGCCTGGCTATGCCCATTTCTCGAATCCTGCTTTTTCTGCCTCTGGTGCTAATTATGCACCACACCAGTCCACCTCTCAAGTATATATCTCTCTCTCTAAATATCCTAATCTATTCTTGGGATGATCTGGGATGATCTGGACAGTGGATTACTAATCAGTGGGAAGCGGAGGAGGAAAGGGATTTTCATTCAGACCTATTTCTGAAGTTTCTGGACAAGTTTAGGCCTTCCCTTCCATTCCCTTCCCTTTTTTTCTCTGTCTCTCTGTCTCTGTGTCTCTCTCTGTCTGTCTCTGTCTCTGTCTCTGTCTCTCTCTGTCTCTCTCTCACTTTGTTGTTCCATAGCCCAGCTACTCACCCCCACAGGAATAAATAATTAAAACAGGAAGATGATGAGGAAGTGCCTGCAGATGCCAGGGGCTCTGTGAGGAGAGCTCAGTACAGTCTGACCTTGCTCCAGACCCGAGGCCTCCACTATCTTTAATCACATTAGCTCTATTATATGTTCAGTGTTACACAGTGTTACACAACCCAACCTAGAGAAACACTTGTTGGACAAGGGTGCGATACTGATCCAAAAGGAAGCTGTCTCCCTATAAAATCACTACTAATATATTGACCTGTTGGATATGGTATTGAATGGCCCACCACACTCAGGAATACAACTCAGAAAGAATCCCCAGACTCTCCCATAGAAGCCTAACCTTGAGCTGATTCTTGTTTTTCTTCTTCATGGTTCTTTAGATGCATCCTTACATGAATGCCCCCCTCTAAATAGATGAGCTGTGTCCCAGGAGCAAGCCCCCATCCCTCAGGCCAAGCCAGTCTGGTCTAATCTGAGAGGGCAGTGGGAGAGAGGGAGAGAGGGAGAAGGAAGAGGAGAGAGAGAAAGAGAGAGAGAGAGAGAGAGAGAGAGAGAGAGAGAGAGAGAGAGAGAGAGAGATGGGGGAATAAAAAGAGAGAGAGAAGAGAGGGAGAGAAAAGGATGGAGAAGGAAGAGAGGGAGAGAGAGAGGGAGGGAGAAGGGGATAGAAAGAGAGAGAGAAGAGGGGGAGAGAAAAGGAGAGAGAGAGAGAGAGAAACCCTAGAGTAAACAATGGTGGCCTTCAGCATCTGTATCATTTTACAGGCTGAATGGATGTGTTTAGCAGCAAAGCTTCCAAAATGAAATCATAAACCAGGCATAATCAGCTTGGGCTAAGATAAAGATTCTTTAAGTAACTGTGGAAGCCAGACTTGTTTCAGTTCTGGTAATGAAGTTTCCTCTCTCTGTCTCCCCCCCCCGCCCCCCCCCTTTTCTTTTCCCCCAGTCACCCAGATTATTTCAGTAATAAAATGAAATACATTTGCTACAGAAGAAAAAATAAAATTAAAAATTAGAACAAAAAACCAACCCCTCCCCCCCCAAAGTCACGGTGGGGTGGAGGTAGGGGGATTTGGGGGGTGGGCAGGGATGCAGGAGAAAGCTCTCCCAAGTGCATCGTCTGGGTAAGATGATATCAGATGTAGCACACAGAGACAGCAAAGTTCAAGAGACAAACATATATCAGCTTTTGGCAAACTCCTCGCCCCACTGTTATGCGTTTTACATAACTTGATGCCAAATAGTAACAAGCCCCCCTTGCCAAGATCCATGAGAGGTCAGGCCAGGATCGGCCTGTGAGCTCAGAGATGCTGCTTTAAAAAGCCCAGGACTGAAGTCTATTTTGAGTTTTGAAAAAACAAGAGACTGTCTGGGCCTCTCCCCCCCCTTTTTTTCTTTCCTTTTAATATTTTTCTTATTTTTTTTAAACAGATAAACCTTTCCCCACTCTGCCTCCAAGGTCCAAGCCTTATTGTCATAAGACAAGGTTCCCTTCCCTCACCCAGACCATCATGAAGCACCAACCAGCACTGTTTATAGCTTGGGAGAAGGTAACTGCTAGATAGAAGCTAATAAAGAGGGAAAGAAGAATCACCTTTCAGGGACAATCAAGTGGAATCAAAAGCCACCTGACCTCTCTGGGCCTCAGTTTCTTCATCTGTAACTGGAAGGGAGGTGGACCTGATGTCTTTAAAGGTTCCTCTCCTTTCTAGAATGCTAGAACTGGAATTTCATCTATTGTGGGGATGGGAAAGGGGAAAAGATTCCTTCCACTCATGCAGACAAGCTCTTCCCTCTATTTTATAGTCCTAGAGAGTTGCTGGGCATGCTGAGGGGTGAAGTGATTTACCCAGGGTCACACGGTATGTTGGCAAGACTCGAACCCAGGTCTTCTGGGCTTGGAGGCCAGTCACTATACCATACTGCTTTGCCCAAACTAGGCATTTAATAAATGCTTGCAATATGAGAAGTGTATTGTTTATCCTACAATCCATTTCCCAAACTCTCTGACACCTCTTCCCAGGGTCAAAATGTTCCTGAAGTTGGCTACATCCTACTGAGACAGTGCCTTTCCTTTAGTATTCTTTCAGAACAGATCCTGTTCTCTTGTGGAAAGTAAATCCATGGAGGACTGAGACATTCTTTGTGACAGAGGGACCCTATTGCTGACTCTGTATTCTTCGTTACTCTGTCTCCCTTTCTCCCTGCCCCCACCTCTGTTCCTGTCTCTGTCTCTGTGGCTTGGTCTTCATCTGTCCATCTGTCTGTCTGTGTCTCTCTGTCTCTTCTCTCACTGTTGTTGTTCAATCATTTCAGTCCTATCCAACTCTTCATGACCCCCTTTGGGGGTTTTCTTGGCAAAGATACTGGAATAGTTTGCCATTTCCTTCTCCAGCTTATTTTTATAGAGGAGGAAAGTGAGGAAAACAGAGTAAAGTGACTTGCCCAGGGTCACTCAGCTTCAGATTTGAATTCATGAGGTTGAGTATTTCCCATTCCAAAACCCGGCTTTCTATCTACTACACCACCTAGCTTCCTCTTCAGTCTTCTACTAAGAGGTAAATAAATGCTCAATCTATCTACATATTGCCCCCTCCCCCATAGAATGTAAGCTTCCTGAGGGTAAGGAATTTTTTTTATTTGTTCATTTCATTGTTTGTTTGTTTGACATCTATATCTGTTATTTGCTCCTTTACCACACATTTATACATGCTTTTTTGAATGAGTGAACGAACAAATGTGGACAGGACTGCAATATCCAATCACCCTTGCCCCCTTGGATGCCTACATTGTGCTTCTATCTGTATGCTCTCAAAATGACATCTAACTTCCTGAACATTTTCTGAAGTTAGCTCCAACGTGTTCCTCCAGGTGCCTCGATGAACCCATCTGTGTAATGGGAACTTGGCAGCTTTGCCTCCCGGTCCTTCTCCCAGTTCCTTACTGAATCCACATTTTGCCCAGAGCTGCAGAGACACCCCCCCCCCGCCCCCGTCCCCCCCAGAAAGAAGCAGGCTCCGAGTACAAAAGTATCATTTATTAGGGGAGGCACACTGGAGGTTCTAGCTAGACTGACAGTGTCCTTGGAAAGGGTATTGTTCAGCTCTAGGCCCAGGCTGACCATTTGGAAAATGAACTTGTAAAGGCCCCTGGGTACCTGCTGCTGGGAGGGAAGAGTGGGGGGTGGGGAGGGGGCAGAGGGAGGGGTGGGGAGGAGGACTCGTAGGCTAGGAGCAAAAGAACAGGAAAGGGAGGCAGGACTGTATGAGGCTGGGCTACAATGGGTCGCTTTTCTGGCCTGGTTTATTGAGACCGTCCGGAATATTTAAACAGTTGTATATTCAAAGCTTCCAGGAGGGGGGGGGGGGATAGTGTGGGCGGGGGGAATGGTGGAGTGGAGATGGGGTGAGGAGGGGAGGGGGGGAGAGAATTACCTAAAGAGCAGGGTTTGGCCTGGGCTCTGATCGATGCATAATCAGATAACTGCTCCTGCTTTTTTTTTTACAAGTCTTTAAGCAAAGATCACCCACTCAAATTCTAATTCCTTTTGCTAATTAAGCAGCCTGTTAATTGCTCTCGGGTCTCTAATGCCATGTCATTATGCTTTTTAACAGCCTCCCTGACAGCCTTGGGGCTGCAAGTTCCACCTCAACAAAGACTCCAGCCAGCACTTAATGAATTAGCTTAATGCCGGGTATTCGAACTGGCCATTGGCCCGGCGCCTTGAGAGTGAGGGATTTCGTGGGATCATTTCATAATCTTTCAGTGGGGGGAACGTAGGGAGGGAAAGGGGAGGCAGGGGGGGAGAAGCAAGTTACAAATATTCAACACTTGCTACAAGAGACAGCAAAAAGTACGGAGTCCAATGTGAATGGGGAGCTAAGTTTTTTCTCTCTCTTTTCTTCTGCCCTGGCTTTGAATGTGGGCCCCAGTCAAAGGGACCCGCATAATTGCTTCCTCCAACAGAACATCCCCACAACCTTTAGAAGCCCCAGCGACCGGGTTCTCAAGTCCCTTTGACGCGATCCTTGTCAGTCATTCAAAGCCTGGATTGGCCAGGCTGGGGGTGGGATGGGAGGCTGGAGTTGGGGGGTGGGGAGTGTGCAGGCAAGGGTGCCTTGGCTGCTGGGGACGTTTTGATGGAGTTTAGGGTTTGGAGTTTTGAGGGGCCTTGGAGGCTCAAGTCCAATATGTTCATTTGGCAGAGGAAGAGACAGAAGTCCAGAGAAGGGAGCTGATGAGTGAAGATTGGGGCTAGAGGTCGTTTTAGCCGACCATCTCATTTTAAAGAGGGAGAACCCCAGGCCTAGGAAGGAGGTTACGTTATAGATTAGAGCTGGAAGAGACCCTGGAGATCAATGAAGCTAATCTTTTCATTGGCAGGAAAGGAAACTGAGGTCTAGAGAGAAGTGATTAAGAATCGACTGATTAAGGGGCAGCTGGGTGGTGCAGTGGATAAAGCACTGGCTCTGGATTCAGCAGGACCTGAGTTCAAATCCAGCCTCAGACACTTGATACTTAATATCTGTGTGACCCTGGGCAAGTCACTTAACCATCACTGCCCCACCAAAGAGAGAGAGAGAGAGAGAGAGAGAGAGAGAGAGAGAGAGAGAGAGAGAGAGAGAGAGAATTGACTGATTAGTACCATAGATTATAGCTGGCAGGGACCTCACAGGTCATGTCAGCCAGTCCACTCATTGGACAGAGGGGGAAACTGAGGCCCAGTGAGGGGAAGTGAGGTCACCCAGTAAGGAGCACTCAGGATTTATTGGAAACCAAGTCCTTCAGCTCTAAATCCCTGCTGATTCTTTTTTGAAGGCCTAGAGGGGACAGTTGAAGATTCATTTCTAAGTGGGTAGTTCGCAGGATTTCTAGCTGCAAAGGTACCTTAGAAGTCACATAATGCAATCCCTTCATTAAACAGATGAGAAAACCAAGGCCTGGAGAGAATAAGTGATTTGTTCAAAGATATAGATTAGCTAGGGGCAGCTGGGTGGTTCAGTGGATAGAGTGCTGGGCTTGAAATCTTGAAGACCTAAGTTCAGATCAGACCTCAAGACACTTATCTAGGCAAATCACTTATCCTTGTTTGCCTCAGTGTCTTCATCTGGTAAATGAGCTGGAGATGGAAATGGCAAAGCACCCCAGTATCTTTGCCCAGAAAACCCCAAAATGGAAGAGGCTGGACATGATTGAACAATTTACATTAGCTCAGCCAGGACTGAACCCAGGTCTGGTGCTTCCAAATGCAGTGCTCTACCAACTCTACTTTGATGGTCTAAATCCTTCCAAAATGAGATACCCCCAGGGCAGCTAGGTGGCGCAGTGGATAAAGCACCGGCCCTGGATTCAGGAGGACCTGAGTTCAAATCCGAACCCAGACACTTAACACTTACTAGCTGTGTGACCCTGGGCAAGTCACTTAACCCTCATTTCCCCGACCAAAAAAAAAAGGGGCGGGGGATACCCCACTCCAACCTTTACATCTGACCCTTCTTCCTGAGCACCTGACTCCAGAAAACAGTCATTCCTCCCAGAACATGAAGTATTGATTTCTTTCCCTTTTCTTACTCCTTTCCATGAATCACAGAATGTCTGTGTTGGAAGGGAGTTTGGAGGCCAAACCAGGACTGAATAATAATCTCCTCCGCAACATCCCTGATGAGGGACTTGTCCAATCTTTCCTTAAAGACCACCGGTGATAGGGAGCTCCCCCTCCCATTTCCCCAGGCAGCCAATTTCATTTTGGGATGACTCTCATTGTTAAGAAGTCTTTTCCCTGACATCAAGTCTAAATGTGCCTCTTAGCAAACTCCCTACATGGTTCTGCCCTCTGGTCCAAGGAAAACAAGTCTAATATTATCCTCTTCCTTGTGGCAACTCTTTGAATACTTAAAGATAAATATCATGTCTTGCTCCTTGCTCAAGTCTACTCTTCTCTAGGTTAAGCACTAGAGGGGAGGCAATTAGGGTTAAATGACTTGCCTAAGATCACACAGCTAAGTAAATGTCTGAGATCAGATTTGAACTCGGGTCCTCCTTACTCCAGGGCTAGTGCTCTGTCTACTCTGCCCTCGACCCTCATCCTCATTCTCTAGAATTGATCTTCAAAGTTGACCATGAGGGGGCGGCTAGGTGGCGCAGTGGATAAAGCATCGACGCTGGAGTCAGGAGTACCTGAGTTCAAATCTGGCCTCAGACACTTGACACTTACTAGCTGTGTGACCCTGGGCAAGTCACTTAACCCCCATTGCCTCCCACCCCCACTCAAATTCCCCTGGTTAGTAGTTGGTTGAGTGGGAGTTGTATCTGCTAAAGCTTCCCAAGCTACAATAAAAAACAAGGATTTGTTCTAAAGAACAGTTAAGCAAACACCACTTGTTTCCATCTACCAATCAATCAACATTTGTTATATGCCAGGCACTGTGCTAACGTCTGAGGCTGCAAAAAAGAGACAGAAGACTGCGCCTGTCCTCAAGAAGCTTACAATCTAATGAACAGCAGGCTGTTAGGAACTTAAAAACACACAACAACAGGGAACCAGTGGAAAGAATGGAAGGAGCCCCCAAGGAGGAAGCATCTTTCACTAATGGAGTTTAGTACTTACTCAGCCCACTCTCAGAGAATGGCCGAGGACTCTGAGACTTGCCCAGGGTGACACAGCCAGGATGAATCAGAGGCAGAATTTGAACCCTGATCTTCCTGACACCAAGGCTGTCTCCTTAACCACTTTGGGCCAAGCTGAGCTACTCATTGGTTTGGAATTTGTTTTACTCCCCCTTCTCCCCCTACCGGCCTCTGCGGCAAGATTCTTGAGTTGAGAGTATTGTTTTTCTAAGAAAAATCCGATGTGGATTATGCCAAAGGTCCTTAGGCAACGGACAGAGTTTGGAGAATGTGGCCAAATTTCCAAGGTGTTGCACGATGAGGAGCTCAGAGCCCCCAGAGGGTGGGCTTCCAGAGACTGCATGCGGTGGGGAGTGGAGGGAAAGATTCACCACCATACTGAGAGGGACAGGATGGGCTATAATTAGTCTTCCCCTTGTTTCACTTCAGATCTCTCTGTCTCTCTCTCTCTCTCTGTCTCTCTCCTCTTCTCTCCTTCCCTGCCCTCTCTCATTTCCCCCTTCTCCCTTTCCCCCCTCTCCCCCTCTCTTTGTCTCTATCTCTTTTTCTCTATCTTTTTAAAAATGTATTTTTCCCTCTCATCCTCTGTCTTTCTGTCTCTTTCTCTTTCTTTGTCTATCTGTCCTGTGTCTCTCAGTTCTCCACATGTGACTCCATTTTTTTCCCTCGGATCAACCCTGTTTAACTGGGTCCTGATGTGGAAACCTGGCATAGAAAGGTCCCTGCCTTGCAAGCCAACCCCTGGAATGTACCAGGCCACTGAAAATGGGTTGTAGCCTGACCTCCGCCCCAGCCCCTGGTCTTTTCCTCTTGCAGCAGCTAGGTCAATGCTGAGACACCGGGGGCTTTTCTCCACTACTGGGTTGAAATGGTTACCAGCCCTGCCCGGGGCTATGGTCTTTTCCCTCCTCAAATCATCAGGTATATTCTTTTCTGTTTTCATGTTTTAGGTCCACCATCCATGTTAGACTGGGAGCTCCTTGAGGGCAAGGACTGTGTGTGTGTGTGTGTGTGTTTAACCTTTGCATCCTCAGTTATTAGCACAATGTCTGACATATAATAGTTGCTTCATAAATGCTTGTTGACTGATTGAATATGGGACTGGATTGGATTGAATTGCATCAGGTCAAGTGGGCCTTTGCCAAACAGGACTTTAAGTGGCCTAGAATCACCAGGCTGAGGCAGTGTGGTATAATGGATAAAGCAATTGATTTGGCCTTATAGTACAGTACAAAGCATACTGGCTGAGGAGTCAGAAGTCTGGGGTTCAAATCCTGCTTCTGATGCTTACTCTCTGTGTGACCTTGGTCCAGTCTTCCCTGGTCTTTTGTTTCCTTGCCTTCAAAATGAAAATAAAATTGGACTAAATAGTCCTTGGGGTCCCTTCCAGCTCTAGAGATAGGATCTTATCATGTGGCTAAATTGCCTGTGTCTGTCTGTGCTAGAATCCTGATTCCACTGTTTATTGTTGCTATCAGCCTTAGTTTCCTTTTCTGTAAACTGGGGATAATATAATAGTTGCATGAATTGCCTCATGGGGTTGCAGTAAGTGTGTGTGTGTGTGTGTGTGTGTGTGTGTGTGTGTGTGTGTGTGTGTGAAATACCATAATGTCGGCAAAGTTTTGAGTCATAGAACACAATAATCAATGAAGAATTTAAATGAGGATCACTTAGAGGGCAATGGAGAGGCGAGTGGAGGGTGGGAACAGGTTGCCAATCATTATAGACAAAGAATTACTAAAGAAAACCAGGGTAAAGATGGTAGCAGAGATATTTATGCAGGAAAATATAGGAGCTAACCTGTGGCAAGATGAAGGAATAACCCACAGACAGCCCGTGGACACCACTGGTATTCTCACATAAAGGGAAATTTACAAAGGCCCTCGAGCATGGTGGATGGAACTTCTTGTGATGAACTAATGGGAACATATGGACAAGAAACCAATGGGATCTCAGAAAGGTTAAGTGACTTCCCCAAAGTCATACAGCTAGTAAACGTCTGAGGCTGAATTTGAACTCAGGAAGATGAGTCTTCCTGACTCCAGGCTGAGTGTTCTATCCAGCGAGCCGCCTAGCTGCCCTAATCCTCAGTCCCCTCATCTATAAATAGGGAATGATGTTCCTAGTGAAGTGCTTTGCAAACCTTAAGGTACTGTATACAAACATGTATGTATACACATATATGCTAGACATTTGTGTGTGTGTGTGTGTGTGTGTATATATATATGACTTTCTATTATACTACTTATCTGTCTTCAAGATAATAAATTTTGCTATTTACCCCACATATTGAAATAGAATCAAAGACATAGAGCATAAAAGAACCTCAGAGATCATCTCGCCCAACCCATTTTACAGATGGAAAAAAACAAGGTCCAGAGAGATTAGTTAATTTGCCCTAGGTCACACAGTCTCTACAAGTCAGGGGGAAGAATTGAATTCAGACCTTCCTGGCTTCATGGCGATCTCCCCATCCACTACAGTATTGTGACTGGCTGTGGAAAGGAACTAATTTAGAAACACCCTGGATTGCTGCTGAGACAGAGAAAGAGATGGGGCAGGGGGAGAGGAGACAGAGAGACAGAGAGAGATAGAGGGAGGGAGGGAGAGGAGAGACACAGAGACACAGAGACACAGAGACAAAGACAGAGAGAGAGAGAAGCAAAAGGATGACTTCTGGTAGGCAGGACACTTGGAGACCTGAGAACTTGAGGCTCTCCCCCTCCTCAATTAGTTGTAGCCCCAAGGAATTTCCTCATCACTAGCCATTTTGTTGCCTTTGGAGAGCTCACTTTCATGAGGCAGACACACATTTAATACCTTTGCAAAACAAAAACCCAAAGACCCCGTGTAACCAAAACCTATGTTGACTTTGGTTTTGATTTTTAATGTGTTCCCTCCCCTGTTCTCCCAAAGAAATAGAAAGTTATAGATAGGATCTCTTAGTTAGAACTCACTGGGAAAGGTGCTGCTTGGGGAAAATCACAGGGCACCAAGTGAGATATTAACATCCTGATTTATCCTCCAGTCTTGTTAAAATCCCTATTAGTCAATGCCAAGAAATCTCAGAAGCCAAAGGAAGGAGAGAGAAGAGACTCAGGGGCACCACCCAGCTAACAGCCATGATGGATGCCCAAGAATACTGGATGGAACTGCATGTCTGTGACCAAAAAAAGAAAGAAAGGCCACTGAAAACTGGGCTTACCAAAAATCAACCAATCAACAAGCATTTAAGTGAAAAGGTTCATCCAGGTACTGAGGATTAAAGATACAAATAAAAATGGTAAAGAAAAGGGACTTTCATTCTATTATCTAGTTTCATCTTTTAATTTTACTGATGAGTAGACTAGGGGGAAGGTACGTGGAGGGGAAAGGGAACAAACATTTAAGCACCCACTATGTTACAGGCATCATGCTAAGCACTTTACAAATATCTCATTTTATAACTAATGCCCAGAGGGATAAATGAACTACCCAAGGTCATATGCACAGGTTATTTATATTGGGAGCATATTCTCCTGATACAATGTAACTCAGTGAAGAAAGAGACCATCATCTTATTTATTGTGGTATTCATTCAGTCATTCAACAAACGTTTTAAACATAATAATAATAATAATATCCTTATATTTCCTACACTGAAAGATGACAAATTTCCATGCTATAAATACAGATATGAAAATATCCTTGTGAATTCAAAGGATACACTGCCTTGGAACGTGATCCTCATCATGGACTAAATGGATGTAATATTGCTTAATAAAAACATAAGAAAAAAATTAAAAATAGATGGTGCCATACTAAGTACTAACAATCTTCAAGGTATAGGCAATGAAAAGCTATCAACATATTGAAAACTAACAGAGGTAGTCAAAAAAATCATGTGGGAGTAAAATGGGCAGACCCATGCTATCCTTATTATCCTATCTACTCCTGGTCTTATACCAAGGATAGCTTCAACATGCCGACAGAGAATTTGCCAACCTTCTTTTAATTGTTCAGTCATTTCAGTGTATACATCATTTGGGGTTTTCTTGAAAAAAAAATACTGTTGTGATTTGCCATTTCCTTCTGCAGCTCATTTTGCAGCTGAGAAAACTGAGGCATACAGGCTTAAGTAACTTGCCCACAGCTAGTAAGTATCTGTGGACAGATTTGAAACTCAGGTCTTCCTCACTCCAGGACTGGCACTCTATCCACTTCACCACCTAACTGTTCCTACTTTTACTTAAATAAGAGAGACAGACAGACAGACAAACACACAGAGAGAGTCAGACAGAGAGACAGAGAGGGAGAGACAGAGAAAGAAAGAAAGAAAGAAAGAAAGAAAGAAAGAAAGAAAGAAAGAAAGAAAGAAAGAAAGAAAGAAAGAAAGAAAGAAAGAAAGAAAAGAAGGAAGGAGGGAAGGAAGGAAGGAAGGAAGGAGGGAAGGAAGGAAGGAGGGAAGGAAGGAAGGAAGGAAGGAAGGAAGGAAGGAAGGAAGGAAGGAAGGAAGGAAGGAAGGAAGGAAGGAAGGAAGGAAGGAAGAGAGAAAACATTTTATTATGTGTTTACTATGGACCATGCATTGTGTTAGAAAGTAAAACTTAGATCTCACAGCAGATATACCTCCACAGTCTAGCAGAGGACCTTTATCGAGTATTTGTTGAATGGTCATGCTTGTTGAAGAAGTAAACATCAAAACTATGATTGACATTGACAACATGGGCTATATCTAAACTGACGTCACATTGAACAGGAATATCTCAGCTTTTAAGAGACAGACTCAAAAAATTCCCAAACATAAAGCAGTCCTCAGATTATCCCATTTTTCTAAAAAGCTGTATGGAAAATTAAATCAAACCCCCAAATAATTCTATTCACATCATTATTTGAAATGTTGACCACACATAGGATGCTGTCCTTAGCTGCCTCATCCATAAAATGAGAATGAGATAATTTGCAGAGTTTATGACTGCGTTGTTTGGGGGCTCAAATGAAATAATGTGTATAGGTTGTTTTTTGCCAGTCACAAAGTGCTACATTATGGTTGGTCATAATGATTATGATTGCATGCATGAATTCACATGTGTGATTTCATTCGTATGTCCTTCCTGAGCATTAACCCTTCATTTGGCAATGGTCTCAGCGTCAGCATCAGCCTCAGCCTCAGCAGCCTCCCAGGGACTGCGAGCAAAGAGAATTTCTCTTGAAGGAGTTTGGAAGGCAAGTATGGAGGAAGGATTCAGTGCACAGTCCGGCAGCTAATGAGCAATACACAGAGAACGGCACACCCCCATCAATTTTAAAGTCTCAGCATGAAAAGAATGCAATTAATTAAGATTTGTTGATTTATCTGAAGTGACATAACAAGATTGATAGAGAAATCTTTTCCCTCAGATCAGCCCTGATTATTTTGTACCAGACTAACCAATACACTTTGACACACATCTTAAACAGTCCAGAAACTCTTCTGGTTTCTTTCTTTCTCTCATTCTTTCCCTCCCTTTTTCTTTTCTTTTCTTCTTTTCTTTTTCTTTCCTTCCATTGTTCTTTCTCTTTTCTTTCCTCAATTTTCTTCTTCCCTTTCCCCCTACCTCTTTCACCTCTTTCCCTTTTTTTCTTCCCTCCCTCCCTCCTTCTTTTCTTCCTTATTTATTTCCTTCCTTTTTCTTTTTTTCTTCTATTTCCTTCTCTTTCTTTCTCCCTTCCTTCTTTTCTTCCTTGCTATCCTTTTAGCCTTCCTTCTCTCTCTCTTACTTTCAGTCTCTTTCTATATCTGCCTGTCCCTTTCTCTCTCTCTCTCTCTCTCTCTCTCTCTCTCTCTCTCTCTCTCTCTCTCTCTCTTTCTGTCTCTGTCTTTGTGTCTCTGACTGTTTCTGTCTCTGTCTCTGTCTCTCTGCCTCTTTATCTCCCCCCCCCACCTCTGTCTCTCTGTTTCTGTCTCTCTCCCCCTTCTGCCTTCCTCTCTCCATCTCTCTCTCCCTCCCTCCTCTCAAATCAAATCCTCTAAGTCTTTTAGACTCCTGGTTTGAATTTACCCTTACAGGGCTGGTATTCATTCCTAAGCATCCGTGTTACTATAGACTTACAGGAAGGATTCAACCTGTCCAAAGCAGAAATAAAATAAAATTGAGCAACAACTTTCCATCCCTTATTAAATTAAAAAAATGGGCCATTAAGGGAAACCCTTACATTTGATTTCCTTTCATGGGTTGCTGTCAGTGACCGGGAGACGGCTGAAAGGAAGGATTTGTAGTATTTGTTGAATGAAGACATTTAATTTCTTTTTTTCTACTCATATAATGATTCTTCCCTTGTGTGCCTCCTCTTGCCCCTTCCCCACTTCCCTACCCCCAACTCCAAGGCTTCTGGATTTTGTTTATGCTGCCCAAGCTCTAAACTCCCAGGTAGGATTGGCAAAAGCACCCCCATGCCAGAATCTATGGGTTAAAGATAGTTTGGTATTTTTTTTCCTCTTCTGAGCAGAGAGTGTTTTTTAAAAGACATCATTTTATAGTTATGATAAATCACACATCTCAAAAGAAAAACAACCTATCTTGTCAGACAACTAACCTTTTGGAGGAAAAAAAAAATCAGTCCTGAGTTTTATTTTCTTCCTGACTATTTGACTTTGGCTCCGGGCAAGAGAACTCCCTGGTTCATATTTTACAACTTGAGGGAACCAGGTTGTCACAATTAGACCTTAGGTTATTATCTTCAAAGATAGAGTGATGGGGCCAATGTATTCTATTAATCGATTAGAAAGGGTGAGGATAGATAGATAAGTAAATAAATAAATAAGTAAATAAGTAAGTAAGTAAATAAGTAAATAAAAACCGCACATCGCTACCTGAGGTTAACTTCCCCCAGAAAGGATGAATGAATGCCCAGGGAAGTGACTTATGATGGGGCCGCATGGGTAAAGCCTGCCCCAGCAAGGGCCTGAGAGTTCTCAGGCCGGTGGAGGGAGAGCCTTTTTGGAGATGGGGGTCGTTCTGTTCTCCCGCCTGTCTTCCCTCCCCAGTGGAACCTGTAGGTGATGGGTGGAAAGTGGCTTGCAGGGAAACGGTGTCCCTTCTAATCAGATCCATATTCTGCTCGGTACACTTTTAATACAAAAGATATGGCTGATAGCGCTGCCTTGGCGTTTTTTCCCGTTCTAACTGAAAGCCTTTTGTTCGGGGGAGATTAGAGGGGGATTTGCTCTCATTCTTCACCATGTTTCACTCCATACATCACCGGCGTCTGGGGGCACCAAGGCTGCCCCCCTTTCCTCCTCTTCCTCCTCACCCTCTAGCAGAAAGGGTTTCGCTGTGCCTCCAAACTCCTCGGAGGGAGGGATCGCTGACACAAGACAGCCCCCCCCCCCTCCAAGTCTCCACTTCCCATCCCCATTCCGCAGCCCGGGTCCTGAGGCAGCCAGCCCCACAAAATGGAGTCACCGCTGGTCACCAGCGGCCCCCTCCCCACCCATCCCCAATTTGGTTTAATGTCTTGCAGCTTTAGGTCTCCGTAATAACCTCCCCTTCCTCTTTTGCTGCTGTGGATTCACATCTGTTTCTCAGCCTTTGGAATCGGCGTTCATTTTTCACTGCTGCCCTTTGTCCTACACTTCCTAGCTGCACGCCAAGGGCTGCATTTCACTTATTGAATAAGTGAGAGGCCGTACAGACGGAGGGAGCTGGGGGACAGGGCTCCAACTTCACTGGAGTTCCCAACAAAAATGTTTTTGTTCCCTGGGATTGGAGAGCTTCCCCCCACACACCCCCTTTTTCTCCTCCATTGCTTGTTTTTGTTTTGTTTTCATTAGGATCTGATTTTTTTTTTTTCTTAAACTAGTTACTGTAAATAGTTCTCTTAGCTCTCTCTGAGCCACGGAGTATTTTTCCCCCCAAATAAAGGCCTTTGTTTAACAAACAACTCACCCCCCCTCCCAACATAAATTTAATTTGTGACAACTCCGTTCTATGGAACTTTCATATTTATAGCCTTGACAGGGAGGGGGAGATTCATGATGGGCAGCAGTTTATGCCCTCCCTGCCAGAATTCGCACCCAAACAGCTCCATTTTCTGCTCCAAGTCTGGGCAACCTCTTGGTATTGTATGTTTACCTGGGTTTTAAAGTCCCCAGTACTTTACCCACTTGAAAATGAAAACCACAAACACACTGTGGAAAATTGGATTTCTAGGGGGCGGCGAGCGGGCCTGGCGATTAGGAGGAGGCTGCCTTGGGCATCCAGTGCTCCGTCTGCTGGGCTCCGCTCCCCTCCAGCATTTCCTCAAGAGGCAACGCACTAATTACAGCATTTTACTGCACAAGAGAGAAATGAGAGAAGAGAAAACACCCACTTATGTTGTCCCAACACAAGAGTCTGACATGTTCACAAGTTTCTTATATCCTGTTTCTAATCTAAACACACGACACAGAAAATCAACTTCTCATAGGCCTGACTGAAGGGGCCAGCAAACCTGTTTCTCTTAGGTCTGGATGCATTCATCCTGTAAATGCCCAAGGTCTGCAGCTAGTTGTGGCCTTGTTTTATTTTTTTGTTTATTGTTTTTTTCATTTCTGGTTCTTTTCTGTGTCGTACCCCCATTCGAATTGGGGATCTCCAGGTTGAGAAGCAGTGTTATGTAGTGGATAGATTATTGGTCTTTGAGTTAGGAAGACCTGGGTTTACATCCTGGTCCTGAAATGATCACAGATAAACCAATCCACTTCTCTGTACCTCAGTTTCCTCTTCTGTCAAATGAGATTAATAATAGCATCTACATCATAGGCATGTTCTGAGGCTCAAATGAGATCACACATACATTAGGACCGGGAGGTTACTTAAGGTGCTATATAAATGTGTGTTTCATTATTAATGTGGGAGTGTTTTTTTTTATAACTATACATGTGTTTCAAGGGTTTTGTTTTGTTTTCTTTCTTATTTTATAACTGGGGTGGGATGGAGAAAGGTCAAAGATAGATTGCCATGAAGACAAAGAAAAGAAAGAAAAAGGAAGAAAAAGAAAAAGAAGAAAAAGAGAGAGACAAGAGAAAAGAAGGAAAAAGAGAAGAGCATCACTGAAGCACTTTTTTAACGTATGGAAAAGAACAGAGAGAAAGTCAGAAGGAAACACAGACAAGCAGGATAGCTTTGAAAGTTATATGTTGAATTATTATATATTTTAAAGGAAAAGCAAGCTATATTTACTAAGAGAGATTTAATTCTCTTTATTTTAATTTATGGAAATACTCATTTAATTTGTTTTTTGATAATTTCAGAATTAAAAAAATAAAATTATCCAAAAAAATCAAAACCATGAAACTGAACAGAACAGGGCACTAGAGAAAAGAGTTAGTTTTGAAGGTCAGTGGGTTTAAACTAGTGGTCTTCAAAGTACTCTTCTTGCATCCTGGGATGGAAGAGGAGGGAGGTTGTAAAATGATTAACTGGGGCAGAGGAAGAAAATATTAGAACTTTTATTTCTATTTGTTTTTCACTAAAAAAGAATGTTTTAAAATATTTTATTTTTATATCTTCATTTCTATTTTCTGTATAGGTTTTATAATGTGCATAACTCATCAGTATGGTTGTGCAATATATATATGATATATGTATATATATAAAATGGATATGGATACAAATTATATATGAAATTTGAATCTTAGCCTACAGGATTGTGTGAAGTAGAAGGATATAAAAATTCTACTTTTTCCTTGGTCAGCTCGAGAACCCTCTGGCCATTAGGAGGGGGAGGGAAAGACTAGAACCAACCAGGACTGAGGGATAATATCCATATCCATATCCATATCCATATCCATATCCATATCCATATCCATATCTATATCTATATCTATATCTATATCTATATCTGTATCTGTATCTGTATCTGTATCTGTATCTGTATCTATCTATCTATATATATAATTTGTATCCATATTGGGTATGTTTGCTCATCTCTTTTTAATTGATGGTGGTATGTGATAAAAAGAGTTTAGAAACCCTTAGTTTAGGGAATCCTTTCTGCTTTATATTTTATATTCAAAGTGATATCTTTTGGATCAATTTAAGAGATCAGGCCAGAAACCACAAGTTAACTCCATTCTCAGGGATGGGGCAGGGAGCAGAGAGTGCGGCAAGAGAGGGAAAATTCTTTTTTAAAGGAAAGACTACAACTGATAAAGAAACCTTGCGTTTGGTTCTCAAGCCAGTCCTAAACATAGCCATTTGGTCTATGACCTGCAAAGGGACACTCTCCAACCCTCCTCGGCTTGCTTTGTGAAACTGTGTTGCTAGGGGAGAGGGTACTCCGAAGCCTTCCGTACCTACCCTGCTTCCTATCTCAAAGTGATGCTGTAACTCCCTGCGCCCAAACAGTTATGCTCTGAACCCTTAAAAATAAATGTTAGAAGCATCCCACTGCCAAAGCTATTTTTGTTGTAAAGGAGGAACCCCCTTCTCCCTCCCATATGACGGGGACATGTGTTTACTATCCCACTTTCATCCAAACTTTTGCTCGGAATCAGAAGTGTCCTTTAACGACTGTGGAATTTTGAAGAGTTGTCTGGGCCAGGTTCATACTTAGTCATTCATCAAAAGCCCATAAGTTAATATGAACAATGGGGAAGGCGAGTGAGGCTTATGTACATTTAAGCTGCTCATTGGACATCTCCCCCCCCACCCCCTTCTTAAAGGGAGGTGTGGCTGGGGGGGGGAGGAATGGACATTTGATATTTATGGAACCAGATGCATTGGGACAAGCAAGATATGTCTGGCAGATTGAATCCATCTCCTTAATTACTCGGTTTTCAAGTTCTGAAATGATAACTCGGCATAATCCCTCAGTCCTGGTTGGTTCTAGTCTTTCCCTCCCCCTCCTAATGGCCAGAGGGTTCTCGAGCTGACCAAGGAAAAAGTAGAATTTTTATATCCTTCTACCTGACACAATCCTGTAGGCTAAGATTCAAATTCCATTCATTCATTCATTCAGTCAGTCAGTCAACAGAATTTATTAAGTACCTACTGTGTATGAAGTACTCTTCTGGGTTTTGAAGATAAAAAAGACAGAGGATAAACTAGGCAGCCTCTGAGATCCCTCTAAATTATAAATATATCATCCCATGGTCCTAGAGGTAGGGTTAGGTTAAAAATACTGGTTCTGGAGTGAAAGGATCTGGATTTTAATCTCACTGTTGATATTGACCAACTGTGACCTTGGGCAAATCAAGTCATCTCTTTAAGCCTCCTCCTCATTAGTAAAAAAGTAAAGCAACAAAACAAAACAACAAAAACCACCACTACCACCACCGCAACAAACAAACTGTCAGGTTGGATTCTATGGCTTCTGACGTTACTTCTAGTTGTACCTCTATGAGCTAACCCAAATGGAAGGGTGGACTCTTGCCTCAGTGGTGTGCTGGTAAATGTTTAACAAATGTTTCTCCCCACCCCCCACTCCACACCCCCCCCAAAAAATCCTTACACAGTCTTAAGTGTACTCTATATTAACATTTTTTCTTCACCATTTTCTTAAGTCTAGAAATCAACAAAAGAAAAAAAATCAAGCATTTGCTGACTTCTGAGTTGTGAATATTTACAGTGAAAATTTTACAATCAGCTCCTGAGAACTGATGTGAGCTGAATCCAGTACATACCCCTGGCTCTAGGGGATACTTGTCTGAATCACAAAGTTGGCATTAGAGAGGAGATCAAGGGGTCACCCAGAAAGGTCCCAAGTCTGGATTACCTAGAAGCTTCTACAAAGCAGAATGATAAGACTAGCAACCAACTAATTAATCAGTCAACAAGCTTTATAAAAAAAAAGTTAAATTCTATGTGCCAGGAATTATGCTAAGGGCTAGAAAGACAAAACCAAAGCAAACAGTGCCTGCCCTCAGGTCATTTATATTCTAATGATGAAAGCAACAAGTGCTAATACAACCTCTCTGATCAGAAAAGATAAGGCATTATGGGTGATGAATTCAACGAATTATTGGAATTTGATTGGAGGCATCACTCGAAGCTATGTCTCTCAGAGGATCCCCCACAGTTCCTCAAGAGAACCCTCCTCCTTGTCCTCACACACCAATGCTCTGTTGGGTGTCAGAAGAGTTTCTGCCCTGCCCTCCTCTTTTCATTTTGCAGCTGGGCCCTGTCAGCTGCTTAAGAGATGAGCCAAAATGTCCAGAAGCGTAGGTCTTTCTGAACTTCTGGGACAATTTTCAAACACTTAACTCCAAGACTTAAAAAAAAAAAGTCTGCTCCCTGTCCTGGAGCAAACATTTGGCATAGAGGGTTGTTTTCACATATTAAATAAAGTATTTCCAGTATCCTAGTTTCCATTTTTATAAACTCCTTACTTCCCTCCTCTGGTTGATACCTTGAGAACCCATGACACCCTCTCCCCACCCACCCCAATTCCCTACAGCACAGAAATCAGATTTCACCAAAGACCAAAGTCCTGGAAGAGCAAAAAGGAAAGCCCAGTAGAAAGGACACTGACTTTGAAGTCAGAAAAGATTTTCATTCAAATCATCCTTCTGACGAGACTGTGGATTTAGACTTGGAAGGGACAATAGAGGAGGTCCTATTTAACTCCTTCCTCTTATAGATGAGGAAATGGAGGCACAGAGAGTTTCAAATGACTTGTCCAAGATAACATAGGTAGTGATTTAGTGCACAAGTATTCAGACTCAGGTTCTTCAATGCCAAATCTAGGACCCCTTCCACTGAACAACACTTCCTCTCATCCTTACTAGATCTGTGACTATGGGGAAGTCAGTTGATTCCTTCCTTCATTAAGCAGGGTATTTGTAGATACAAGCACAAAAATTCAAGACTGAGTCTCAGTAAAATGGGGATTATAAAGGTGGCTTAGGCTAGAGAATATTTAGAAATGAAAGGGGCCAACTCTGAACTTGGGTTCAGTGACTTGCCTAAGGTCACATATATAGTAAGTAACAGAACTAGAATTTGAACCCAGGCCCTCTGACTTGAAATACAGGACTCATTGATAGTACCATTTCAGCTCCTCTTCAATGCTTTGTAAATTTAGGGAGCTCTTAGTGATGCCGGCTCTTCTTCTCCCCGGCCCTAAAGGGCTTTAGTCTTCATAGAAAAGGAAAGGCCATGGAAATGCACTTCATAGATTTAGATGGAGAAAGAAAGCCCAGACATTTAGGGTCCAACCGAATCATTTGACATATGTAGAAATGAAGAAAGGTGATGGGATCTGTTCGTGTGGATTAAAAGGCAGAGCCAGGATCTGAACACAGGTCCCCATGCTTCCCAAGCTAGTATGCTTTCCACAGCCTCTTTCAATTCTCTCTCTCTCTCTCTCTCTCTCTCTCTCTCTCTCTCTCTCTCTCTCTCTCTCTCTCTCTCTCTCTCTCTCTCTCTTTGCAGAGGAAGCTTCGAGTGAGGAGTCTGCCTTTTCTCTCCTTACATGCTTCCAAAGGGAAATCATGTCTCAAGCAGAAGCCACATTCAGGGTGATTTAAAAGGATTCTAAAGGGACAATTCTCTAGCTTGGTCACCCATCTGGCAGAACTAGGCCACTGCTGGGTCCTTGCCTGGGCCCGATGACACATGACATTTCATTCTCTCTCTCTCTCTCTCTCTCTCTCTGTCTTTGTCTCTCTCTGTGGTTGTCTGTGTCTGTCTCTCTCTGTGTCTGTCTCTCTCTGTCTCTGACTGTGTTTCTCTGTTTCTGTCTGTCTGTCTATCTGTCTCTCCTTCATGTGGGTTTACCCTGCTCTAAAATGAACTGTGCCAGGCCAGGCCAAGTGAGATGTTGACAGACACAATGTGTGACCTCTCATAAAAGGAGAGCAGCAGCTTGCTGTGAACTACCAAGTTGGCTTTGATAAAAGGGGGCACTGGGAAGCAGCAGGAGGAGGATCATGGCATGGAAGTGTCTTTACTCTACCAATGGGTGCTCACTGTGACTCGGCTTCCCTTGGACAGATTAGACCAAAAGGCAGATTGTTGGAAGTGATGATTTCCAAATCCCCTCACTTTTCCCTTTTAGGCACCTTATCCTCCCAGTTGTTCTTGCTCCCATTCCAATCAGTTCCCCAATAGAGACAAATGGCTGGGACTCACTCATCTACCTTCTTCCTTGTCAAACCCAGTGGCCTCAGGTTCTTTCAAGACTTTTAAGGTAATAAGGCAGTTAGGCCTGATCTGCAGGTAAGCTGTGGGATAATAAGTTTAAGGCTCTCTTCTGGGATTCCTTTCCTTGGAAAGGAAGAAAATGGCTAGTTTTACTCAGGTATATTTTGCCTTCTCTCTACCATATAAGAAATGCTCTTAATGGTGTATAAAAATAAGTGCTGACCTGTAGGTAATACTTGAAGGGGTTTCGCAAAGCATTAGACACATATGAGGTCATTCCCCGTGAGGCAGGTGCTATTAATACCCTCATTAGGGGCATAAGTGAAGATTCTGAGGATCAGGAAAGCAAACTATTTGGCTAGTGGGCTCATATATGTGAATTCCTTGGACCCTTCTCTGAGAAGTGGGTGCTGAGAACCGATGTTCCTATAAAAGCTAGCATTTACATAGGGCTTCAAGGTTTACCAAATGCTTTACAAATAGTATCTAATTTTATTCTTACAACAACCCTAGGAGAAAGGGAAAATACCCTGATGAATGACCCCATTTTGAAGTTGAGAACACTGAGGCTCACGGATGCAAGCTGGCTTGGAAGGGGTAACAGAGTGAGGAGGTATTTGAAGGGAGATTCCAATCGAGGCTCATACCATGACTGCCTCTCACTTAGATCACTTATCACATCACAGGCCTGGAGCTGAAAGGGACCCTTGGAGTCCCTTTAAGTCCAGCCCCCCCTTTCCCCCATTTATTATTCACCCATGACAGTTCAGGCACTGTGCTAAATACTAGAGATGCAAAGAAAGGCAAAGACGGTCTCTTCCCTCAATGAACACACAGTGTAATGGCAGAGAGAAGACACAAATGACTATAGGCAAAAAAGATAAAGACCACATCCATTGGGGATGAGCTCAGAGAGAAGGTATAAGGACTAAGGAGGATTGGGAAAGCCTTCCCATAGAAGATATTTGTAGGAAGTGGGGTGGGGGTGGGGTCCTGGGGGTGGCAGGGCCACGAAGTGGAGATGAGAAGGGGTGGTGTCTAGGCATTGGAGATAGCCAGGCAAAATGCTTGGAATTGGGAGATGGGGTGTCTTGTTTGAGAACAGCACAGAGGCCAGTATCAGTGAGTGAGTACCTGGTTTTGTGTGTGTGTGTGTGTTGTGTGTGAATGTAAGGGTGTAAGACAAGTGGCAAGGTAGGAAGGGGTCCAGTGATGAGGGCCCTGAATGCCAAACAAAGGATTTTCTATTCACCAGAAGAGTGAAGTGGCCTGTCCAGAGTCAACCTGTGTGATAGAAGCAACCAGGATAAGAAAAAAATTGGGAGGAAGGGGCAGGTCTTAATGGAGATGACTCCCCCTCACTCGCCTTATAGCAATTTAATTTCAGTGGACACATTAGAGAGAATTACAAAAAAGGGGGGAAATTGAGAACCTTCCAGAAATGATGACATTAAAGACACCCTGGCTGAGAACAAAATGCTTAAAGTATTCTTTGAACTGCTTCATTGCTGCTGCCTTCTCCCCCTCCTCCCTCTCCTCCTCCTCCCTCTCCTCCTCCTTGTCTTCGTCTTCCTCCTCTTCCTCCTCCTCCTCCTCTCTGGCTCTGCCCATGTCAGTTTTATTATCTTCAGAGTTCAGCAGGCTTGACAACCCAGAATGGGAGTGACATCATACCCAAACCCTCCCCTCACCAGACATCACTGAGGCCAAACTGCCTCCCCACCCCACCCCCTTCTGATTCAGCTCCAACTTGGCTCCCAAAAAGCCGCTCTGGAAGTGTCCAAAAATACCAAGGGCAGCAGCCACCTCTAAGGTGGAAATCTCTCTCCTGAAGATCATTCTTTTAGGCCTTCACTCAAGTGGAAAGGGGAGGTGGCAGGAGGTGGCATGGGAAGCCACATGATCAGAAACCTAAATTGTTTTCTTTGGGGACAGCCACGATTCCCATGTTATTTTACCTTCTAGATGACTTTTTTTTTTGGCTTGGGGATCAAATTTAAACTTGCTTTTCAGGAGGGCTGCATTTTCCTCTGTGCTATGAAAGAGTTCTACCTGGTTGCCTTGATTCCACAGCCGATCCATAGTTAGAGATAGACTCAGTTCCATTCCATTTGACAAGTGCTTGTTTTAAATGCCTAGTGTGTGCAAGACACTGGGTGTATGAAGATGGTAATCGGTCAGTCTTCAAGTCTGAGGGGCTTTTTAGAGGTCACAGGGGCTGGAGGGGACCTGGCTTGTATGCCACTGAAGCATATGCAGACCTTTACAGAGTATTCTCAAGGGGGAGAGACTGTTAACTGCTGGCACCACCTCATTTGGACCCTGACATCACCTTCCCCATGGTGCTTGTGGAAGGGGGAGACTATGAAATAGAACAAAGACAGGAAAAGCAGCCGGAATAGAACCAGTGTGCAGAGAGGAGATCTGGGCTGGAGGTGATACAATTGTGAGACAGAACCAGGAAGGCCTTTGTGGAGGAGGAGGAGGTCCCTGCACAGTGCTTGGAAAGAAAATTGTGGTTCCAAGAGGTGGAGGAGAAGAGGGAGAATGTTTCAGACATGGAAGACCACCTGGGAAAAGGCCTAGATGTGGGAGATGGAATATCAGAGATGGGAGAACAGCTAGCTAGCCATTTATAGTATGGAATGTTTCTAACCGGATAATAGTCATGCCAGATATACAGGTATGCATGCATATACATGTGCACATATATGTATATACACTATACGTGTGTATGTACACAATGCATGGTATGCTTTGCTTTTATTGCACTGTGTATATGTATATGCACACATGTATGTACATATATACACATAGAGCTATCATGCAGACTGTATATCTGTGCACTGTGTGTGCATGTGTATATGCACTGTACACATGCATGCAGGTACATACACAGGCATTGTGAATATGTGTTCATATATGCATATGTGCAGACATATCTAATTGATTTGTATAGCACTTTAAATTTTGCAAAGTGCTTTATATATATTATCCCACTAGAGCTCACAACAACCCTATATTTGAAGAGAGAGAATGTGCATATATATGTGTG
The DNA here is from genome assembly GCF_019393635.1 of Dromiciops gliroides. Lineage (NCBI taxonomy): Eukaryota > Metazoa > Chordata > Mammalia > Microbiotheria > Microbiotheriidae > Dromiciops > Dromiciops gliroides. The sequence continues at coordinate 635,591,867 of NC_057863.1, forward strand.
CATATATTCACAAAGCTACTTAGCTCAAATACTTAGATCCTTTTTTTTTTTGCAGGCAATGGGGATTAAGTGACTTGCCCAGGGTCACACAGTTAGTAAGTGTCACATGTCTGAGGCCAAATTTGAACTCAGGTCCTCCTGAATCCAGGGCCGGTGCTTTAACCACTGCACCATCTAGCTGCCCCCAAATATTTAAATCTTAACAGAGGGGAATTCCAAAGTTAGGCATTTTCCTAACTGGGTAAAGCAGCACAAAATGTGCTCAGGGTAAGCATCATGAGATTCACTCTCAAACACTGTTGGGTCAACTCCCAAAAGCAAGAAAGTATAGCAGTGGGCAAAAGACAGCTTACCTGGCAAACGGTTGTCACACTGCTATTTGGAAGCTTCTTTTTTTCTCTCTTAATTATCCTTGCTTGCTTGGGGCTAAGTTCATTTAATTCTACCTTGTTGGGTGCCAGAATCCTCTAAGCCATGCCACCCTAGGGCAAAGCCCCATTTACTTTGGCCTAATCATGGCTTTGATGATGGGGAAGCAACAACTAATGGATCTCATAAGATTTATGAATCTAAAGATACATTGAGGGTAAATGTGGAACACCTTTTGGCAAACATCTAAAAACCACAGACAAGTGTGTAGAGTAATTTAAAAATCTTTTGTAGTCAGCACTGGTTCTCACAAATAAGGCAAAGAAAGCCTTCTGATGGGAGGGAAGGAGGAAGGAAGGAAGGAAGGAAGGAAGGAAGGAAGGAAGGAAGGAAGGAAGGAAGGAAGGAAGGAAGGAAGGAAGGAAGGAAGGAAGGAAGGAGAGAAAGAGAGGGAAGGAGAAATGGAGGGAGAGAAGGAAGAAAGAAGAAAGCAGGAGGAAGAAAGGAAGAAATGGAAGGAAAAGAAGGAAGGAAAAGAAAGGGAAAGAATACTTATATCACATAAACACAATTTGCAAATCAATTTGCAAAACAAACTCCTACATTGGTCACACCCCAAAATGCATTTTTTAATTCTGCATCTTATTCTCTATCATCTTTCTGTCATGTGGTGGGGTAGCTTTCTTCCATCCACTCTTCCAATGCTGTCTTATAACTATAGAGAAAAAACCTACAAATTCCTCAGCGTGGCCTCTCAAGCACTCCGTTATCTGGGTCCCACCTTCCTTTCCCATCTTATTTCCTATTATTCCTGTTCAAGCACTCTCTAGTCCCTCCCTATTTCCTGTACATGGATTCTTGTTCTGCCAATCCACAGTCTTCTGGGTCTAGAAGACAGTCCTTCCTCATCTATATCTGATAGCATCCCCAGCCTCTTTCTTTTTTTTTTTTTTTCTGGGGCAATGAGGGTTAAGTGACTTGCCCAAGGTCACACAGCTAATAAGTGTCAAGTGTCTGAGGCCAGATTTGAACTCAGGTCCTCCTGAATCCAGGGCCGGTGCTTTATCCACTGTGTCACCTAGCTGCCCCCCTCCAGCCTCTTTCAAAGCACAGTTCAGGTACCATGTCCTGAATGAGGTCTTTCTGGATGGTGAACCCTGCCATTAAATTGTTGTTACCCTCTTTTTCATATTACTTTGTATCTCCTTTGTATTTAATTCATATCCACTTTTGTATTTCTTTGTATCTCCTTGATATTTCATTTGTATCTCTTTTGTATTTAATCACTCCCCCACAGACAGTGTGGTCTAATGGATAGAGTACTGGTCTTGGAGTCAGGAAGACCTGAGTTCTGATCCTGCCTCTGACAATTAGTATGTGACCTTGAGCAAGTTACTTGGCCTTCAGTTTCCTCATCTGTAAAATGAGAAGGGTGGGCCTGCTGACCTCAAAGGATCCTCCCACCTCTAAATCTCATGGATATAAGCTACTTGAAGGCAGGGATTGTTTTGTTTGTATCTGAACTTGTCTTAATGGATATGGGTCAGAAGAGGTGCCACTGAATCCCTCTCAACTCTCTCATTCAGTGACTCTCTAGGCTCATAAGACGTTATTTTTGAATGGAATGGAATCCTGTGTCTTTGTCTTCCCAGCACTGACCATGGGGCATTGCACATAGTAGGAGCTTCATCAACATTGTTGGCTTAAACAGGATTGCCTTGAAGGATGGGAGAGCATAACCATCCACCCCAACTGTTCTTACTGGAAAAACTCAAGGCACTTAATTTAAATGGAAATCACCCGCTTTCTCCAAAAGCTGCATTTGATAAGTTGTTTACTGAGTGTTTTTCTCCTCCTGGCTTTATTTTCCTGTTCTACCCCCGTGGACACTTTGCATCTTATTTCCCTGATTTCTGCAAAAAAAGGTTGCCTCAAAGTCCTCTTGGCAATCTGGCTCCACGCAGGATTCACAATCACCTCTCAGGAGCTTTTCACTCTTTGGACCCCCTGCCCTCAGGCCTGCGGAAGCTTCCAGCTGGTTTATCAGGGGGACTTGAAGGGTTGGGAAAAGTCACAGCAGAAAACAGAGAAGGCTCACAAACAGTTTTCTCAGCCCCCCTCCCCTTCTCCTTGAAAAGGCTTTAATGCTGAATCAGTGCACCGAGCAAGCATCTCGACCCTAGCTGTCCACTTGTCCACTGGGGCCGGTGAACCAACTTGAATTACCCAGAGTGTGTATTTCAGGTAGGGCAGGTCTCCACTGACTACAAAGTGGGGCATTTCAAACTCACCCTCTATACTCTCCCACTGGAAGGTGTCCCTTGATCACTTGATCCCTCTTTGAGTATAAGTGACGCTGAAATAGATAGTCCAAAATTCTAGTCTGGGTTTTTTTTTCCTCCCCTCCTTTGGCCAAGGTGAATGGCCCTTCATCTATTGTATTCCATTACTGTGTCGATATTTTTATTTCTAAAATGCACTGGTAGAGAGTGCCTGGTTACTATGGATTGGTGTAAGATTTAATCTTAAAGAAATTAACTTTTTTTCTTCTTCAATTCCAGGAGATAAAAATCTCACGGACATCCATAGGCAATATTCACTTGGCACCGAGTACACTGAACAGATCCAAGGAGGAGAAGAGAACAGAGCTGAGTCTAGAAAAAGTTTCTAGCTTCAGGGACTATAGAGGTGGGGAGCAGGGAGGTGGAGGAGGGGACGCATCATGAGTGGCTGGTCCATGCTTCAGAAATGGATAGAAGTGACAAAGGCTCAGATGAAAGGGAAGCAGTCTGCTGGAATGAGTACTAGACTCAGTTTTCCAGAAGACCTGAGTCCAGATCTATCTTCAGAGGATCATAGACCTACAAATAGTAGAAACTTGGGAGGTCATTCAGTTCTACCTCTTTATTTTCACAGACGAGGAAACCAAGGCCCAAAGATGAAGTGACTTGTCCAGCTGGGTGGTTCAGTGGATAGAGCACTAGGCTTCCACTCAGAAAGACCCAAGTTCAAATCTAGCTTCAGACACTCACTAGCTTTGTGATCCTGGGCAAATTATTTAACCCTGTTTGCCTCGGTTTCTTCATCTGTAAAATGAGCCGGAGAAGGAAATGGCAAACCACTCTGGGATCTCTGCCAACCCCAAATGGAGTCGTAGAGAGTTGGACATGACTGAACAACAACAACAATTCCAAGGTCACAAAGATAGAAAGTACAAGAGCTAGGATCTGAACCCAGATTCAGTCATATCATTGGTTTAATTAAGCACTAAAAGGGACCTCATTTTACAGATGAGGTACAGAGAGGTGAAGTAACCTAGAGATCACGCAGACAAAGCATGGGCAACAGGCAAGCCGTTTCCTTTCTCTGGGAGTCAGTTTCTCCATCTGTAAAATGGGATATCTGTAGACCCTGTCTTATAGACTTACTATGAGCCTCAGGTAGGATAATTCATTAAAAAAAGGCCTTGCAAACCTTAAAACACTCTCTAAATTAGAGGTATTAGCATTATTTCAGCCAGTGACTCACTAAGGTTTGGCTTAGATCTGAGCCATGGGTAGTTAGCACGGAGGCTGGTTTCCCTTAGAACTCTAGAGTAGTGTGGCTTAGTGGACAGAAGACTGATTTTGGAGTCAGGAAGGCCTGATTCCACTCATGCACCAAATCCTACCTTAGAAACTTAGTGACCCTGGATGAGTCATTTCTTCTCTTTCATCTACAGTTTCCCCAACTGTAAAAATAAAAGGAACTTGACCTCCAAGGCTTCTTCTAGCTCTAAATTGATGATGCTAAGAATCTGTGGCTGGTGGGGACAGAGTGTCACTGATCCCAATACGCTCTCCACCCTTGGTGCCATGCCTCCCATTCGTGGTCTTTATCGGCCATTGGGGAAGTGACCGCCCTGTTAAAGGAAGGAAGGGCAAAACCTAGAACAACAACAGCAACAGGACCCTGCAGCCCTGCATGTGATAACCTATAAGAAGGAGAGGAAGGCATGCATTAAGCAGACAAGAGGCAGTCCAGGGAGAAGGTGGCATTGCTATCCTCGAGAACCATCAAGTTCTCAATTTTAAAAGGAAGATCCTTAAGCAGAGTTTAGGGACAACATTCATTTCAGAGAGTTTATTAATATAATGGTGGCATATACACACACATATATAATGTGTGTATATATGCATGTATATATACACATACCCTACAGATATATATACATATATGGAATGTGTATGTTTGTACACACATGTATATGTGTACAGGGTATGTGTACATATCTATGTGCATATGCTACAGTTATACTAATAAACTCTCTGAAATGTTTGTGTATTTATTTATGCGTAAGGTGTGTGAGTGTGTGTGTGCCCAAGCACTCTCACTCCACCTTTTCCCCGTGTTAATTGCAAAATAATAAAATAAAATCACTTGTGGAGAATGGCAAATTTCTTTTTACTTATTTCTTTGCTTATTTCTTTGTTTATTTCTTTTATTTGCTTGTTTTGAGAAGCAGTATAGTTTAATGCAAAGAAAATGGATATGGAGCCAGGAGAGACCCTGGACCAACATTACTTATTGTGTGACTTCAGGATATTTGCTTGACTTCTCTGGGCTTCAAATTCTCTAACCTTAAAATGAGGACGATAATACTTGTATTACCTATTTCATAAGGTTGTTGAGGAAAAAGCTTTGTAAAAAGCACATGAGGGGGGCAGCTAGGGGGTGCAGTGGATAAAGCACTGGCCCTGGATTCAGGAGGACCTGAGTTCAAATCTGGCCTCAGACCCTTGACACTTACTAGCTGTGTGATCCTGGGCAAGTCACTTAACCCCAATAGCCTCACAAAAAACCACAGGAGTTGGAATTATTTCCATCGCCATCATCATCACCCCCATCATCATTATGAAAAGAGAGGAAGAAGAAGAACAGGAGAAGGAGGAGGAGAGAGGAGGAGAATTTGGAACACAAAATTTAAAAAAATAATTGATGTCCAAATTTGTATTTACATGTAATTTGGGAAAATAAAACTTAATGGGAGAAAAAAGAGATCATTGGTAAGATTAAAGATAGAATTTTATTTGAATATTGGGGTAAGGATCCAGACTGCAGAGAATTAAAAAGAGTAAAAGAAAAGATATGTAGGTACCAATTGTGGATAACTTTCTCAGTGAATTTCTGAGAGAGAGAGAGAGAGAGAGAGAGAGAGAGAGAGAGAGAGAGAGAGAGAGAGAGAGAGAGAGACAGAGAGAGAGAGAGAGAGAGAGAGAGAGAGAGAGAGAGAGAGAGAGGAGTATAAGTAGAAGGACAGTTGGATCAAATGAGGTTTTTTGAGGATGGGGGAAGATAAGATCCTGTTTGTAGAAACAGGGAAGAAATCATTAAATGGGGAGAAATTGAAGACTTGTGAGAGTGGGCATGACAGAGAGGGAAATCAACAGAAGACAGGATAAAACTGAGCATAAAATAGAAATTCTAAAAATGAAAGAAAGAAAGAAAGGAAGGAAGGAAGGAAGGAAGGAAGGAAGGAAGGAAGGAAGGAAGGAAGGAAGGAAGGAAGGAAGGAAGGAAGGAAGGAAGGAAGAAAGGAAGGAAGGAAGGAAGAGGAGGAGGAGGAGGAGAAGGAGGAGGAGGAGGAGGAGAAGAAGAAGAAGAAGGAGAAGAAGGAGGAGGAGAAGAAGAAGAAGAAGAAGAAGAAGAAGAAGAAGAAGAAGAAGAAGAAGAAGAAGAAGAAGAAGAAGAAGAAGAAGAAGAAGAAGAAGAAGAATGATGGGGTGGAATCTGAAAAGGTCTGGTGTAGGAGGTGGCCCTTGATCTGGGCTTTGAATGAAGCCAGAGATTCTAAGAAGTGGAGGTGAGGCGGGAGGGCATCCGGGGCAAAGACGAAGAGAAGGGAGATGGAAGAAGGAACACCCAGTAGGCCAATTTGATTGGAATGGAGAATGGGTGAAAGGGATTAATCTGAATTATGACCAGAAAGAGTAATGGACCCCATAAATAGGCATATGACCAGAAAGTTTAAGATTTGACCTAATTCAAATTGATATGCGTGTAACAGGATGGTAAAGCCTATGGACCTCTTCTCAGAAGAATCTTTTTAAAACATAAAACCCACAGGATTAGAAAGTAAACAAACTATATTGAACTATATAAAAGGTTACATGTAAATCTATAAGTAAAGCAATTAGTATATTTCTAGATTATATTTATGTACATATATAAAGTTTTCTATATGTAATATCTTTATTAAAATATCTTTTAAAAATTCAAAGCCTGTAGTTTAGGCTGGAATCTTGGGGAAAAAGGTCTGTACCAAGTGCTGTGCCACCCCATGGGGCCGGGCAGTTCTGTGCCTTGATGAGCCTTCTCTCCCGCCTTCACTCAGCTAATGCCCACAGTGCCCGCTCCCACCTAATGACTGACCCCTGCCCCGGGCCATTGTTCCAGCTCCCTCTCCCTCCCTCCCTTGTCTTCACTTAAAGTTTACAGTAAAGGCCAGGCTCCCGTGGCCCTGTCTGCCCGGACTATCAGACCAGATCCCTCTTTTGTCCACATAAATGCTATTCACAAGGTCTCAGGCTCTCCTGCCTGATAGAATATTGATCCCCCAGAGAGCAAAGTCCAGCGTGCCATTAGTCCAATCTGTTCTCAAGCTGACACAATCCCATCATTTGTCATCTTCTCCTGTCCTACAGTGTTTATTTAGGAGCCAGCATTTATTTGCCTTATCTGTCACTTTCCAATCCTCACTGTGGTCTTTTTTTTCCGATGGGGAGGCTGTGGGCCCCACCGTTTTCTCATAGCCATTAAGGTGGGATTACACCTGGCTGGTGGCTTATGGGAGAAGGCTGAGGCCCTTCTGAGGGGGCTGGGAGTTTATTTCTTTTTCCTCCTGAAGTTTTGCTCAATTATGGATATTCTGAAGTTAAAAAATAAGACTCATTAGAAGCTCGTTTGTTTCTGGAAGTTGTCACTGGCACCTGGGATTTCACCTCTGTAGTGTGTTTCTGAAACCTGTCTATAACCTAAAGTCTGGGAGAGCTACCTAGGGATTTTGAGGGATGAAGTCACCTGCCCATTGTCATAGATTGTCCTGGCAAAGGAAGGACTTGAATTCAGATCTTCTAAACTCCAAAGCCATCCCAATGTGTATGCACTGTGTTATGCTACCTTTCATTGAAAAGATCATGAGTGCATAGATGGAGAGCCGTAAGGTGCCATAAAAATAATCTGGTCTCATTCACTCCTCAATCCTAGGAAGGACAGTAGTCAAACTTCATCTCATGACTTATCTCCCAGATCTCATCGAGGGCTCCAGAGTTCTGGTCTGCACAATCTCCCCTCCACAATTCCTAAGGAGTCCTCTGTGCATCATCACCACCACCCCCTCCTCACTACCTCTCACTCTGTGTAGCTAGATGGTGAAGTGGATTAGAGAACTGGGCCTGGAGTCCGGATGACCAGTTCAAATCTGGACTCAAACACTTCCTAGTTGTTTGACCCTGGGCAAGTCACGTAAATGGGGGATAACAACATTTACCTGTTGTGAAGGTCAAATAAGATAGTATCTGTAAAGGACTTAGCACGGTGCCTGTCATATAGTAAGTGCTTAATAAATAATCATTCTCTTCCCCTTTCCAGCTTTAAATCCATAATCCTATAGGAGTGGAGGAACCAGCCAAATGAGGGCCCAATCCTTGGAACATGCTTGGAGAGGGCTATACAGGAAGGAGGGAAGAAAGAAGGAAGGAAATGAGCAAGGAAGGAAGAAAATAAAGAGGGATAGAGGAAGGAAAAAATAGTGTAAGAAAGAGAAATGAAAAGTAAGGAAAGAAACGTTTTCACAGAAAGAAAAAAAAATTGATTTTTCAGGGTTGTGAGATTGGAGTATTAAACTTGGAGAAGGATGAAAGAGGAGCAAACCACATTTTCTTCCTTCCTTCTTTCCTTCCTCCCTTCCTTCTTTCCTTCCTTCCTCCCTTCCTTCCTTCCTTCCTCCCTTCCTTCCTTCCTTCCTTCCTTCCTTCCTTCCTTCCTTCCTTCCTTCCTTCCTTCCTTCCTTCCTTCCTTCCTTCCTTCCTCCCTCCCTCCCTCCCTCCCTCCCTCCCAAAGTACCTACTGTGCTAAGTGCTTTACAAATAGTATCTTTCATCTTCACTACAGATAGGTGCTATTATCTCAAATTTACAGATGAAGAAACTGAGACAAACAGGTCAAGTGACTTGCCGAGGGTCACAAAGCTAAGAAGTGTCTGAGTCCAGATCTGAACTCATCATGTCTTTGTCACGATCATCTCACATTTCTGTAGAACTTGAAAATTCAATTTTTTAAAAATTAAGCAACTCATATGCAAAACCCTCTGTCATCATAACAGCCCTGTGTTGGGGTTAGTGCATTACTATCCCCACTTTACAGATGAGTTAACTGATGTTTAAGTGGCTAGAGAGATAAAGTAGAAATAGTTTGGATTCAGGGGACCTGGGCTTGAACTCTAACTCTGCTATTTACTATGTGTATAATCCCTGAAAAGTCACTTAAGCTAGCTGGACCTCAGTTTCCCCATAGGTAAGATGAGGGTGTTGGACTAGTCTTTTCTGGCTCAAAGTCTATGAGATCCTATAAGACAGTACTTATTGAGAGTTGAGCCTCTCTGCTGTGAAACTCCTACTTCATGAGTTAATAAATATAAAACAATCTTTTATTCCTATACTCCCCCACTCAAATCAATAAGCATTCATTAAGTACCTACTACATGCCAAGCACCGTGCTAAACACTGGGAATACAAGGAAAGACAAATTAAACAACAAACAAAAAAATCTCTGTTCAAAATGCAACCTGGTTACAGATGACCAGTTTCTGGGGAAGGCAAAACAACTAACCTGTTTGCAGGGACCTGCTTCCTAGCTAGATACTCCTTCCTTCCAAGTTGCTTTGTAGGTTGGGGGGGGGGCAATGGATGATTTAAGACTTGTCAGGGCTGGGGGCAGCTAGGTGGCACAGTGGATAAAGCACTGGCCTTGGATTCAGGAGTACCCAAGTTCAAATCCAGACTCAGACACTTGGCACTTAACTAGCTGTGTGACCCTGGGCAAGTCACTTAACCTTCATTGCCCTGCAAAAATTAAAAAAAAAAAAGAGTTGTCAGGGCTAAGAGATCTGGAAACCCCACCAGCCAGCTCCCCCATCCCCTATCAGGATTTGGATTAGATCCATTCTAGATTCAGGATATGCCCCTGCATAAAAATTGTATATATTCTCATTAACCAACAGAAGTCCATACTGGGGGAAAAACAAAACAAAACAAAACAGCTGTACAGCTGCTAAGGACTCTGCCTTTCAAGTGGTAAATGGACTCGGAGCATTATTATACCAATTGGGTGGAAGTTGGGTGGTGGAGTGAGGAGTGTGTATGGGGTGGGGGTGGGGGAGTCCACTGTACAGTGTTGGAAAATTCATTCTAAGACAGTCAGACCCCTGTCCTCAACCTCACTGGAGTTAGCTAAGTTTGAAACAGTTGCTAACCGCTTTCTTGCCTGTTGCTGAATT